>NC_091177.1:38147531-38391775 GCF_040958095.1 Procambarus clarkii
TATCACGTATTATTATACCTTTATCTGGAGAGGAATTCTCTTGGGTTGATCAATATTTTTATCTTACCCTAAACGAGAATTTCTTCCCCGTCACTCCATCCAGTCTTGGACTCTACTTAATGAGTGACGCTGCCAAACTGATAACCCCATTAGACATATCTACCAGGATGTCCACTCTGTCAAATTTCTGTCAACATTTTCTTCACTATGCCACCCGCTACTAAGTCCACCCTGTTCAGCCCATCCTCCTGTTAAGAGAGTACTTATAGTAACGCCTGTGGACCAGTGAACATATATTAACGTGATGTTCAATAAGAGAGTAGAATTCGGACAACTGAATTTTAATAAAACGGAAAAGTTTTTTTAGGGTGCTAAATAAAACGTAAACTAACCTAACGTAACCATCCTATGTCTAATACACGTCCCGGCCTAATATCGAACAATATATGTGTTATACTAAGCCTGGGAATATATATGTTTGGTTTTTAGGTTTTTTCACAGAATCTATAGAGTGAATAGTACCAAATTCATCTTTCTATTGTGCATTACGTGAATATGTACGAATGGTTCTCATAGTTACAAAGAGTACTATCTGAACAAGAGGAAGGGGTGCTATGGTGTACTTTAAAACCCGCTGTACTACATTACTGGCGTCAATGTATCACGGAACTGACTCCTCAATACTCCATCAATATGCAACACATTATACAACTCCATTATGCAACACATTATACAACTCCATTATGCATCACATTATACAACTCCATTATGCAATACATTATACAACTCCATTATGCAACACATTATACAACTCCATTATGCATCACATTATACAACTCCATTATGCAACACATTATACAACTCCATTATGCAATACATTATACAACTCCATTATGCAACACATTATACAACTCCATTATGCATCACATTATACAACTCCATTATGCAATACATTATACAACTCCATTATGCAACACATTATACAACTCCATTATGCATCACATTATACAACTCCATTATGCAACACATTATACAACTCCATTATGCAATACATTATACAACTCCATTATGCAACACATTATACAACTCCATTATGCAATACATTATACAACTCCATTATGCAACACATTATACAACTCCATTATGCATCACATTATACAACTCCATTATGCAATACATTATACAACTCCATTTTACAACTCCATTATGCAACACATTATACAACTCCATTATGCATCACATTATACAACTCCATTATGCAATACATTATACAACTCCATTATGCAACACATTATACAACTCCATTATGCATCACATTATACAACTCCATTATGCAATACATTATACAACTCCATTTTACAACTCCATTATGCAACACATTATACAACTCCATTATGCATCACATTACACAACTCTATCATGCAACACATTATACAACTCCATTATGCAACACATTATACAACTCCATTATGCATCACATTATACAACTCCATTATGCAATACATTATACAACTCCATTTTACAACTCCATTATGCAACACATTATACAACTCCATTATGCAACACATTACACAACTCTATCATGCAACACATTATACAACTCCATTATGCAACACATTATACAACTCCATTATGCATCACATTATACAACTCCATTATGCAATACATTATACAACTCCATTTTACAACTCCATTATGCAACACATTATACAACTCCATTATGCATCACATTATACAACTCCATTATGCAATACATTATACAACTCCATTATGCAACACATTATACAACTCCATTATGCATCACATTATACAACTCCATTATGCAATACATTATACAACTCCATTATGCAACACATTATACAACTCCATTATGCAATACATTATACAACTCCATTATGCAACACATTATACAACTCCATTATGCAATACATTATACAACTCCATTATGCAACACATTATACAACTCCATTATGCAATACATTATACAACTCCATTATGCAACACATTTTACAACTCCATTATGCAACACATTATACAACTCCATTATACAACACATTATACAACTCCATTATGCAACACATTTTACAACTCCATTATGCAACACATTATACAACTCCATTATACAACACATTATACAACTCCATTATGCAATACATTATACAACTCCATTTTACAACTCCATTATGCAACACATTATACAACTCCATTATACAACACATTATACAACTCCATTATGCAACACATTTTACAACTCCATTATGCAACACATTATACAACTCCATTATGCATCACATTATACAACTCCATTATGCAATACATTATACAACTCCATTTTACAACTCCATTATGCAACACATTATACAACTCCATTATACAACACATTATACAACTCCATTATGCAACACAATTATACAATCCATTATGCATCACATTATACAACTCTATCATGCAACTCATTATACAACTCCATTATGCAATAAATTAAACAATTCCATTATACAACACATTATACAACTCCATTATGCATCACATTATACAACTCCATTATGCATCACATTATACAACTCCATTATGCATCACATTATACAACTCCATTATGCAACACATTATACAACTCCATTATACATCACATTATACACCTCCATTATACATCACATTATACACCTCCATTATACATCACATTATACAACTCCATTATGCAACACATTATACAACTCTATTATGCAACACATTATACAACTCCATTATACAACACATTATACACCTCCATTATGCAACACATTATACAACTCCATTATGCAACATATTATACAACTCCATTATACAACACATTATACAACTCCATTATGCAACACATTATACAACTCCATTATGCAACACATTATACAACTCCATTATACAACACATTATACAACTCCATTATGCAACACATTATACAACTCCATTATGCAACACATTATACAACTCCATTATACAACACATTATACACCTCCATTATGCAACACATTATACAACTCCATTATACAACACATTATACAACTCCATTATGCAACACATTATACAACTCCATTATGCAACACATTATACAACTCTATTATGCAACACATTATACAACTCCATTATGCAACACATTATACAACTCCATTATGCAACACATTATACAACTCCATTATGCAACACATTATACACCTCCATTATGCAACACATTATACAACTCCATTATGCAACATATTATACAACTCCATTATACAACACATTATACAACTCCATTATGCAACACATTATACAACTCCATTATGCAACACATTATACAACTCCATTATACAACACATTATACAACTCCATTATGCAACACATTATACAACTCCATTATGCAACATATTATACAACTCCATTATACAACACATTATACAACTCCATTATGCAACACATTATACAACTCCATTATGCAACACATTATACAACTCCATTATACAACACATTATACAACTCCATTATGCAACACATTATACAACTCCATTATGCAACACATTATACAACTCCATTATACAACACATTATACAACTCCATTATGCAACACATTATACAACTCCATTATGCAACACATTATACAACTCCATTATACAACACATTATACAACTCCATTATGCAACACATTATACAACTCCATTATGCAACACATTATACAACTCCATTATACAACACATTATACAACTCCATTATGCAACACATTATACAACTCCATTATGCAACACATTATACAACTCCATTATACAACACATTATACAACTCCATTATACAACACATTATACAACTCCATTATACAACACATTATACAACTCCATTATGCAATATATTATACAATCCATTATGCAACACATTATACAACTCCATTATGCATCACATTATACAACTCCATTATGCATCACATTATACAACTCCATTATGCATCACATTATACAACTCCATTATGCAACACATTATACAACTCCATTATGCATCACATTATACTTCTCCATTATGCAACACATTATACAACTCCATTATGCAACACATTATACAACTCCATTATGCATCACATTATACAACTCCATTATGCAACACATTATACAACTCCATTATGCATCACATTATACTTCTCCATTATGCAACACATTATACAACTCCATTATGCAACACATTATACAACTCCATTATGCATCACATTATACAAATCCATTATACAACACATTATACAACTCCATTATGCAATATATTATACAATCCATTATGCATCACATTATACAACTCCATTATGCATCACATTATACAACTCCATTATGCATCACATTATACAACTCCATTATGCATCACATTATACAACTCCATTATGCATCACATTATACAAATCCATTATGCAACACATTATACAACTCCATTATGCAACACATTATACAACTCCATTATGCATCACATTATACAACTCCATTATGCATCACATTATACAACTCCATTATGCATCACATTATACAACTCCATTATGCATCACATTATACAACTCCATTATGCATCACATTATACAACTCCATTATGCAACACATTATACAACTCCATTATGCAACACATTATACAACTCCATTATGCAACACATTATACAACTCTATTATGCAACACATTATACAACTCCATTATGCAACACATTATTCAACTCCATTATGCAACACATTATACAACTCCATTATGCAACACATTATACAACTCCATTATACAACACATTATACAACTCCATTATACAACACTATGGCATCTCCACTATGCCTCAACTTGTCCAAGTGCTCCACGCAAGTAACTGTAAAGTGCCACAATTTAATCCACAGGACAAAACCTTTAACTCTTGTGAGTCACACCATTGACTTTTGTATGCTACATCACTCCCTTCACAACACAGCACAACACTACTGATCCACGCCAGTATATCCACTGTAATATCCAATTATCCCAATTACACCACACTATTAACTCCTCTCTACTATTCCATTAACTCAGCGAGCCATTTGTTGTTTGTTGCTGTTGTCGTTTTAGATTCAATTACTCAGAACAATGAGTTCCAAGTAGCACGGGCTATGGTGAGCCCGTAAGTAGAGGCTCTTTGGAGCCATTATCTGTATCAATAGCTGATACTGGTGATACTAGAGATCTGGGGATAAATGGGGGTCATCATGGTGGTTTTCAGCCATGGAGGGTTGGCTGTACCTGTTATGGAGCTGGTTGGGTTAGTGTTGACCTCTAGGTCTTCCGTTTTTCTTTGCCTTAGACTTTAGCTGAGCCGCGCTGTCGTTGAAGTTAGGTGAGGTGGCCTCCATGAGGAGGTCTTGTACCGAGTAGGTGTAGTATTTGTGGTGCGGCGGTGGAGCTTCTACTAAGATTTCCTCATTCGGACTGAGGAGCCTGTAATCTGTGTAGTTGGTGATTTCGTCTTTCGTCTCACAGCCTGATGTAGGCTCGGGTGTCGTGCATTGGTGGAAGAAGCTATTTCAGGAGCGTTGATGGCGATGTAAACATTTGCAGACAGCACGTCTGCAAGCGAGACTGCTGAGATGGTGATGGTAGGAGTGTTGCGAGCTGAAAAGGGAAATACCTCTTTTTGTGCCGCCAGGGTCATGGGTGGTTCTGGAGTCTGTGTTAAAATCGACCTCGAGGTCGTCCTGGTGGTAGTCTCCAGAGTGGTAGTGGAGGCAGTGAGACTTGCACTAGGGGCTATGAGGGTGGCCAGGCCATTGGCTAGGTATACTTTTTTCAGTTCCCTGACAATACGGTGGTTGTCTCGTCCGGCAAGCCTCTCCGCTAGTCTAATAAGACCAACGATAATGATTGCACGTGATGCAAAGGGCTGCGAAGGAGCCTGTGGGGCCTTAGGTCCCCATTGTGAAGCCTGAGTCGCCTGGAGGGAGGAGCCACTCTTTGGTGGCTCCTCACAGGAAAGTCTTGTGATCTGTTGGTGGGAGCTGAGGTAGTGGGTTGAGCACCTGGGGCTCTGGTCGCGGAGGTAGAAGGGTTGTTTTTCTTGGCTTCAGCCTGGGCGTTGACGTTTTCCTGTCTCCGGTGGCAGCGGTACGAAATTGTGGGGTGATTGCCATCACAGAGCAAGCAGCGATGGGATGTTGCCTTTCATATGGGGTAGTGATGGTCCAGTGCGCAGAGACTGCACTTCTGGACGGGATTCTCACACTTGTTGATGGGGTGGAAGAGCTCGTAGCACTTGAAGCCCTGCTGGAAAGGGTATCGTTCCTTTTTTAACTTGCTGGGGTGTATTTGTAACTCGAAGCAGTAGAAGCCTTGTGTGGCAGCCTGGTTGGCTGCAGCTGTGGTGGTGAAAGTAATCTCATTGATGATTTGTCGGTGTTGCAGAACTCTAGGTTAAATACACCCAGGTTCATATTTTCGTCCTCGATATTGTCCATGATCATATGCTGCGGTCGGTCAGTGATACACCGGCTGGTCCTGCTAGTAATAACAATTCTTCCCGCCAGGAACTGACGTGGGAAGTGAGGATGTAGTTGGTAGTCCTTGCGAAGTATGGCATAGTTGGTCAAGAGTTTTTCTAGTTATTTCTCACATGAAAATAAGTGCACGATATCCCCGCTTTCCTGACTAATGTCAGTGGGTGTGTGGCTGTGTGTCCCAAGCCATTCACTCCAATATACATGACCATGTACTCTACGGATTTACAACTTCCAGTCCTCTTCACCACACAATTGACAATAACACCCCAACATTGCCACCATAGTACTACACCATTTACTCCCCTATAAAACACTATTAACACCACTTTTCCACACCATTGATACTACTGTACTGAACAGTTGAACCCATTATATATTCACACTTAATTGTTGTGTAGAAATCCACGGCACCTCACCATATACATCATAATGCTTTACCATCAACTTCACTGTGCCACACTATTGCTCTAATTTATTACATCAATAATTCATCTACGTCACACTGCTACCTGCAATGAACCACACCATTATCTACACTGAACAATATCTAATACACAACTAAAATTCACTAATGAGTCCACTCTACTAGTCATTTAAGTGTACAACGCCTCATCTTATTTCAGTAAACTACACAATTATCTCCACTGCTATTTAATAAGTCTCTAAAGCCACACCATTGACAACAAGTATTACATCGTTTCCGCCACAATGTCACACTATTTAGTACATTGAATTTCTCAAGTAACTCCACTACATTAAAACAATCACTTCACTGTGCCACACCATAAACTCCACTGTGTAACCTTAATGACTACTCTCGGTCAAACCTTTAATTTCACTATGTCACACCATTTACTACATTTTGCTACACCATTGAATACAATGCACCCTTAACTTTATTGTATAACTCATACAATTCACCCGAAATCGATGATTTATGTGTTGTTTGTTAAGAGAAGTCTTAACAAACAACACAGAAATCATCGATAGGTACAGCAATAGCAGGAGGCTCGACATCTGCGAGGCACTACACATCAAAAAGTCAACACCAGCAATCAACAACCAATTAATGCACAACTATATTCTACCCACTTCAAAACTCCGAACCAATATAGAAGCATTAAGAGGAAGTATTTGCTAATAGGCCTTCTGCAGTTACTCCCATTCTTATGCTCTCATTTCCAATTAATACCTACAGTTTCGTGTTCTGTCTTGTATTTGTTCACCTCATCTACAACTGTTGCACCATATCACCTCACCCAAATGTGAGCATAAGTATGACGGATTAGCTGACTGTTTAGTGTTTTCAGGTTACAGTTGTATGTGTAAACTAAAGTCTTTGAAAATCTAATAAGTTATTACGAAACGCGTTCAAGCGTCGTGTCAGTCTAGAAATAAAAATTAATTTTGGAGAATTGATTTTTCAATTACCATAAAGTAAAAACAGTAAAAAGAAACATAAGAAATATTGAGAAAATTCGAGTTAGAATTATTAATCTCCTCATTAATAATAGAATTATTAATGAGGTGATTTGATAAAATGCTATGCCCAAGATTACCATCCGAATGCCGGCAGGGAAGTGGTTCAAATAGCTTTGGCTATCACTTCCTTATGTCCGGTCGTGATAGTCAAATAGATTAAGGCGTCCTGTACATACCAGTTACGTTGCTCCTGGCAGTATGGGCTCGAGTCACTTCTGGTGTGTGAGTTTTCAGTTGCAAATAGTCCTGGGGACCATTCAGCCTTGTTCGCATTTGTGTTCCTCATGTGTGCCCCAAAGAATGAGGTGATTTGATAAAATGCTATGCCCAAGATAACCATCTGAGTGCCGGCAGGGAAGTGGTTCAAATAGCTTCAGCTATCACTTCCTTATGTCCGGTCTTGATGGTCAAATGGATTAAGGCGTCCTGTACATACCAGTTGCGATGTTCCTGGCAGTATGGGTTCGAGTCACTTCTGGGGTGTGAGTTTTCAGTGGCATATAGTCCTGGGGACCATTCAGGCTTGTACACACACACACACACACACACACACATATATATATATATATATATATATATATATATATGTCGTACCTAGTAGCCAGAACTCACTTCTCAGCCTACTATGCAAGGCCCGATTTGCCTAATAAGCCAAGTTTTCATGAATTAATGTTTTTTCGTCTACCTAACCTACCTAACCTAACCTAACCTAGCTTTCTTTGGCTACCTAACCTAACCTTACCTATATATATAGGTTAGGTTAGGTTAGGTAGGGTTGGTTAGGTTCGGTGATATATTTACGTTAATTTTAACTCCAATAAAAAAAAATTGACCTCATACATAGTGAAAAGGGTAGCTTTATCATTTCATAAGAAAAAAATTATAGTAAATATATTAATTCAGGAAAACTTGGCTTATTAGGCAAATCGGGCCTTGAATAGTAGGCTGAGAAGTGAGTTCTGGCTACTAGGTACGACATATATATATATATATATATATATATATATATATATATATATATATATATATATATATATATATATGTCGTACCTAGTAGCCAGAACGCACTTCTCGGCCTACTATGCAAGGCCCGATTTGCCTAATAAGCCGAGTGATTTTCTATATTTTCAATAAATCGCTTCCATTTAGTTTATTTGAATTATTATTATTATATTATATTAAGACCATAAATTAGTGACTTAGTTGTGATTGTTTAGATTGGGTTAAGTTAGGTTAGGTTAGGTAAGGTTGGTTAGGTTCGGTCATATATCTACGTTAGTTTTAACTCAAATTTAAACAAATTAACTTATTCACAATGCAATGGACAGATATATCTTCTCATAAGAAAAAATTCAGAAAATTATATAAATTCAGGAAAACTTGGCTTATTAGGCAAATTGGGCCTTGCATAGTAGGCCAATTATGACGTTCTGGCTATTAGGTACAACATATATATATATATATATATATATATATATATATATATATATATATATATATATATATATATATATATATATATATATATATATATTGTCGTACCTAGTAGTCAGAACGCACTTCTCTGCGTACTATGCAAGGCCTGATTTGCCTAATAAGCCAAGTTTTCATGAATTGATTATTTTTCGACTACCTAACCTACCTAACCTAACCTAACCTAACTTTTTCAGCTGCCTAACCTAACCTAACCTATAAAGATAGGTTAGGTTAGGTTAGGTAGGGTTGGTTACATTCGGTCATATATCTACATTAATTTTAACTCCAATAACAAAAAATTGACCTCATACGTAATGAAATGGGTAGCTTTATCATTTCATAAGAAAAAAATTAGAGAAAATATAATAATTCATGAAAACTTGGCTTATTAGGCAAATTGGGCCTAGCATAGTAGGCCGAGAAGTGCGTTCTGGCTACTAGGTACGATATATATATATATATATATATATATATATATATATATATATATATATATATATATATATATATATATATATATATATATATATATGTCGTACCTAATAGCCAGAACGCACTTCTCAGCCTACTATTCAAGGCCCGATTTGCCTAATAAGCCAAGTTTTCATGAATTAATGTTTTTTCGTCTACCTAACCTACCTAACCTAACCTAACCTAGCTTTTTTGGCTACCTAACCTAACCTTACCTATAAATATAGGTTAGGTTAGGTTAGGTAGGGTTGGTTAGGTTCGGTCATATATCTACGTTAATTTTAACTCCAATAAAAAAAAATTGACCTCATACATAGAGAAAATGGTTGCTTTATCATTTCATAAGAAAAAAATTATAGTAAATATATTAATTCAGGAAAACTTGGCTTATTAGGCCTTGAATAGTAGGCTGAGAAGTGAGTTCTGGCTACTAGGTACGACATATATATATATATATATATATTCAATGCACAGACTTGCCTAATAACTCGCAAGCTGAAGTTTATAACTTTTTAACACTCAACCCACCAGGAGACTCGAACCCTGGCCCACAGAGTGGCAGGTACACACTGTATCCATTGCACCATACTTCAAAGCCATAAGAGAGGTAGGAATTCTGGGGTATTTAACCCACAGAACTCCATTCTCTCCCAGGCAATGAGATGATGAAGGACCTCTGGTGTTCTTTGATCGAGCCCTGTTATGTGGGAAAACTCGGTGTAAATGCTCAATGCACAGACTTGCCTAATAACTCGCAAGCTGAAGATTATAACTTTTTAACACTCAACCCACCAGGAGACTCGAACCCTGGCCCACAGAGTGGCAGGTACACACTGTATCCATTGCACCATACTTCAAAGCCATAAGAGAGGTAGGAATTCTGGGGTATTTAACCCACAGAACTCCATTCTCTCCCAGGCAATGAGATGATGAAGGACCTCTGGTGTTCTTTGATCGAGCCCTGTTATGTGGGAAAACTCGGTGTAAATGCTCAATGCACAGACTTGCCTAATAACTCGCAAGCTGAAGTTTATAACTTTTTAACACTCAACCCACCAGGAGACTCGAACCCTGGCCCACAGAGTGGCAGGTACACACTGTATCCATTGCACCATACTTCAAAGCCATAAGAGAGGTAGGAATTCTGGGGTATTTTTTCCCACATAACAGGGCTCGATCAAAGAACACCAGAGGTCCTTCATCATCTCATTGCCTGGGAGAGAATGGAGTTCTGTGGGTTAAATACCCCAGAATTCCTACCTCTCTTATGGCTTTGAAGTATGGTGCAATGGATACAGTGTGTACCTGCCACTCTGTGGGCCAGGGTTCGAGTCTCCTGGTGGGTTGAGTGTTAAAAAGTTATAAACTTCAGCTTGCGAGTTATTAGGCAAGTCTGTGCATTGAGCATTTACACCGAGTTTTCCCACATAACAGGGCTCGATCAAAGAACACCAGAGGTCCTTCATCATCTCATTGCCTGGGAGAGAATGGAGTTCTGTGGGTTAAATACCCCAGAATTCCTACCTCTCTTATGGCTTTGAAGTATGGTGCAATGGATACAGTGTGTACCTGCCACTCTGTGGGCCAGGGTTCGAGTCTCCTGGTGGGTTGAGTGTTAAAAAGTTATATATATATATATATATGTCGTACCTAGTAGCCAGAACGCACTTCTCAGCCTACTATGCAAGGCCCGATTTGCCTAATAAGCCAAGTTTTCATGAATTAATTGTTTTTCGACTACCTAACCTACCTAACCTAACCTAACTTAACTTTTTCGGCTACCTAACCTAACCTAACCTATAAAGATAGGTTAGGTTAGGTTAGGTAGGGTTGGTTAGGTTCGGTCATATATCTATATTAATTTTAACTCCAATAAAAAAAAGTTGACCTCATACATAATGAAATGGGTAGCTTTATCATTTCAAAAGAAAAAAATTAGAGAAAATTTATTAATTCAGGAAAACTTGGCTTATTAGGCAAATCGGGCCTTGCATAGTAGGCCGAGAAGTGCGTTCTGGCTATTAGGTACGACATATATATATATATATATATATATATATATATATATATATATATATATATTAGTATATTTTGGTAGCAGTCTTTCCTGTAGACATATATTATTAAATATGACCGAAAAAGTAAGATTAATAATTCTAACACGAATTTTCTCAATCTTTCGTACATTACGCTTCACTGTTGGAGGTAAATCAAAAATCACTTCTCCAAAATTCATTTTTATTTCTAGTCTGACGCGACACGGGCGCGTTTCGTAAAACTTATTACATTTTCAAAGACTTCACAAATACACAACTGATTAGAACTTACGTCTCTCTGATATTATATCTACATTTGAGTGAGGTGGGAAGGATGATGTGGCATTAACACAAGACAGAACAGGGGATATTAATAGGGTATTAAAAGTATCAACACAAGACAGAACAGAAACAATGGGTTTTGAATAGAAGTGTTTGTAGAAAGCCTATTGGTCCATATTTCTTGATGCTTCTATATTGGAGCGGAGTCTTGAGGTGGGTAGAATATAGTTGTGCAATAATTGGCTGTTGATTGCTGGTGTTGACTTCTTGATGTGTAGTGCCTCGCAAACGTCAAGCCGCCTGCTATCGCTGTATCTATCGATGATTTCTGTGTTGTTTACTAGGATTTGTCTGGCGATGGTTTGGTTATGGGAAGAGATTATATGTTCCTTAATGGAGCCCTGTTGCTTATGCATCGTTAAACGCCTAGAAAGAGATGTTGTTGTCTTGCCTATATACTGGGTTTTTTGGAGCTTACAGTCCCCAAGTGGGCATTTGAAGGCATAGACGACGTTAGTCTCTTTTAAAGCGTTCTGTTTTGTGTCTGGAGAGTTTCTCATGAGTAGGCTGGCCGTTTTTCTGGTTTTATAGTAAATCGTCAGTGGTATCCTCTGATTTTTGTCTGTAGGGGTAACGTTTCTATTAACAATATCTTTCAGGACCCTTTCCTCCGTTTTATGAGCTGTGGAAAAGAAGTTCCTGTAAAATAGTCTAATAGGGGGTATAGGTGTTGTGTTAGTTGTCTCTTCAGAGGTTGCATGGCTTTTCACTTTCCTTCTTATGTTGTCTTCGATGAAACCATTGGAGAAGCCGTTATTGACTAGAACCTGCCTTACCCTACAGAGTTCTTCGTCGACTTGCTTCCATTCTGAGCTGTGGCTGAGAGCACGGTCGACGTATGCGTTAACAACACTCCTCTTGTACCTGTCGGGGCAGTCGCTGTTGGCATTTAGGCACATTCCTATGTTTGTTTCCTTAGTGTAGACTGCAGTGTGGAAACCTCCGCCCTTTTCCATGACTGTTACATCTAGAAAAGGCAGCTTCCCATCCTTTTCCGTCTCGTAAGTGAAACGCAGCACGGAACTCTGCTCAAATGCCTCCTTCAGCTCCTGCAGATGTCTGACATCAGGTACCTGTGTAAAAATGTTGTCAACATACCTGCAGTATATGGCCGGTTTAAGTTCATGTCGACTAAGACTTTTTGCTCGATGGTACCCATGTAGAAGTTTGCAAACAGGACACCTAGGGGAGAACCCATGGCGACCCCATCTACTTGCTTATACATGTGCCCATCCGGGCTCAAGAAGGGTGCCTCTTTAGTACAAGCTTGGAGTAGTTTCCTCAGAATACTTTCTGGCATGTCAAGAGGAGTACAGGCTGGATCACGATACACTCTGTCGGCTATCATTCCGATTGTCTCGTCCACAGGTACGTTGGTAAACAGCGATTCTACGTCCAACGAGGCTCTTATCCCTGTGGCCCGTGTGCCCCGCAGTAAGTCCACAAATTCCTTTGGAGACTTCAGGCTGAAGGCGCAAGGAACATAAGGAGTCAGCAGGCCGTTGAGTCGCTTCGCCAGTCTGTACGTGGGTGTGGGTATCTGGCTAATGATTGGCCGAAGTGGGTTTCCAGGCTTGTCCAATGGTTTCATCGAAGACATCATAAGAAGGAAAGTGAAAAGCCATGCAACCTCTGAAGAGACAACTAACACAACACCTATACCCCCTATTAGACTCTTTTACAGGAACTTCTTTTCCACAGCTCATAAAACGGAGGAAAGGGTCCTGAAAGATATTGTTAATAGAAACGTTACCCCTACAGACAAAAATCAGAGGATACAACTGACGATTTACTATAAAACCAGAAAAACGGCCAGCCTACTCATGAGAAACTCTCCAGACACAAAACAGAACGCTTTAAAAGAGACTAACGTCGTCTATGCCTTCAAATGCCCACTTGGGGACTGTAAGCTCCAAAAAACCCAGTATATAGGCAAGACAACAACATCTCTTTCTAGGCGTTTAACGATGCATAAGCAACAGGGCTCCATTAAGGAACATATAATCTCTTCCCATAACCAAACCATCGCCAGAGAAATCCTAGTAAACAACACAGAAATCATCGATAGATACAGCGATAGCAGGCGGCTTGACGTTTGCGAGGCACTACACATCAAGAAGTCAACACCAGCAATCAACAGCCAATTATTGCACAACTATATTCTACCCACCTCAAGACTCCGCTCCAATATAGAAGCATCAAGAAATATGGACCAATAGGCTTTCTACAAACACTTCTATTCAAAACCCATTGTTTCTGTTCTGTCTTGTGTTGATACTTTTAATACCCTATTAATATCCCCTGTTCTGTCTTGTGTTAATGCCACATCATCCTTCCCACCTCACTCAAATGTAGATATAATATCAGAGAGACGTAAGTTCTAATCAGTTGTGTATTTGTGAAGTCTTTGAAAATGTAATAAGTTTTACGAAACGCGCCCGTGTCGCGTCAGACTAGAAATAAAAATGAATTTTGGAGAAGTGATTTTTGATTTACCTCCAACAGTGAAGCGTAATGTACGAAAGATTGAGAAAATTCGTGTTAGAATTATTAATCTTACTTTTTCGGTCATATTTAATAATATATATATATATATATATATATATATATATATATATATATATATTTATATATACACAGAGTTCTCCCATATTAACAGGAATTTGATGAAAGAACGTGAGTAGTCCCTTACTATGCTCTAGTTGCCCTTGGGAGGTGGTGATCTTTGGAGGTGAAATACTCCGAAATTACCATCTCTTTTTAAGGGTCTGAGCTGTGGTGCAGTGGGTTAAAGGCGTACCTGTTATGCCAGTTGCTGTAAGGCTTCTGTGCTGGCTAGGGTTCGAATCTCCTGGTGGGAAAGTGTTCTAAGGTTGTATATATATATATATATATATATATATATATATATATATATATATATATATATATATATATATATATATATATATATATATATATATGCACAGACTACCCTATTCCAGTAGCTGAAGTTTATAACTTATAACGTGGGTTGAGTGTCTAAAAAGTTATATATATATATATATATATATATATATATATATATATATATATATATATATATATATATATATATATATATATATATATATATATTTATATATATTTACAATAATCTCCTTCAAGAGAGATTTGGCCTGCTCTTTCCAATCATCATGTTACTTCAGTACATCTACAACATCTAGATAGTGAAAGCAAGTGTAGTACATATTGAGTAATATAAGTTTCTGCCAGGCGCATTCGTATTCGACACTCGCTCTCCACCTCCCCCCTCCACCTTCGTCGATCACAAGACCGCCACTTCCAGCCAGCACGCGTCCCATTGGTGGATCGTCGTCTGCACTGCACTTCAGCACGAACTACATAGCCGATGACTGAGCATGCACGAGCAACTAGATTTAGAATATTCTGTGTTCTCAAAGCTGACACCCCTATCTAATATACGCCTTGTGTAATAGTGGATGTGTTTAGCCAGCAAATATTCTCAGCACCTGTTAATTCATTTTTTGTCTTTATTCATTGTAGAGTAACGTAATCCCTGTTTTATTTTATGTTATTTTTTGACTTTATAATCTTGTTTGTTTGCACTGTACATAGCCAAGGGTTGTCTCTGTTCATATTTGTTTTCTAGTTAATTAAAGTTTCATTGTTCATACGATTTGTTTTGCGTGTTTTCCCTCACTTTACCACAGGAGGCAACAGCCACGCAGTCAATTTTTTTTTAGTAAATGTGATTGGCATTGACACCAGCCATTCGGAGGACTGCCGAACACCTACACTTCTTTTTTCCATCACATTTAATTGGGGGCCCTGTCCTAGGAGCCTCACTCAGGTACTGATACTCGAACATCAATTTGTGTTAAGTGTACTTGGTTTTGATATAGTTGCTTTTCAATATTTTCATAACTTTTAATATTTATATGGTGCTGTGTATTTTGTGCATTCCGAGTGTAACATATTGAGAGTGTTGGATAAATGTTGATTACGTGGTGACTGGAGGCCTCAGTCACTCTCTTAATTGGTCGTCCAATTAATAATAACGAGTAATAACACTCTCTCAGTGTTATTACTCGTGTATTCCACCTTTTTCGTACCTAGAATATTTCTCAAATTCAGACAGATCATCATTTTGGTACCCTGATACTTTGGTTTGTCTTCGGGCCACGTACCCTATCTTCTGCAATCCGACCAAAGGAGGATACAGAGGGCCATAGTTCCTCTAGCACAGACTACGCTGTTGAGTTGGGACTTCAACAGCAGTTCTCGTCACCAGTTGACACTCGCACCCCTACACGTCGGTCAGAGATGATGATATTTACTCAGGTAGGGAATTAGCTTTCTTTTTTCAGAGCACAAAGAACCTAATTCTGTAAGTATCATATAGTTAAGTAGGAAACCCCTTGCTTGAGTCCTATAGAGACCCTAGCAAGGTATCTCTACATTCTTGGATTACCCTTTGACTTTTTAAACAATTAAAAGTTTCATTTGTTTTCGAAACTATCGGTTTCATTTATTTAGTAGAATTTTCTTGCCCTTATTCTCTTATATTGAGTACCGGGTACAAGATTTCTTGCGGTTTTGATTGACTAATTATTTAACATCCAATATTAACGTTAATTGTTAACGATTGAATTTCCACAGGATAGTTACCAGTTGCCACGTCATCCTGTCACTGACACTTATAATATCACAGGAATATTCGCTGTACATTTATTTGCTACCTCAAAATGTTTCGTCTCTCAGCATTTCGTAGTGATCCAGCAAGTGAAGTAGGGAACTTAATTCGTGCCAGGAAGACAGTATTACAAACTCTAGCATATGATTATCAACTAGATGTTCCCCATGGAGCCAACAAAAGTGACTTGCACAACATTATCTTGGACCACCTCCTAGATGAAGGAATTATAGACTCTGATTCTCACGAAAACTATTCTATTGCAGATCGGCATGCTCTGGCAGCTATGAAGTTAAAGCTCGAACTAGCGAAAGTAGAGCCTGAACAACAAAATGAAACTCTGCAACAACAGAAAGAAGCTCTCCAGATAAAGAAAGAAGAGGCTGCCCTAAAGGAAGAAGAACAGGAACGTGAGGTTGCCCTACAACGTGAGCATGCGAGGGTACAGCTTGAAACAAGAAAACGTGACCTGGAGATACAACGTGAGCACGAGAAACAGCAAGCTCATAGGGCTCTAGTTTATCGTCAACAAGAACTCAACTTGGAAACTACACACCACACTCAGCGCCAACAAGCTACAGCTAGTATTCCCGTAAGCTTCAATGTCTCCCATACAAGTAAGTTAATGCCACCATTCGTTGAGACAGAGATAGATGTGTTTTTTACTACTTTTGAGGCCCTAGCTAAAAACCTTAGCTGGCCTGAAGATCAATGGTCTACGCTTCTCAGAGTGCATCTCACAGGTAGAACTGCGGTTATTCTCAGTACCTTAGCGTCTGAGAATGACTACCAAACCCTAAAGCAAGCAGTTTTAGACGCCTACCTTCTCTCCGCCGAAAGCTACAGACGAAAATTCTGTGATTATCTAAAGGCAAGTACCACCATCTTTTTAGAATTTGCCAATACTAAGAAAAGATATTTCATGAAATGGCTGGAAGCAGCACATGTCTCTACATTTTCAGAACTCGGCAACCTCATTCTAGTTGAGGAATTCTTTAGACGTGCTCCCCCTTCCATCAGTTTATATTTAGCAGACAAAGAAGAAACCAACTACATCAGATGTGTGAAGTCGGCTGACACCTACAGTCTTATACACCGGCTAACACCTGACCCACCTTCCAGTAAGAAGTCTTGGTCTAGTTATGACAAAGTGGGTACTGATCAGGCGAGCTCTCAATTGTATTGTAAGTATTGCAAGCTCTATGGACATACCATAGATAAATGTGGAAAAGCCCAATACAAAGGCTATAGTGAAACTCCTAAACCCGAACCGACTCCTCCTAAGTCCGGTAAGCCTGTGATGAATGTTGGTGTTCCTGTTAATGATCTTTCTCTCTTCAGCAAACACCTGTATCCTGGAACTGTCTCTGCCAATAGTACAGATTCGGAGGGACGTTTCAAATTGAAGATCTTGAGGGACACAGCGGCTCTTCAGTCAATAATATTGAAATTGGCTGTGCCTAACATCACCTACACCGGGGAAACCGTCCTAATCACTGACCGCACTGCTACCACTCCGTATCCACTCGCCAGAGTCCACCTGGATTGTCCTTTCTTGACCTGTGAAGTCCAAGTCGTTATCAGGGAAAAGCCTTTTCCCCATGTAAGGGGTACAACTTCTCCTGGGCAACGACTTGGCCGAAGATCTGCAACCTTCCAACTTGATCATCATGGACAAACCCCAGGTATGTGACTCTGTAGTGGACAACCCCATCATAAAGTATGTTCCAGCAGAGGTCCAAGAAAGTGATGAAGTTTTTCCTCCGGTTTTGGTGATAACCCGTGCGCAAGCTGCATGCCCTCAACTAGCTGACTCTACTGCATCAGCTGTCCCTCAAGACTATCAGAATCTACCACCGAATCTTACTATGTTGGAGTTCCGTAAGTTACAGAGGGAGGATCCTTCATTAACACCATTATTCTTTCAGGCCGAGACTCAATCTGACAGTATTCCTGGGTTCTTCATAGAGAACCAATTGCTCTACCAGAGGTACCAACCCAGTAAACTAACGGGGATGACGATTGGGCTAATGTCGACCAACTAGTAGTTCCCACCAGCCTACGGCCTGATATTCTACACCTGGCCCATGGAGCGCTTTCTCACTACGGTTTTAATAAAACCTATCACGGAATCAGAAAAGACAACTACTGGCCAGGTATGGTTAAAGATGTAAAAAGTTATGTACAACAGTGTCATACATGTCAGCTGGCAGGAAAACCTAACATCCCGATTCCCAAGGCTCCTTTAATTTCTAGCCCGGTGCCTGCGGAACCTTTCCACAGACTCATCATAGACAGTGTTGGTCCTTTACCCTGGACCAGTTCTGGCAATGCTTATATACTAACCATCCTGTTTCCAACCACCAGAATCCCCATACCAGTTCCTGTAAAGAACATTACGGCTGCTACGGTGGTGAAACAACTATTGAAGATCTTTACCCAATATGGATTTAATCGGGAGATTCAAAGTGACTGTGGCACCAACTTCACCAGTGATCTCTTCAAGAAGACACTGGAAAAATTCAACATCACTCAGGTATTGTCCAGCCCCTATCATCCTGCTTCACAGGGTTCACTTGAACGTAGTCACTAAACGATAAAATCACTCCTTAAGAAATTTTTCATTGAAACCATGAAAGACTGGGATAAACAACTTGACATCATCATGTGCATTTTCAGAAGTCTCCCAAATGAGTCTCTAAGAGTGTCTCCTTATGAGATGCTCTACGGACGTAAGTGCCGTACTCCTCTTAAAGCTTTTAAAGACTCTCTACGTAATGCCACCTTCAGTGACTTTCAGCATGTGCCCCAGTTTCTTCAAAACTTAAAGCACATTCTAGAGAGAGTACGTAAATTTGCTAATGACAATTTATTGAAAGCTCAAGATAGGATGAAGACTCATTTTGACCAACGCAGCATAATCAGGAAATTTAAACCAGGAGACTTCATGTTGGCATATATTCCGATCCCAGGTTCTCCATTGCAAAATAAGTTTTCAGGACCCTACCGCATCAAGGAGTGCAGAAAACAACCACAAATACGTTCTTGAGACTCCAGATAGGCGGCGGAGGACCCAGTTGTGCCACGTCAATCTTCTAAAGGAGTATAATGGACTGTAATAGTGCTCCTCTCATCAAAGTTCTTCAAGAACATCAGAAGTTGTTCAGCGATGATCCCCAGGAGTGTAATATGGTTCAGCACGACATGCAGCTGCTTCCTGATACCCGGCCGATTCGTCAACCCTTCTACCGTATCAGCCCGTACAAAAAGGAAGTTATGCGTGCTGAAGTACAATACCTTCTGGATCATGGGTTGGCCACCACCTTGTGAATCCCCTTGGGCCTCACCCTGCATCTTGGGGCCGAAACCGCACGGTAAAGTACGCCTTTGTACCGATTATAGGAAACTGAACCTTGTGACCGTCAAGGATGCTTACCCTTTACCACGTATAGATGATATCCTTGACGCAGTAGGTAATGCAAATTATTTATCCCAAATTGATTTTTAAAGGGCTATTATCAAATCAGCCTGACAGAGAAAGCTAAGGAAAGATCTGCCTTCACCACTCCTTTTGTCCTATACAGATATGAACGCCTTCCTTTTGGACTGTGTAACGCCCCGGCCACCTTCCAGCGAGCTGTCAACCGCGTCATCTACGGCCTAGATCACACCTACGCCTACTTGGATAACATCGTTGTGGCAACCAACACCTGGAACGAACATCTGCAACGATTGTTCTCCAAGCTCCTGACAGCCAACCTTACCATCAACTTGGGCAAGTCCACCTTTGCCAAAGGTAAAGTGTGTTATCTGGGTCATGTGATAGGGAGTGGCAGCATAGCTCCTTTCACAATTTACACTCAAGCCATTCAGCATTGCCCACAACCTACGACCAGGAAGCAGCTCCTGCCATTCCTTGGACTTGCATCTTACTATCGTAGGTTTGTGAGGAATTTTAGTACGGTAGCGACACCCTTGATTAATCTGACCAGCCCCAAGCAACGGTATCATTGGACCATTCGACAGACCGTTGCCTTTGAACAACTTAAATCTCTGCTCTGTTCTGATCCCATTCTCGCCTCTCCAGATATTACGAAGCCCTTCATCATCAATGTCGACGCCAATGGTACCGGCATCGCGGCGTCCTAATGCAACAACGAGGCGAATAGGTTCTTCCTGTCAGCTACTACAGCTACAAGTTGAAGCCCCATCAAAAGAACTATAGCACTATAGAAAAGGAATTCCTCTCCATCGTCCTGAATCTGCAACATTTCGAACCTTACCTACAGGGGAATCGGTCTATTACCATTTACTCGGACCACAATCCCCTGCGGTTCCTTCAATAGGCCCAATTCAGCAATCAACGTCTTCTACGCTGGGCTCTGTATTTGCAGAATTTTAATCTGGAGATCTACTTCATCAAGGGTACGGAAAACATCATAGCCGACGCCCTCTCCAGAGTCTACGGGGTAGAGACAGCTGCTCCTACCTCTACACCAGGTACTGAAGTAACTTAACCCGAAGAGCCTGCTCTTCGGGGGGAGAGCTGTTACGATAATCTCCTTCAAGAGAGATTTGGCCTGCTCTTCCCTATCATCATGTTAGATCAGTACATCTACAACATCTATATACTACAAGCAAGTGTAGTACATATTGAGTAAAATACGTTTCTGCCAGGCGCATACGTATCCGACACTCGCTCTCCACCTCCCCCCTCCACCTTCGTCGATCACAAAACCACCACTTCCAGCCAGCAGGTGAGTCTGGCCCTAGCTTCGGTACGGGGCGGACGTGTTGAATCGGCGCTCCAGCAGTTGGTGTTGTTTGCCCGTTTCGGCTGGTTGGAGGCGGGTGTGTCTCTGCTCGCCTGTGCTGACGTGGCGTTACGATGGGGGTCCCTCTACCCCCTGTCGTCCGGGCTCAGTCTGTGGGAATAGAGTTCTCTGTGCAGGCTGGTTACCCAGAGATTGCCCTGGCTTGTGAAATGCTTTCTGTCCCTGTGTTTGCGATTTATGGGGTCGAGTTGGTAACGGCCCGTAGGGCAATTGTGAAGTTTGCAGAGGAGGTGGCGTATCGCGATTTTCTCCGGCGATACGAGGGGCGGACACTGCCCCTGCCGGATGGTGCGGGCACTGTCACCCTCTCGGATAGGAGTGGTGCACTTACTTACATCAGTGTGCATGGGGCTCCTTTGGAGTTTCCAGAGGCTCTGCTACGGCGGTATTTCGGCCGGTTTGGCGCAGTTGTTAGTGTGAGAGTGAACGTGGTGTCTTCTAGTCCTCTTAAGGGTGTGAGGTCTAACATTCGCACCCTGGGCATGAGACTCCGGGCGGATATTCCGTCCTCTGTGCGCCTTATGGGGTACAACGTTCGGGTGTTTTACGCCCGTCAGCCGCGGACGTGTTATTGTTGTGGTCTTTTGGGCCATCAGGCTGCTGAATGTTCTGCACCTGCTGTTGCACCTGTGAATCTCTTGAGTGAGGAGGATTTTCCGCCCCTTCCTGTGGGGGATGATTCGGTGGGTATGGACGTCTCTTCGGCTGAGGAGGTGCCCTCTGTAGCAGCTGTTGCTCCGCCTGTTGCGCCCCCTGTTGTTGCCGCATCTCTTCCGGAGGTTGGGTCCTCGCCTAGTGCTCCAGCTGGTGTCCCTGAGCCTCTTCCGCCTGCCGTTTGCTCGGACCCCTCGTCTTCCAGTTCTTCCTCTGCTGTGTCTGTCCCGGTCCCTGCGCCCTCGCCATCTGTTCCGGCTGTGCTGGGAGCTGAGGTGGTTCCGGCATTCCCTCCTATGCCTGGCCTGGTGCCCCGTGTGGTTGAGGAGGCTGCCGTGCTGCGGCGTGCGTCGGTTCGCCCGGTTGGTGCTGCGCGGGTCGCTGAGTCTGCCTCCGGGTCTGATGATGTGCGGCCCGAGCCTAAGCGTTCCCGGCGTTCTTCTGCGTGGGCTGATGTTGGCGAATTCGACGAGTGTCGTCCTTCCGTTGACGGTGGGGTGGCTCCGGATGTGGTGCACACAACGGTGGTGGCGGAGGTACACTTGCCTAAGGATGCCGGTGCCGGCGTTTCGGCCTCAACTTCTGGTCCGGTGTCCGAGGGTCCTGCTTCAGTTGCGTTGCCTGCGTCGAATGGCTCCGGTTCTTCGTGGGCGGTGGTTCCCCCTGCTGTAGTTGGTGGTGAGCGGGGTGGCCTGGTAGTGATGTTGAGAAAGGATGCTCGCTCTGGATGTTCTGTGGCCCCTTCCTCGTTACCCGTTTCCTCGGCAGCGGTCTTGCCGCCTCTTCAGTTTCCTGCAGTCTCTTCCGTGTCTCCTGCGGTATCCGTGGAAATGCTATCGTCTCAGCGTCCGGCCCCTGCTCCGATGAAGAAGGCGTGGCAGGCTCGGCGACCCTCGTCCGCTTCTCCGGTGTCATCTGCTCCCTCGAAGGGCGTGGTTGGCGCTCACCAGCCTCGTTATGCGACTTGCGTCAGTGACCTTGGGCGTTGGCCGATGCCGCCAGATATAGATATTCCCGAGTTTATGATACCCGCTCGAGAGCGGGGGATCAAAAACCCTACCGACCTTGAAGATCTAGTCTGGGAAGCTTACAAGGCGAAATATCCTTATGATCTTTTCCCGGAGAAGTACATTTCTCCCGAGGTTCCTCGCAAGTGATTTCTATGTATTTTGTGTTGCCTGGTTGTGGGGTGTGTATGTGAGTGGGTGGAGTGGGTATTGTTTCCCGGTTCCTGCGTGCTCCGGTTTGTATTGTGGGTTTTCTTGTATGGCTAGTGGGGGGGGGTGTGCGGTTCCTATGCGTTTGTGTGTTCGGTTGTGGATGTCGTGTGCGCTTGTTTGTCATCTTGTGTGCCCTTCAGGCTGTTGGGGTGTGCTCTTTGTTATGTGTGCATTATGTGTGTGAGGTGTTAGCAAACTTGTTTTGTATGTTTCTCGCCTCTGTTTCCCTTATGTTTGTATTACGCTGTGTTTATATTTGTGTTATGTTTGTATATGCATTTTTGTTTTGTGGTCAGCCCTTCTGGCTGGTCTTCTCTTGTTTTGTTCCTTTGTCATTGTACGTGTGTGCTTTGTACTTTTGTTCTATGTTATATTTGTTCTGTTTTTATTGTACATTATACGCATGCTTGCATGTAAAAATAAAAATAAAAAAAAAAAAAACTTCCAGCCAGCACGTAATCCCATTGGTGGATCGTCGTCTGCACTCCACTTCAGCACCATCTACATAGCCGATGACTGAGCATGCACGAGCAATTGGATTTAGAATATTCTGTGCTCTCAAAGCTGACACCCCTATCTAATATACGCCTTGTGTAATAGTTGATGTGTTTAGCTAGCAAATATTTTCAGCACCTGTAAATTCATTTTTTTGTCTTTATTCATTGTAGAGTAACGTAATCCCTGTTTTATTTTATGTTATTATTTTACTTTATAATCTTGTTTGTTTGCACTGTACATAGCCAAGGGTTGTCTCTGTTCATATTTGTTTTCAAGATACTTAAAGTTTCATTGTTCATACGATTTGTTTTGCGTGTTTTCCCTCACTTTACCACAGGAGGCTATAGCCACGCAGTCAACTTTTTTTTTTTTTGTAAATGTGATTGGCATTGACACCAGTATTAGGAGGACTGCCGAACACCTACACTTCCTTTTTCCATCACAAATATATATATATATATATATATATATATATATATATATATATATATATATATATATATATATATATATATATATATATATATATATATATATATATATATATATATATATATTAATGTAAATTAAATAGATGCACATAATGAGGGAAGTATTTATTTTCTCAATGTTCTTGCAAACTCAACATATTATTTTAGATATAGCGGTTCTCATACAAGACTTTCGCTTTTGAGTCCATAATATATCATTAGCATAATTTGATCAACGGGTATATTAACTTTATTTTATATATATTCCTTAACCCTGCTTACGGTTTGTATAATTTAAAAGTTATATGTAATAATCCATGCAACAATATAATTTTATCTGAATGTTGGCAGCATAATGTTTGACTTCATTGTCTGTTAATATTGCATTGGTTGACTTCTCTGCTAACAATACGAATTATATGACAGGCGGTGAGAGGTTAACATGAACAAAAATATTTCTCCAATAATACAAACACTGACTTAATCATTCTATTAAACGCATCAACTTCTGACAAAGGCTGCACTTCTTAATCTAATCAATTATCAGCTAAATTTTAACACAAATTAAGGTCGTTTGTCTATGCCTTGCAGATAAGTTACGGAGCTGAGATAAACATATAATTGATGCTAAAAGAAACTAAATCATATGCTTAGCGATTTTAAAGTTGAGATGATTCTAATCGTTGATATACCATGTAACTACTGGGTCAACGTGTTACAACATTCTTATACAACTTTAATAATACCCAAATATACACCTTCAGCAGCACTCCTATACAACTCAAACATCATCATTCACGAACCTTATAGTGCACAATCTATATACCCTAACACAGCACTCTTCTATACAGCATATTGCTTCGTTAATAATTCCTTTATGTTTAATTTCGTCAGTGAAGTGCACTTGTGTTAATCTCAACAGTTGTAATACAACAAAGAGACATTCAGATACTCAGTTAATATTAAAAAAACTTGTGTAACTTACGGATACAAAAGACGAGCGTCAACGGGAGAGTCGTCTAGGGCGTGTTGTTGGCTGGGGATCCCAGAGCGTAATGAGCGGACAGTGAAGGTGCAGCAGGTATTACCCCCCGGGACTGTTGGCCCCCCCCCCCTGGCCTCCCCCAGAGTTGCCCCCCCCCTGGCCTCCCCCAGAGCTGGTCAGGCCCACTCCCTGACTTCCAAGAGTTGGTCACTCCTCCCCTGGCTTCCCCAGTGGTGGTCACGCCCCCCTGTCCTCCCCAGAGTTGGCCGCACCTCCCAACAGGACACGTGGTCACAATGCACGTGTCATGTGTCGTGTCTTTCCTAGTAAACGTATCATGTGTCGTGTTTCTCCTGCCACGTGTCATGTGTTGCACCGCCCCCCCCCTATTCCATGTGTCAACTGTTGTGACCTTCCTACTACACATGCCATGTGTCGTGCCTCTCCTAGGAAACGTGTCAAGTGTCGTGCCTTTCCTAGAAAACGTGTCATGTGTCGTGCCTTTCCTAGAAAACGTGTCATGAGTCGTGCCTCTCCTGGACACGTGTTATGTATCGTGCCACTCCTAGGACACGTATTATGTGTCGTTTCTCTCTAAGGACACGTGTCATGTGTCGGGCCCCGTCTAAGCCATGTGTCAACCGAAGTGACCCTCCTAGGACACGACTCATGTGTGTCGTGTCTCTCCTAGGACATATATGCAACTGAAAACTCACGCTCGTGAGTTTTCAGTTGCATGTATGCCTGGAGACCGTTCAGGCTTGTTTGCATTTGTGTTCCTCATGTGTGCCCCAAAGATTGAGGTGATTTGATAAAATACCATGCCTAAGATTACCAACAGAGCGCCAGTGGGGGCATAGGGAATTAGCCTCGACTAATATATATATATATATATATATATATATATATATATATATATATATATATATATATATATATATATATATATATATATATATATATATATATATATATATATATATATATATATATATATATATATATATATATATATATATATATATATATATATATATTAGTATATTTTGGTAGCAGTCTTTCCTGTAGACATATATTATTAAATATGACCGAAAAAGTAAGATTAATAATTCTAACACGAATTTTCTCAATCTTTCGTACATTTCTTTTTCCTGTTGGAGGTAATTCAAAAATCAACTCTCCAAAATTTATTTTTATTTCTAGTCTGACGCGACACTTCAGCGCGTTTCGTAAAACTTATTACATTTTCAAAGACTTTAGTTAACACATACACAACTGAATAGAACTTACACATCTCCGGTTTTGTTTATATCTACATTTGAGTGAGGTGGATGGGGTGAGGTGTTATTTAATAAGGTATTAATTTCATCAACACAAGCCAGAACATGAAACAATGAGTATTGAATAGAAGTGATTGTAGAAAGACTATTGGTCCATATTTCTTGATGCTTCTATATTGGAGCGGAGTCAAGAGGTGGGTAGAATATAGTTGTGCATTAATTGGCTGTTGATTGCTGGTGTTGACTTCTTGATGTGTAATGCCTCGCAAACGTCAAGCTGCCTGCTATCACTGTATCTATCGATGATTTCTGTGTTGTTTACTAGGATTTCTCTGGCGATGGTTTGGTTGTGGGAAGAGATTATATGTTCCTTAATGGAGCCCTGTTGCTTATGCATCGTTAAACGCCTAGAAAGAGATGTTATTGTCTTGCCTATATACTGGGTTTTTTGGAGCTTACAGTCCCCAAGAGGGCATTTGAAGGCATAGACGACGTTAGTCTCTTTTAAAGCGTTCTGTTTTGTCTCTGGAGAGTTTCTCATGAGTAGGCTGGCCGTTTTTCTGGTTTTATAGTAAATCGTCAGTTGTATCCTCTGATTTTTGTCTGTAGGGATAACGTTTCTATTAACAATATCTTTCAGGTATAGGTGTTGTGTTGGTTGTCTCTTCAGAGGTTGCATGGCGTTTCACTTTCCTTCTTATGATGTCTTCGACGAAGCCATTGGAGAAGCCGTTGTTGACTAGGACCTGCCTTACCCTACAGAGTTCTTCGTCGACTTGATTCCATTCTGATCTGTGGCTGAGAGCACGGTCGACATATGCGTTAACAACGCTCCTCTTGTACCTATCTGGCTTTTGGCATTTAGGCACATTCCTATGTTCGTTTCCTTAGTGTAGACTGCAGTGTGGAAACCTCCGCTCTTTTCCATGACTGTTACATCTAGAAAGGGCAGCTTCCCATCCTTTTCCATCTCGTAAGTGAAACGCAGCACGGAACTCCGCTCAAATGCCTCCTTCAACTCCTGCAGATGTCTGACATCAGGTACCTGTGTAAAAATGTCGTTTACATACCTGCAGTATATGGCCGGTTTCATGTTCATGTCGACTAAGACTTTTTGCTCGATGGTACCCATGTAGAAGTTTGCAAACAGGACACCTAGGGGAGAACCCATGGCGACCCCATCTACTTGCTTATACATGTGCCCATCCGGGCTCAAGAAGGGTGCCTCTTTAGTACAAACTTGGAGTAGTTTCCTTAGGATATAATATCCTAAGGAAACTATGCTTCTATATTGGAGCGGAGTCTTGAAGTGGGTAGAATATAGTTGTGCATTAATTGGCTGTTGATTGCTGGTGTTGACTTCTTGATGTGTAGTGCGTCGTAGACGTCGAGCCGCCTGCTATCGCTGTATCTATCGATGATTTCTGTGTTGTTTGCTAAGATTTCTCTGGTGATGGTTTGGTTGTGGGAAGAGGCTATATGTTCCTTAATGGAGCCCTGTTGCTTATGCATCGTTAAACGCCTGGAAAGAGATGTTGTTGTCTTGCCTATATACTGAGTTTTTTGAGGCTTACAATCCCCAAGAGGGCATTTGAAGGCATAGACGACGTTGGTCTCTTTTAAAACGTTCTGCTTTGTGTCTGGAGAGTTTCTCATGAGTAGGCTGGCCGTTTTTTTGGTTTTATAGTAAATTGTCAGTTGTATCTTCTGATTTTTGTCTGTAAGGATAACGTTTCTACTGACAATATCTTTCAGGACCCTTTCCTCCGTTTTGTGGGCTGTGGAAAAGAAGTTCCTGTAAAATAGTCTAATAGGGAGTATAGGTGTTGTGTTAGTTGTCTCTTCAGAGGTTGCATGGCGTTTCACTTTCCTTCTTATGATGTGTTCCACGAAACCATTGGAGAAGCTGTTGTTGACTAGGACCTGCCTTACCCTACAGAGTTCTTCGTCGACTTGCTTCCATTCTGAGCTGTGGCTGAGGGCACAGTCGACATAAGCGTTAATAACACTACTCTTGTACCTGTCCGGGCAGTCACTGTTGGCATTCAGGCACATTCCTATGTTTGTTTCCTTAGTGTAGACTGCAGTGTGGAAAACTCCGCTCCTTTCCATGACTGCTACATCTAGAAAGGGCAGCTTCCCACCCTTCTCCATCTCGTACGTGAAACGCAACACAGAATTCTGCTCAAATGCCTCCTTCAGCTCCTGCAGATGTCTGACATCAGATACCTGTGTAAAAATGTCGTCAACATACCTGCAGTATATGGCAGGTTTGAAGTTCATGTCGACTAAGACTTTTTGCCCGATGGTACCCATGTAGAAGTTTGCAAACAGGACACATAGGGGAGAACCCATGGCGACCCCATCTACTTGCTTATACATGTGTCCATCCGGGCTCAAGAAGGGTGCCTCTTTAGTACAAGCTTGGAGTAGTTTCAATTGCAATTTTAGAGATTGCAATTTCCAATTCGATTGGCATTTGTAATCACCATTGTAGGTCGCCTAACAGCTGAGTAGACAGCGCTTCGGATTCGTAGTCCTGAGGTTCCGGGTTCGATCCCCGGTGGAGGTGGAGACAAATTGGGAAAAATGTTTCTTTCACCCCTGACACCCCCTGTTACCTAGTAGTAAATATATACCTGGGAGTTAGACAGCTGCTACGGGCTGCTTCCTGGGGAGGATAACAAAACGGAGGCCTGGTCGTGGATCGGGCCGCGGGGACGCTAAGCCACGAAATTATCTCAAGATAACTTCAAGATAATCATAAACAAAGCTCAGGGCCGATCTTTAGAATTATGCGCTTTATATCAAGACATGGATTGCTTCTCACATGGACAATTATATGTTCCGTGTTCTAGAGTCGGCAAACCAGATAATCTCAATACCTCCACAGACAATGGAATAACAAAAAGTATTGTATACCCACAAGCTTTGTGACATTAAACATACCCGAAACGTGTACTTTCTCTCTTCTCTCTTTTCCATTTATCCAGACTGAGCCACAGCAACGCGTGGCGGGTACAGCTAGTATATATATATATATATATATATATATATATATATATATATATATATATATATATATATATATATATATATATATATATATATATATATATATATATATATATATATATACAAATATGTATATATATATACATATATGTATATATATATATATATATATATATATATATATATATATATATATATATATATATATATATATATATAAATGAAAATGGAAATGTTCGTTTGTTCAAAATCACTAATCTCCGAAAGTTCTTCACTGATTGCTTTGAAATTTTCACACAACGTTCCATTCACATCCGAACAGGTATTTCTATACAAACTATATAGATGTCACGTCTGTGAAAGGAAAAAACTAACTTTTTTTGAAAGACTGTTTTTATGTGTTTCTCATGTAAAGGAAATCTTCGAAACCTCTTTACCGATTGTTTTGAAATTTTGACACAACGTTGCTTTCGAAAAGGCGAGAGTTTTTATACTCATACTGTATACATGCCTCACCTGTGACAGGAAAAACCATGCTTTTCTTTTGAAAAACAGCGCCATCTGTTGGACGTAAGAGCAACACACGCTGTTATCTCCGGAAGTTCTTTACCGAATGCTTTGAAATTTTAACACACCGTTCTATTCGAATGTGCGTGTGTCTTTATATACCTACTATTTAGATGCCACATCTGTGACTGGTAAAAACGTTTTTCTTTTTTAAAACTCCGCCATGTTTTGCACATAAGAGCAACAGTCGCAACACTAAATATGTTACAATTCCATTTCAATGTTTCCGATTGCATTGATGAATTTTAATTTTCATATATTTCGATTTATTTTATTTTTGTTTTAACTATTTTGTGTACCATTGGACTGAAATTGAGCTGTGTTTTTTACCAAAATGTTGGTATTGTTGTTGATTTAGAGGCGACGACGATCGTGGGATCGGATGCACCCCCGCGTATTCGTGACGGGTTAATCGCGAAGCCTGGAAAGGTTAAACGCCAAGCTAAATCGCGAAACGAGTGACGCCAATCACTAGAAACTACTATGCCTCGCGGCAAAGAAACGCACTTTCAGGCAGATGATTGGGGAGCCCCAGGAATCCCTCAGGGTGACAAGCACCGACCCCGCCCCACACAGAGAACACCAGGTAGCAAAACCAAAACACGGCCCCCAACTAAAATGCAAAAGTCATCAATTGTCCACCTGCAGAGCAGAAGCCAGCCGCCCACCACAGCTGAGGGCACACCAGGCGCCCACTAAGACCCGTAAACCCCCTGCACCTCTCGGCCAAGCCGATCCCCCCAAACACCGTCACCCCGCCGGGCGAACCAGCCAGAACACGCCAAAAATAAAATATCTATCAACAATGCCGTGACACAAGGCGATACGAGCGCCAAGCGTCTTACAATCAGACCGTTGAATAAAGATAACATCTTAATATCAAGTGAACAAATTATACACAAAATAAGTCCGTCGTGTGTATGTAAACAAGGGCCATTTGGAGGTAGGCCCACCCCAGTACCCACTGTGTATGTATTCTTCCAAATAGTATAACGTACTCAGGTAACTAGTGCCCAGACACAGAAACTAGACGCCTCTACTGTAAGATAACTAGTGGGAAAATGCACGTAATGTAATCTAACAAGTGAACAAAACAAATTAAGAGTGCGACAAGTAGTAGCAACACTGCCAGTCCATACAGCCTCCTCCAGGCCTATCTTAAGTTGGTACTCCCAACGGTCAACACCCCCACCTTGTAAGACCTTGTAAGACCACCACCACTGAACAGAAGTGTTCAACAAAAATGTCTTTGATAAAATCGGGCATAGAATGCAACATGAAGGTAGATTACCAACAGAACTTTCAATGGCAACTCTGTTCAGCAGCCATACACAAACAATGTGCCAACATGATTAATAATTCAAGGAGAAATGGTCCCAGTGACCACTCTGTGTACTGGCTCTGCTAAAAGATTGATGTAACTTTTTTGAAGATGATGGAAATCCTGGATAAAACTCCCGCTGAAAACAGAGAATTACTAATAAATGCCTGCATAGCAATTTCTAGTGTGTTCAAACAAACTGCACATGACACCTAGGTACAACCAGATTAGGCACAGAGCTCGGTGGCAGCGGCGCCTGAGCAGAGCGGGGAGTCGGGGACGCCTGAGCAGAGCAGGGAGTCAGGAACGCCTGAGTAGAGCATGGAGTCGGGGACGCCTGAGCAGAGTGCGGAGTCGGGGACGCCTGAGCAGAGTGCGGAGTCGGGGACGCCTGAGCAGAGTGCGGAGTCGGGGACGCCTGAGCAGAGCGCGGAGTCTGGGACGCCAGAGCAGAGCGTGGAATTGGAGATGCCTGAGCAAAGCGCGGAGTCGGGGACGCCTGAGCAGAGCGCGGTGTCAATGGCGGCGGAGCAAAGCGCGGTGTCGTGGGCACCGGAGCAGAGTGCGGTGTCACAGGCCCTGAAGCAGAACACAGTGTCGGGGACGCCGCAACAGAGTGCGGTCCCTGGCAAAGGGAAACAAACAAAACAAGGCCCTAAAATCTGTTGGTATTACAAATGTACCAAAAGCTGTGAATTCTTTCACCCAGAAATTTGCAAGAACACTTTGGACAGGAAAGAGTGCTTCAGTGCTGAATGTCCAGCTTTTCATATAAGAGGTACCAGGCGAATAAAGCCGTCAGACCGCCAATATGAAAACAGCCACTACTTCATCGACCAGGATAATTTTTTAGCAAGAGGAGGAGGAGGGGAAGAATGGCTAAAAATTAACAGACTGTACCACCAACTCGGTCAAATGATGGAGAGGACGCAAACACAGTGGCCTCCCTACCAGAGCCTCAGATATTAACACCAAGTAAAGCATCCAGCACTTCCACTAACACGATAACATCATTTATATTTGCCAACATCAAGGGTATAAAAACACGTAAATCCAACAAAGTTCACTTTATAGATGGTCTCCTTCATGAGGCGAATGCAGTGTTTGCAGCCCTAACGGAAACTCACACAATGAACTACCATGATGGTGAAATATGGATCTCGGAGTACAATCTTTTCAGATGTGATAGGAAACACCGGCTTCAGGGTGGGGTCAGCCTCTACATCAAAGACACACTCATCTGTACTGAGTTGCTAAACACCTCAATGGATATGGTGGAAGTGCTGATAATCAAAATAGAGATCCTAAATGTAGTTAATGTCCGTGTATATAAGTCACCGGTGGCAAACCCTCAGCAGTTCAAAGACCAGCTAATGAAAATAGAACACTGCTTGGAAAACCTCACAAATCCAGCTCCGAACATCATCCTGCTTGGGGACTTCAACCTACGGCACCTGAAATGGAAGCACCTGGCTTATACAGTAATATCAGAAAGAGTACCAGGAAGTAGCCTAAATGAACAGGCACATGCAAATGACATGCTACGGATGTGCGATAAGCTTGCCTTAAACCAGCAAATAGTACAACCAACTAGGAAGGAGAACACGCTGGACCTCATTTTCACTAATAATGATGAATTGATCGGGAACATAATGATTACAAATACCTGTTACTCAGATCCCAACTTAATTGAAGTTCTGACAACCATGGGGAATAGACCTTCAAAACCAGTCCAGATTCCCAGTGGAGGAGATTTCAGCAAATTCAACTTCAATAATAAACAGATAAACTGGGAGCATAAACCAGGACCTCACAGAAATAAACTGGGAAGAACAGCTAGAAAATGCAAACCTGAACCAGTGCCTAGAAAAAATAAGCTCAGAAGCACTAGAAATATGTTCAAACCGCATACCCCAAAGAAAAAAGAGAAAGAGATGCAGATTGGAACAGGAACGTCGTTCCCTATATAGGCGAAGAAAACGAATCGCGGAACAACTTGAGTGTTGCACCCTACCTCAAGAACGGCGAAGAAGGTTAGGTAGAGAAATAGAAACAATTGAACTCAAGCTACAAGAATCATACAAAACCCAGGAGAGGCAAAGAGAGCAAAAGGCCATCAGTGAAATAGAGAGAAATCCGAAATATTTTTTCTCCTATGTAAAGTCAAGATCAAAAACCACATCTAGTATAGGGCCCCTGCGAAAGGGAGATGGAACTTTCACCGATGACAACAAAGAAATGAACGAGTTACTGAGGAAGCAGTACGACTCTGTTTTCAGCGAGCCACTAAACGCACTAAAGATTGATAACCGAAATTAATTTTTCATGGATATGATACCAACATCAAATCAAATATTAGACGTCCCCCTATCCCCACTGGATTTTGAAGAAGCCATAAACAGTATGCCTTTGCACTCTGCACCAGGCCCGGATTCTTGGAACTCTATATTCATCAAGAACTGTAAAAAACACTATCGCGGGCCCTTCACATTCTTTGGAGACAAAGCCTAGATACTGGCGTTATCCCTGACAGACTAAAAACAGCAGAGATAGCACCACTCCATTAAGGAGGAAATAAGGCAGAGGCAAAAAATTACAGACCGATAGCACTAACATCGCACATCATAAAAATTATTTGAGAGAGTGCTAAGAAGTAAGATCACAAAATACATGGAATCACAGCATCTCCATAACCCCGGACAACATGGTTTCAAAAACGGGCGCTCTTGCCTGTCGCAGTTGCTGGACCACTATGATATGGCATTAGATGCTATGGAAGACAAACAAAACGCTGATGTAATTTACACTGATTTCGCAAAAGCTTTTGATAAATGTGACCATGGTGTTATTGCACATAAAATGCGTTCAAATGGAATTACCAGAAAAATAGGCAGATGGATCTACAATTTCCTGACTAACAGAACCCAATGTGTAAGAGTCAACAAAATAAAATCCAGCCCATCAACCGTGAAGAGCTCAGTCGCCCAGGGTACTGTGCTTACTCCAATACTTTTTATCATCCTCATATCGGACATATACAAGAACACAACCTATATCACTGTATCATCCTTTGCAGATGACACTAGGATCTTCATGAGAGTTGGCAACATAGAGGACACGGCAAACCTCCAATCAGATGTAGATCAAGTCTTTCCATGGGCTACAGAAAATAATATGGTGTTTAACGAAGATAAGTTCCAGCTCATGCCCTACGGAAAAAAATGAAAATATAAAAACGGAAACCACGTACAAAACTCAGTCAAATCATAACATAGAACGAAAAGGCAATGTAAAGGATCTGGGTGTACTTATGTCGAAAGACCTTACCTTTAAAGAACACAATAAAGTAACCGTCACAACTGCAAGAAAAAGGACAGGTTGGATAACAAGAACCTTTCACACTAGAGATGCTATACCGATGATGATACTTTTCAAAACGCTTGTGCTCTCTAGAGTGGAGTACTGCTGCACAATGACAGCCCCTTTCAAAGCAGGAGAAATTGCTGACCTGGCGAGCGTGCAGAGATCCTTTACTGCCAGAATCCGCTCAGTAAAACATCTAAATTACTGGGACCGACTAAAGAGCCTAAATCTGTACTCCATTGAGCGCGAGCGGGAGAGATACATAATAATTTACACATGGAAAATAATTGAGAGGCTGGTCCCAAACCTGCACACAGAAATAACATCACATGAAACCAGAAGACATGGCAGGATGTGCAGAATACCCCTGTTGAAAAGCAGAGGTGCAACAGGTACGCTGAGAGAGAACTCTATCAACATCAGAGGCCCGAGACTGTTCAACACGCTTCCACTACACATAAGAGGCATAACTGGCCGACCCCTTACAGTGTACAAGAGAGAACTGGATAAGCACCTCCAAAGGATACCTGATCAACCGGGCTGTGACTCATACGTCAGGCTGCGAGCAGCCTAGTCCAATAGCCTGGTTGATCAGTCCAGCAACCAGGAGGCCTGGTCGACAACCGGGCCGCGGGGACGCTAAGCCCCGGTTGCGCCTCAAGGTAACCTCAAGGTAAGGTAAGAGGGATGCCAAACGGCAGTAGCAGAGCCAAAACACGAAAACAGGACGTGATCCGACGGCTCCTAAGCGGAGGAGGTGTCCAGACGTCCACTCGGCGTCAAGGTGTAACCAGTAGCTCCCATACTGTTCATTTTGTGAGTATAAGCAATAGATGCCACACCTGTGACCGGTAAAACCATGTTTTTTTTTTTTTAAACAGTGCCATCTGTTGCACGTAGGAGCAACATTCGCAATAATATATATGTTATAATTCCATTTTAATGTTTCCAATTGCATTGATAAATTGAATTTTCATAGATTTCAATTAATTTCATTTTGATTTAATTATTTTGTGTGACATTGCATTGGAGTTGAGCTGCGTTGTTTACCATAACGTTCATTTCGTGGGAATAGTTTATTTTCTTCTTTTTTTAACTGTTCTTCATATTTTTCAGTGATGGGAACATCAGGTCATTTGATGTTCCCAATTCTCTGATGATAAGAAAATCAGATCAGATTATATTGGAATGCATCGGACGAGTTAGTGGGGGATGACGAGGGGAAGGGAGTGGGGGAATGATGGGGTGAATGAGGGGATTGAGGTGGGAGGTAATGCTGGGGAGGACGAGAGGATGGGGGAGTTGAGGATGGTGGGGACGAGGGAACCGGGGAATGAAAAATGGTGGGGATGACAAAGGGACAGGGGGAGCTGGGGATGGTGGGGAGGAAGAGGGGGACAGGGATGGGTGGAATGGTAGTGAGGGCGAGGGGATGGCGGATTGAGAGATAGGTGGGGAGGACGAGGGGACTGTGGAGTTGGTAATCGTGCAGGAGGACGAGGGGACGGTGGAGTGGGGAATGGTGGGGAGGACAAGAGGAAGGGGGAATGGGATTGGCTTGGAAGGACGAGGGTTACAGGGGAGTGATGAATTGTTGGGAGGAAGAGGGGAAGGGGGAAGGAGGAATGGTAGGGAGGACTAGGGGAAGATTGCAGTGGCTCAGCAATGCACATGCGTTGCTGAGCCACAGCCACGCGTGGCCGGGTACTGCTAGTATAGATATATATGTTGTACCTAGTAGCCAGAATTCAGTTCTTGGCCTACTATGCAAGGTCCGATTTGCCTAATAAGCCAAGTTTTCCAGAATTTCAATCTTTTTCTCACATTTTTCTTATGAAATGATAAAGCATTCATACATTTTATTATGTATGAACTAATTTTTTTTAAAATTTGAGTTAAAACTAACGAAGATATATGACCGAACCTAACCAACCCTACCTAACCTAACCTAGCCTATGATTCTAACTAATTCTAACCTAACTAAATCAATATTTTATGTTCTTAATATAATATAATAATAATATTTAAAATAAACCAATAGGAAACAATTTATTGAAAGTGATGATAATCACTCGGCCTATTAGGCAAATCGGGGCCTTGCATTGTAGGCCGAGAAGTGCATTCTGGATACTAGGTACGACATATATATATATGTTCTCTGGTCGCATCCCGTTTCATGCGAGTTTGAAAGATGCTCTGTCACCTTTGCTCAGGGTGACAATGAACAAGATGACCGGTTCTGCCTCCATCATACTGCCTATTGAGTCGGAAACACCTTCAACCAGGAATCTTGCATGTGGTGTTACTTGCATGTACTCTGCTTCACCCTAGTCCTCTGATCTTGATATTTGGGTGCAGGCAATTTGGCGTTGCATGCACGTTATAGGTTGCTGCAGCGTGCTAGGTTGGTTGATCGTCCGGATGCCCCGAGTCTGCCGGTTTGGCTATAGGGACCTTGACTTGGATGTGTTAGTCGTCTCTACTTTGTTTCCGTCCACGCTTATTTGTCCTTCCCTGCTGTTGTTCGTCCTGTTACTCCTCCCCTGCTTCCGGCTCCGAAACTTTCGGAGTAGGGGCGGGGTAGGGTTTAGCTGGTGGTGAGATTCGGGCAGTTTTGGAGGATGTCCGGTGTGACGTCGGATGCATTGGAGCCCACTCCTCTAGCCGGTGCTTCTGGGTCTGCCAAGTGGGCTCCCTTCGTTCCAACTTTCCCTGTGGCATCTGCCTTTTCTTTGCCTCAATTGCATCTGCAAGATGCAATTGAGGCTTACCTCCTGCGTAACTCGGATTACACCTCGATAATGGATCCTGCCTTTTTCGAGTTTGATTCTTTTCCTTACTGGCTGCGTTACGAGGTTCCTGAGTAGTCCTTGGCAGACAGTCCAATCTTTTCTTTGGAGGTGTGGCATAGGTTCTGTTGGTGCTGCACGCTTGAGTGGTGGGATGCCCATAAAGTTGTACAGGTTTACCTGGGGGGGGGGCGAGTTTGAGCACCTTAATGAGTGCTTGTTCGCCCCTGCCCTTCCTCGAGATGTTGGCCTTGTACAACTTCACATGCAGGTTCCCTCCGTTTCAGGTGCCCATGGTTGCTAGAGCATTTGCACGCCCATGGCCATTTGGCATCGGTCTTACATTTGTTTTTCATTCTCGAGCCATCTGCGGACTGACTTGCAGAGGATTTAGAGGCGCTTGGGGCCCATCCGGGGTGCGGTGTGGGTGTTGGCTGCCCTGTTGAAGCCGTTTGCGCTGATCCTGTTTGAGGCGGTAGTTGCTGTTCATTGCTTCTCCTCTCGCATGCCGGCAGGCGGTGCTCACCCAATCTGTGGAATCTGCTTGGGCTTTGGCTCTTAGATTTTTTATGCCTATTTCTCCTTTGCTGTTCGCAGAGTCTGCGATGGTACAGTATCGGCAAGCAGCCTCTTCGAGTTGTCGACCTATGTCGGAGTTGTTGGTTCTCCGGGAGGGCCATGGAGGGACCTTCCCGGCAGGGTCGTGCCAGGGCTTGGGTTTCCTCAATTCGTGATAGGCTAGTAGTGCCAGGTTCAGGGCTAGCACAGCCTTCGGTACGGTCGACGACCGGTAAAATGGTGAAAAATTGCTCTGCTCGTCAATTGGTTTCATGTAAGAGGCATCGGTTCTTGCGTGGTTCATTCCATTGACGTGGCAATGAAGGGAAAGGCTCGCTCTGTTCGCCCATGCCTGGTCCCACGATTTGTGGGCATTTTGGATCATTCCTTGCGGCCTACGATGGTCCCTACTCCTTTGGGAGGTTCGGGGCGGACAGGGCAGGCCTCCTCTTTTGAGCTCTGTTGGGTCATTTTGGAATGCGTTCGCTTGGGAGTGGTCGAAAGGTCATTATCCCTCAAGTGGGTTTCCAGTTCCGAAACTAGACTGTGCGGACCTGTGGTTCATTCTGAACTTGTTTCCTCTGAAACCCTGGGTCTATTGCCCCTCCTTTTGCATGATTTCTCAGTCCTAGGTCCGTCTTGTCTTGGAGCCGGGTGCTTGGATGGTGTGCCTGGACCTCCACAACATGCATTGGCACATCTCAATTCATCCGGGGTTCAGGGACTGGCTCTGTTTTGTTGTGGGCATCAGGCTTACTGCTTTCGTTGCCTTTCATTCGGCTTGAATCTGGTACACGGTGTGCTCACACGCCTTACCTAGGGGGGGGGGGGGGGTGGCGTCTGATTCTTTTACGTGTTCGGGACTCTGGCCTACCTCGACGACTGGGTGGTGTGGCCTCCCAGCAAGTCTGCGTGTCTGCTCGCCAAGGATTTGGTTACATCCCAGCTCGCTAGGTTTGGGTTCTTGGTGAACTGGCGGGAGTCACATCTGGGTCCCTCTTAGGTTCGGTCTTGGCTGGGTCTTGTGTGGGATTTTCGGACCACTTCCTTGTCTCTTCCTCCAGGGGCTGTGCTGTGGCTGCAGTCCCACCTTCACTTGTTTTAGGGGGGCTCCCGGTTCACGAGACGGATTCTTGAGGGTTTGTGCGGGAGTCTGAACTTTGCCATGATGGTCTACTCGCTGGGTTGGGTGTCGCTTAGTCGGCTGTTCTAGTTCCTTCTAGGGCGTCCCTTCCGCTTCTCTCGGGATCGCTGGGTTAGGCCTCTGGGCGCCTTATGTCAGCTGCTGCGTCGCCATCTTCCTCCTCGGGATTTTCGGTGTTCAGTGCCTTGGTGCCTACCTGAGCCCTCGCTTGATGTGTTCACGGATGCGTCGTCTCTTGGCTGGGGCTTTGTGATCAGTGCTCACCAGGCCCGCCAGGGACAGTGGGGTCCGTCCTTCCATTGGGCACACAGCACAGTGCGGGAGTTTACGGAGGTGTGGCGGACACTTCGGAGGGTTCGGGTAGCTTACGGATCGACGATCCGGCTCCATTTGGACTGCTCCCCGGTGGTTCATTGAATGAACAACAGGAGTTCAAAGCGGTCCTGGGTTTTTGGGGATGGTCTCTTCGGGTGACTCATTTCCTGAGTTATCGGGGTTTGGCATTCCTGGCCGTTCATGTTTGGGGGTTTTCCAAAGTCCTAACAAACGGCCTGTCTAGGTTCATTCCTTTGTCAACGAAATGGACAGTCGACGCCGACTCGTTCAGTTGGTTCTGCCGGATGTACGGGCTCTCGGAGGTTGACCTTTTTGCTTCGGCGTGTTCAACGCGTCTCCCAATATTTGTGGAAACCTTCCCCGACTGCAAGGCCGTCGGGATTGATGCCTTCTGGCAGGACTGGTCGAGGTGGGGTTACCTGTACCTCTTTCCCCCGATTCCGCTGTTTCTCCAGGTAGGTCCTAGCTCACTTGGAAACTTACCAGGGTAAAGTAGTTCTCTTGGCCCATTGGTGGCCGGCCCAGCCGTGGTCAGCCGAAAACTCAGGCATAGGGTAATTTGAGGTCAAACAGGGTCCTGGCCGTTCGCTACCTTGTCATTGTTCCTGGACCTAGTCGGGCATGTGTCGCATTGGGTCGGTGGTTGCAGCCAGTTGTCTCAACTTCGAATTGAGGAGCGAGTGGCGACTGCCTCCCGGGTAAGTCTCTCTTGTTTTATCTTTGTGGAGCCGAAGGGCCTCCTCCTGAAAACCAGCGTTGAATATAATGAAACGCGTTTTCTGGGTGAGACGACCCTAAAGCTCCCCAGCAACCCTCCCTCCCTCCAGTTTTTTTTTTTTTTTTTTTTTTTTTTTTTACATCCAGCCTCAGAACTGCGGGTTTTGATAGCTGGCGTGGGGGTCTGGGGTTCCCCCTACCCCCCTCCAGTGACGGGGGAAAGCTGTACAAAGGCGGGGGTGGGGGTTGTGGGACGGTTGTGATGACATGATCGTTTGTTCGTTTTCGTTAGGGGGAGTTCTATCCAGCAGTTTGGCTTTCAGTAGCAATATTTTAACCAGATAGGATTTGTTTTGGGACGCCTACCTTTCTGGGTGCCTGACCCGGTCGATGGCAGACACTGAAGGCTTCCAACCACACGGGGGGGGTTCTATAGGTCATTGCTACTCGTGCCTCTCTGAAAGGGCCAGGTTCTGGCTCGTGGTCCTCGGTAGGCCTAGAACTCCAATCGCTTTGACTGATGCCAGGGTCTAATACATTCTTATCAGCTCAGGGGAGCTTCCGGGTCTCACCTAGAAAATGGCGCTTTATTACATTTAACACTGATATTTTACCACTTTATACCAGCAGACAGCAGAAGGAAAACACCCTGGTGATCAAACTGCCCGCCAACCACGGCCCACTGGCAAAACTAGAGGCCTACATTCCCCCAGGTCAGAACACAATACCTTCAGGAGCAACACACAAAGTTTTCAACAGGATCGTTCCAACGATCATGGCAGGGGAACTTCAATGCTCATCACACAGTATTCTTCAACACCCCTAATGGAACACATGATATCACAGGCAGATCCCTGTTCAATCTTATGACCTTGGGATTACCTTGCGATGAGTTCAGGGCTCAACGTCCCAACCGAGTCAACGTCGAGTCAAGAACCAAGAACCACTGCTGTGGACAGGGTAGAAGGTAATACTAGTAAGTCATAGGGGATTGAGGAAATCACATCTGATAAGGAGAGAGTGGGGAGTCACAGCGGCTCGAGTGGGTGTGTGCATGTGACAACGAGGCTAAGTGTTGGAGCCGCATCCCCTAAACGTGTGACGTCGAGCCCCTCTCCAAGAGCCAGAAGCGCCAAGGGTGATCTCCTAGTATAAGCACTCTACCGAGTTGTGGGTTGGGTTGTCCATATAGGAGCACGACGACACAACCAACCCACAAGACTATAATAATAAATTGGGGGCCTGTGTCCGGGAGAGTGAACTGACACACCCACACACTGTCCAAGAGTGGATTTGTACACCCTTGCTGAAATAGATAAACTGTGTGACCGAAGGTGTATATTGTCTCTCTTGGGAAGACTCACAGGACAAGATGGATAAGGTGCAAGCGTTTGTGGAGTCAGGCAAGCCTGAGGACTTGGAAGGTTGCACGAGGGATCAATTGAAACAAATAGCAGAAAAATGTGGCATCAGGTTGAAAGCATCTAAAGTAGCTGGGATGAAGGATGAGATCCTGAGGCAGTTAAGAGCCAAAAGTGAAGCGGCAGAACAAGGAGCCCAGAAAGGAGCCGAAAGTGGAAAGGAGGATGATGGGCAGGATGAAGTGAGATCCCAGGGATCGAGTAGGAGCAGCAAGAGTAGCCGCAGTAGCAGGAGTAGCCGAAATAGGAGCTTGGAAAGGTTCCAGTTAGAGCTCCAGATGCAGCGTGAGGAGAGACAGTTCCAGCTGGAAAAGATGAAATTAGAACTCCAGATGAAAAATGAAGCCGAGAAGGAAAAAGAGAAAACCAGACTGGAAGTAGAAAAAGAGAAAACCAGACTGGAAGTAGAAAAAGAGAAAACCAGACTGGAAGTAGAAAAAGAGAAAACCAGACTGGAAGTAGAAAAAGAGAAAACCAGAGTAAGAGAACTGGAGTTGGAACAGGAAATAGAAAAAGAGAAAGCAAGACTAGAGGTGGAGAAAGAAAAAGAAAAAGCCCAGGTCGAAAAAGAAAAAGAGAGAACAAAACAAATGCAGATAGAAGCGAACAGAACCTTGGCTGAACAAAGGATTGAACATGGGTTGCCAGAGAGCACCACCCAGGTATCACACTCACCAGATGTTAGGGTTAGGGAGAAGGGCATTCCCTTGTTTGTTCCCGAAGAGGCAGAGAGCTTTTTCGAGCACTTTGAAAAAATAGCCAGTATCAAGGAGTGGCCACAGGAGGAATGGGCCCAGCTGGTCCAGTTAAGATTGACCGGTGCAGCCAGGGAGGCATACACCCAATTGTCACTGGAAGAGTGCCAGGATTATGCCACGGTAAAGAGCAGCATATTGCGCTCGTTTCAGTTAACCCCAGAAGCTTATAGGAAGCGCTTCAGAGAGATGATCAAAGTTGGAGCATGTACGTTTGCTGAGACAGCAAGAGATCTGGAAAGACGATTCCAGAAGTGGATTGAGGCTGCTGGAGTTGGATCTTACGCTGACCTGAAGCAACTGATGGTCATGGAGAAGTTTTTGGAGATGATGCATCCCGAAACAAAGTTCAAGATCCAAGAAGCAGGGATAAAGGAGGTGAAAGATGCCGCAGATAGGGCGGATATGATTACTGAAGCGTACAAGAGCTTAAGGGAGAACAGAGTGAAGAATGAGGTGAGACGCAGCAATGGCAGATCCAGTGGAGTCTGGGGAGGAAGAAATTATGAGAGACCCAGAAGAGTCTGGGGTGAGAAGAATTTTGATAAATGGGCAAATAAAAGTAAGTACCCTAAAACTCAGAAGAGTAGGTCGCGCACTTCGTCTGAAAGTGAGGATGGAGGAGCTAAACGAGAAACAAATCGTTATCTAGGGAATCAAGAGTCCAGTAAAGCTCTACAGAGTACGAGTAGTACTTCTGGCCCGAGGAACTCAATACGAGTGGGCAGAGTCAGAGCTACTCTGGTACATATAAAAGAGACTTTTCCCAGATGAGGTGTTACAATTGTAACGGATTGGGTCACGTAATGCGAGATTGTAGGCAGGGCAAAAGAGTTGTGACCCTGGCCATGTGTGACCCCCAAAGTAAATATACTAATGTGTTCCAAGACAAACCACAGAGAGCGAACTTAGTGAACGAGAGGTATAGGCCGTTCATGAGCAAAGGTTGGATCAGTATAGGAGGGCAACCTGAAGTAGAAGTTGGTATCTTAAGAGATACCGGAGCTAATCAGAGCTTGATTACGAGAAGCCTGATTGGGAATGATAGACGGTTAGCTGGCAGTGGGAAGATGAAAGTATATGGGTTATTGTCTGAGAGTGACATGCCCGTTTGTACTGTCCAGCTAAGGTCGGAATATGTGTCGGCAGAGGTGATGTTGGGAGTGTGCCCCGACATACCTGTTCCAGGAGTCCAAGTGATCCTGGGGAATGACTTGTGTGGGACAAAGGTGTTGCCAAGAGTCATAGCGGAGACTGTGCCAGAGGAGTGCCCAGAAGGCCACGGCACGGGTGGGACACCTGAGAGTGTGAACCTGACTGACATCCGAGGAGATGAGTCAGGAGACCGCCAAGCCATTGAGTACCCTGTCTCGGTAGTGATGAAGGCAAAGGTGGCCGACAAGGAAGGCGCTGGAGAAGATGAGACAGTGTCGATTAAACTGGTAGAAGATATCGACGTAGATATAGCGTGGCTGTTTGATGAAGGTCCAGCCCAGGAGAATGAAGTCTCGGTGAGGTCAAAAGTGAAGATGGCCCAGCCGAAGAAGAATACTGTGAAGAGAGTTGACCTGAGTAGAGCCCAGACTGCTGAAATTAAGAGTCGGAAGGCGAATGCAACTGTGCTGAGTAGGAATGAGGAAGGATGTGGACATACCGAGGACGAGAGTAGAGCGTCAAATGGTCCACGAGCACAGAGGCATATGGATAGTGGAGTTAAGTTGTTTGAGATGTCAAGAGTTGACATGTTTCACAGAAAACGTGGAGAAAAGATAATGAAGAAGAGTAATAGCCGAGAAAATGAAAGGAGAAGAGACAGTATGTGTGGAGAGATGCTTACGAGCACTCTAGGAGAGGTAAAGCGACATGTACGGTCGAGTGCTGTTGTATGTAGTACAGTGCTCGAAGAAACTTTTAGGGAACGAAGAAGAGTTGAAGGAGAAGAAAGGGAATTGTATAAAGGTGAGAGATGTGGGATGAGGATGATGATGCAAGCATGGATGAATAGTAGAAAGCCGAGGACTCGATGGAAGTCAAACAGGATGATGTCTCGGATAAATGAGGAGACGAAAGGGAGCATCGTCGGTGAAGACGAGGGAGTGAAGTATGATGACAGGAGACGAAAGTATAATGGCAGTAGATGGAAGTGTGAAGACTACAGAGAAGGTACAGACAGTAGAGATCTGACTCTGGACGTGAAGAGAAGAAGACGAGGTAACGGAGGGTGGAAACAATAAGTAGAGTGGACCGATGGAGTGCAGGCGTCCAAGGAGGACAGCCTAGCCAAGAGATGCCAGAGAAGTCAGATCGTTTGTGAGAAGATCATGTTCCTGGAGAGTTGTGAGCCAGATGTTGCAAGGAGCAATGAACTAGTTGTAGACTCCTAAGGGAGTATGTAAGCAGACTAACCGGTCGAACCAATCGGTTGAAGAAAGAGACAGTGTGGTGGCAGATGTATTATCCCGAGCTTTGCCACTGGAATAACTCTCAAAAATAAGGGGAGGGGAGTGTTATGATCTCAGCCGGCAGGAGAAACGAGTCTCCCTCCTTGAGAGTTATTCATCAAGCCTGACCTGATTAGGAGGTCTAGCAAATATTGAGGTGATAACCCATATGTAAAATGGCTGGTTGGATATGTAAAACAATTTAAGATTATGGGCAGTGTAGAAGAAAACAGATAAATGACTGGCTAGGAGATGTGGACATTTTGCGGGAGGCGTGAGGCTCGCTTCTGGAAGGGCTTTGACCTTACTTGAGTGCCAGACATCGCAGGGGAAAGCCGCGCTCCGTTGAGCTCCCGTCAGAAGGGAACCCCGAGTGATATATCTCTAAGAGAAGAGAAGTGTGTAGACGTGCCAGCTGTGGAACCGAGCTGGGAACGTTGTGGTCTCAAGTCCTGGTCGACAAAGTGTTTATTAAATTGCCCAGAGGCATTATTGCCGGCCGTGGAAGCGCCCTGACCAAGCCTCGTCAAAGGAAGGAGCGCCCTCGACCAGACGATCTGTGGTAAGCACGATATACGCCAGTTCATAGTGATTGCTTGTACTGTAGTTGGTCGTGTGCCCAGCGACAGTAGCAATGTTTATTTATAAGTTAGACATGTTTTAATAAGGCAGAAAGCCTGAAATAAGAGAGTGAAGAGGGAGGAACACGGAGCGACGTCCGTCCCCTCTGAGCGCTGGCAGGCGACTGAGGGAGCCTGGCTCCTGACGGAGGAAGACCCTCCCAGCGAGTGAGGACCGCCGCCAGGTGAGGTGGAGTATGGACCCGCCCAAAACGGGAGAGTCCACTCTCACTGTATGTAGAGGACAGATAGAGGTTGGAGGCAAACATATTGTGTGATTATTTTTGTTTATGTGTTAAAGGGGAAACAATTTTATTGAAGTGTCGATGGGTTGCAGGTTTGTCTTTGGGGAAGAAGTTGCTGAGCACAGAAGGGAGTAGTTGATGAGACTACGAAGTGCGAAGTGCGACTACTGAGTGCGAAGCCAGCACAGAGGCAGTAGTTGATGAGACTCCAAGGTAGTGGAGGCGAGGACCTCGAGCTGTGAGGAGAAGCAGTGAAGAGGAGTGTCACGTGCTTCTGTAGAGGTGGTGGAGCACCATAGTTGCTCGAGGAAACTTCATGGTGTAGCAGCCAAGAGAGCTGTGGAGGAGCCTAGCAGAAGGGTGAAGCACCGTAGTTGCTCAAGAAAACTTCATGATAGCAGCCTGGAGGAGCTGCAGAGGATCCTGGTAGTGAAGCCCGGAAGAACCTGAAGATATCAGGGTAGTGAACTTCCAGAGGTGGAAGGGAAGTTCTGGTGGATTACTAGTAGGGAGTTGATAGTGTTTGGTTGTCGTTAGCGTGCAAGACGCAGTGAGAGGTGAGCGACTGTTTGCATTCTTATGTCAAGGAGTGTTTTATACTCAAGTTTAGAGTTGCAGGCATAGGCTGGATTACCTACCGATGTATGCGTTCTAGGACTGATAGGGTGATCGATTGATCATTGCGGTGTAGCAAGGAACATTTATGCTGATATATGTTATTGCCTTCACATGCTGATTTTCATTGTACACATTTATATATATATATATATATATATATGTTTACTCCTCTTGTTGATAGTGCAACAAGGTATGTAGACTTGATCTACTTGAGGAGGTTGATAGTATCAGGTGGTGAATCAGACGATAGGATACCACTTGATAAGCTGATGATAGAGTTCTGATGGTGTTGAAGTGCAACCTGATTGTAATATTATAGAGTATAGGATTCATTATTATTATATGTGTGTATGTATCGTGTATGTGCTTTGTCCAGTAAATGTATCCCAATTTGCTGGTGTTTGCCCTTGTCCTAGTGAGGCTTCCCAAGGAAATAGTACAGAAGAAGAGAGAGAGAGAGAGAAAGAACCAAGAACCACCGCTGTGGACAGGGTAGAAAGTAATACTAATAAGTCAAAGGGGGATTGAGAAGGTCATATCTCATAAGGAGAGAGTGGGGAGTCACAGCGGCTCGAGTGGGTGTGTGCACGTGACAACGAGGCTAAGTGTTGGAGCCGCATCCCCTAAATGTGTGACGTTGAGCCCCTCTCCAAGGGCCAGAAGCGCCTAGTGTGATCTCCTAGTGAGGTATAAGCACTATACCGAGTTGTGGGTTGGGTTGTCTGCAAAGGAGGAACAACGACGACAACATCAACCAACCCACGGGACTATAATAAGTAAATTCATTACTTTGTAACCCAACAACGATTAAAGAACATATATCTTCAAAAATTTAATTATCAGAAAAAATTTAATTCTCTAATTAGTTTAATTAGAAATTATACAGTCAAGATAAGAAACAAGCTAATAACTCATTCTCATATTAGGTTACATAATAGATAATAAATTAAGTAAGTTATTAGTACTCAAGTGATGAGTGATACGTCAAACGTAATAATGTTGGGAATATCCTCTGATGACCTTTATTCCATCGTATGTGATGAGGATCATACAGGAGCGCCGTGATCATTCATGTATTCCATGATCATAGAGGAACTCACCGACCATACAAAAACTGTATGATCATTCAGGAACCTTATAATCATACAAGAGTTTCATTACTATGCACGAGGTCGATGACCATACAGGAGCTCGATGCCCAGGACAATCAGACTCAGAGAGAGGCCGCATACCAGTATAAGGAACATGCCCTGAAAGAATTACAGTAAAGGTGAAAATATAACGTCGTTTAAGTAATGATCATATTATCTCTAGAAATATCGAATTTACGAATATATATTTATATAACATTAGGGCGAATTATATGAGGGAAAATAAACATAAATAAAATTCATATTACCTTGACGTTAACTATTGACAGTGAAGTCTGGATGGCAATCTTGGCCGGCGGATTGGAACAGAAGGAATAATTTGTGTAGAATTGATTTAACCACTGATTAACGAGTCCAGCTTCATTTAACTTCATGATTCTGGTAATAACCCATGTCAACAAAGCATTAGGAAAATGATTAAGCTGCAGCAAGTGCTCAATGTCAAGACCTGCAAGAACATCGTCACCGTATCTTCAGTAAACGTCAGGTTCAAAATTCATATCAACAAGGACTTTCTGTTCTATTGTACCTATGTAAACATTCTCATCTGGACAAATCAGGGGAACCCTTCGCCGGCTTTATTCCTTGCCGAGGCCACTAGTGTTAGCGGCCATCATGTAAATCAGGTTATCTTGGTTATCTTGAGATGATTTCGGGGCTTTTTTTTTTAGTGTCCCCGCGGCCCGGTCCTCGACCAGGCCTCCACCCCCAGGAAGCAGCCCGTGACAGCTGACTAACACCCAGGTACCTATTTTACTGCTAGGTAACAGGGGCATAGGGTGAAAGAAACTCTGCCCGTTGTTTCTCGCCGGCGCCTGGGATCGAACCCAGGACCACAGGATCACAAGTCCAGCGTGCTGTCCGCTCGGCCGACCGGCTCCCCATGGTAAATCATGCAAATTCACAGAAACTGTATTGATAAGTGAACCCATGTCGAAACTATCTATTTGTTTGTAAATTAGACTATCCGGACCTAGGAAGGGTGTCGACATGGACTTGAAACCTGAGGTGTTCTGAATATATGTTGGCGATTGATTCTTGCAGGTACTTGCTAGAGTCTGTCAACTCCCAAGATTCACCTGGGAGTGGAAAATGTAAACCGTAAAAAACTTTTTTAAGATTTGTAAAAGAGGGGCATAATAAATACCATTATTTGGGTTACCAAAGCTATGTTATTACAGTATCTAAATAACACATAGCAGATCAAAGAAGAATGTTAGGAAGAATTCTGATTTACCTGCAATTAAATAAATCAGGAACAAAATAATAAAAATAAATATCTACCCTTTAGAATACATTTTTTTATTACAGTACAGTATTGAAACCATTACCCTGTTGAACATAAAGGAAAAATACTCACCTCACATTTAGCAGCAAAACTTGTAATGCAAAGCTGATAATTAAAAAAATCATCAGTTTATCAATGTGAGAGTGTTCTCTAAATAATACAAAACTTACCATCCATATGTTCTACAAAATTCTGGTTTAAAAATATAATGACCGTTTTTCAGTATTATTTTTCCTAAAAGCAAATTCAAATATTGGCACTAAAGGTACCCATGAGATCTCTTTCCCAAGATTAAGGGAATTTCCTGCTGTATACATATAAATATTTGAAAATTCCCAACCCAGTTCAATAAAATTAGCCAGTTTGAAATTGGCAATAGTAATATCTGACAAAATAGGTAGAATTAGGATACTTTTTTCTGTTATCTACAGAATACCTGGCTCTAAACTAATTATTTGCAGTGTCAATTTTGTTCAATCCCTAAGATTTCTACTGTGAAGAAAATAATATTATATATTAAATTATTGTACTATGGGTTAATTAGCTTCTCTTTTAGAAATCAACTCAGCAATTGTTTCAACAATACTATTCTCAGATAGATTTTACCCCAAAAATTTAAGAACTTTACCACAACAGGCTCTTATTATTAATATATGAACATGCTTCCAACTTCTGTGCGTTTCAGTATCAATTACTAATATATCTGTTTCAACTTTATTTCAAGATATATTGGTAGGTTAATCAAGAACTAAAATAATGATGATGGAATATAGGAGTATTTTATAGACCTGGTCTACTCTTTCAAACCATCATTTTCTGAAATCCAGGATCGTTTTTCACATGAGAAAATCATCCTCTCTAACAGTCAAACTTCTATATTACAAATAGTTTCAGATTTGGCTCCATTGATCAGAGATTATTGGAATTATCGTATATTAAAGAAAATCGTCCTGTATTGAATAAAAACAACTAAACTGAGAAATTTTATTTCAAGCCTACTTTCTTAAATTTTCAATTTTAATATAAAGTATTTTTAATTTAAAAGTTTTTTTCTATGTAAACCAATGCATACAAACATTATTTATTGTATTGTTCGATTTTGAGTTTTGAAATAGCAATTGTAATAATTTTTACTATTTTGGGTTATGTAATATGACTTACCAGTATCAATGTGTTTTTTCTTGTATAACTGTTAGTAAATTTACTATTTATAGAAGTTTGCTAACTTTGTTGTCTACATAACATAATTAGAGTATAGTTTTTCTTTTTGTTTATTTACATTATTTATTTAAATTACAAATATATATATATATATATATATATATCGAGCAAAAAGTCTTAGTCGACATAAACTTGAAACCGGCCATATACTGCAGGTATGTTGATGACATTTTTACACAGGTACCTGATGTCAGACATCTGCAGGAGCTGAAGGAGGCATTTGAGCAAAGTTCCGTGCTGCGTTTCACTTACGAGATGGAAAAGGATGGGAAGCTGCCCTTTCTAGATGTAACAGTCATGGAAAAGAGCGGAGGTTTCCACACTGCAGTCTACTCTAAGGAAACGAACATAGAAATGTGCCTAAATGCCAACAGCGACTGCCCAGACAGGTACAAGAGGAGTGTTGTTAACGCTTATGTCGACCGTGCTCTCAGCCACAGCTCAGAATGGAAGCAAGTCGACGAAGAACTCTGTAGGGTAAGGCAGGTCCTAGTCAACAATGGCTTCTCCAATGGTTTCGTCGAAGACATCATAAGAAGGAAAGTGAAACGCCATGCAACCTCTGAAAAGACAACTAACACAACACCTATACTCCCTATTAGACTATTTTACAGGAACTTCTTTTCCACAGCTCATAAAACGGAGGAAAGGGTCCTGAAAGATATTGTTAATAGAAACGTTATCCCTACAGACAAAAATCAGAGGATACAACTGACGATTTACTATAAAACCAGAAAAACGGCCAGCCTACTCATGAGAAACTCTCCAGACACAAAACAGAACGCTTTAAAAGAGACCAACGTCGTCTATGCCTTCAAATGCCCACTTGGGGACTGTAAGCTCCAAAAAAAACAGTATATAGGCAAGACAACAACATCTCTTTCTAGGCGTTTAACGATGCATAAGCAACAGGGCTCCATTAAGGAACATATAATCTCTTCCCACAACCAAACTTACACATCTCCGATTTGTTTATATTTACATTTGAGTGAGGTAGATGGGGTGAGGTGGTATTTAATAAGGTATTAATTTCATCAACACAAGACAGAACACGAAACAATGGGTATTGAATAGAAGTGATTGTAGAAAGCCTATTGGTCCATATTTCTTGATGCTTTTCTATTGGAGCGGAGTCTTGAGGTGGGTAGAATATAGTTGTGCATTAATTGGCTGTTGATTGTTGGTGTTGACTTCTTGATGTGTAGTGCCTAGCAAACGTCAAGCCGCCTGCTATCGCTGTATCTATCGATGATTTCTGTGTTGTTTACTAGGATTTCTCTGGCGATGGTTTGGTTGTGGGAAGAGATTATATGTTCCTTAATGGAGCCCTGTTGCATAAGCAACAGGGCTCCATTAAGGAACATATATTCTCTTCCCACAACCAAACCTGTTGCATAAGCAACAGGGCTCCATTAAGGAACATATAATCTCTTCCCACAACAAATCGGTAATAAACAAATCGGAGATGTGTAAGTTCTATTCAGTTATGTATGTTTAAACTAAAGTCTTTGAAAATGTAATAAGTTTTACGAAACGCGCTCAAGTGTCGCGTCAGACTAGAAATAAAAATGAATTTTGGAGAATTGATTTTTGATTTACCACCAACAGTGAAAAGAAATGTACGAAAGATTGAGAAAATTCGTGTTAGAATTATTAATCTTACTTTTTCGGTCATATTTAATAATATATATATATATATATATATATATATATATATATATATATATATATATATATATATGTCGTACCTAGTAGCCAGAACGCACTTTTTGGCCTACTATGTAAGGTTCGATTTGCCTAATAAGCCAAGTTTTCCTGAATTAATATATTTTCTCTAATTTTTTTCTTATGAAATGATAAAGCTACCAATTTCATTATGTATGAGGTCAATTTTTTTTTATTGGAGTTAAAATTAACGTAGATATATGACCGAACCTAACCAACCCTACCTAACCTAACCTAACCTATCTTTATAGGTTAGGTTAGGTTAGGTAGCCGAAAAAGTTAGGTTAGGTTAGGTTAGGTAGGTTAGGTAGTCGAAAAACAATTAATTCATGAAAACTTGGCTTATTAGGCAAATCGGGCCTTGCATAGTAGGCTGAAAAGTGCGTTCTGGCTATTAGGTACGACATATATATATATATATATATATATATATATATATATATATATATATATATATATATATATATATATATATATATATATATATATATATATATATATATATATATATATATATATATATATATATATATATACATATATATATATATATGGAATGGAAGTAAATGGAAGTAACTGCAAAGGGCATATTGGCCAATATCTCTTGATGCTTCTATATTGGTGCGGAGTCTTGAAGTGAGTAGAATATAGTTGTGCGTTAACTGGCTGTTGATTGATTGTGTTGACTTCTTTATGTGTAGGGCCTCGCAGATGTCAAGCCGCCTGCTATCGCTGTATCTATCGATGATTTCTGTGTTGTTTGTTAAGATTTCTCTGGTGATGGTCTGGTTGTGGGAAGAGATTATATGCCCCTTAATGGAGCCCTGTTGCTTATGCATCGTTAATCGCCTGGAAAGAGATGTTGTTGTCTTGCCTATATAATGAGTTCTTTGAGGCTTACAGTCCCCAAGTGGGCATTTGAAGGCATAGACGACGTTCGTCTCTTTTAAAGCGTTCTGTTTTGTGTCTGGAGAGTTTCTCATGAGTAGGTTGGCCGTTTTTTTGGTTATATAGTAAATCGTCAATTATATCTTCTGAGTTTTGTCTGTAGGGATAACGTTCCTATCAACAATATCTTTCAGGACCCTTTCCTCCGTTTTATGAGTTGTGGAAAAGAAGTTCCTGTAAAATAGTCTAATAGGGGGTAAAGGTGTTGTGCTAGTTGTCTTTTCAGAGGTTGCATGGCATTTCACCTTCCGTCTTATGATGTCTTCAACGAAACCATTGGAGGAGCCGTTGTTGACTAGGACCTGCCTCACCCTGCAGAGTTCTTCATCGACTTGCTTCCATCCTGAGCTGTGGTTAAGAGCACGGTCTACATAAGCGTTAACAACACTCCTCTTGTACCTGTCTGGGCAGTCACTGTTGGCATTGAGGCACATTCCTATGTTTGTTTCCTAAGTGCACACTGCAGTGTGGAAACCTCCGCTCGTTTCCATGATTGTTACATCTAGAAAGGGCAGCTTCCCATCCTTCTCCATCTCGTAAGTGAATCGCATCACAGAATTCCCCTCAAAGGCCTCTTTCAGCTCTTGCAGATGTTTGACATCAAGTACCTTTGTGAAAATGTAGTCAACATACCTGCAGTATATGGCCGGTTTCAAGTTCATGTCGACTATGACCTTCTGTCCGATGGTACCCGTGTAGAAGTTCACAAACAGGACACCTAGGGGAGAACCCATGACGACCCTATCTACTTGCTTATACATGTGCCCATCCAGGGCTCAAGAAGGGTGCCTCTTTGGTACAAGCTTGGAGTAGTTTCCTTTGAATGTTTTCTGGTATGTCAAGAGGAGTACAGGCCGAATCACGATACACTCTGTCCACTATCATCCCGATTGTTTCATCCACAGGTAAGTTGGTAAACAGTGATTCTACGTCCAACGAGGCTCTTATCCCTGCAGCATGTGTTCCCCGCAGTAAGTCAACAAATACCTTTGGAGACTTCAGGCTGAAGGTGCAAGGGACATAAGGGGTCAGCAAGCCGTTGGGTCGCTTTGCCACTCTTTACGTGGGTGTGGGTATCTGGCTGATGATTGGCCGAAGTGGGTTTCCAGGCTTGTGTGTCTTGAAATTTCCATATGCGTATCCAGGTTTGTATTCCCTAATAATCTTTGGCAGGTGGAGTCCGAATTTCTTGGCGTTCACAGTTTCGATCAACCTGTTAACCTTTGCTTTCAATTCGGCTGTAGTGTCCTTCGTTACCCTTTGGAATTTAGTTTGGTCAGAGAGTATGAGGTTCGTTTTCGCCAGATATTCGTCTTTTTTAAGAATGACGCATATTGCCGACTTGTCACATCTCCTGACAACTATCTCCTTGTTCTCACGAAGGCTTTTAGCTGCCGCTTTGAGCTCGGGGGACAGCATAGTGCTTCTGTAGTTGCCTCGAATATTTCCTTCTTCTGCGATAAGTTCTGCTTGTAAGGTGTCTTTGGTGGTGACCTTTTTTTTGTGTCTCGAGGTCGAATATGTCGTCCAACAGGGTCTCCAACTCCACTTTCCGGGCAATCTCACTTGGTCTGGACATAACATGACAGTTTATACCCAGATTTAGGAGAGTGACTTGGTCCTCAGTGAGGTTGATTCCAGCAAGGTTCAGGAAGCCGTCTCTTGGATGTGGAATCACCATAGGTCCTCCATATAATGCTGTTAGTTTCTTGATTATTCTAGTTTCGGTGCTGATGTGATGTCGATGTGTTGCTCAATACGCGTACGGAGGTTATCGTTGATGTTGCTGTGTCTCCATAGGTTTGTAGCATGAAGTAGTTGCGTTTTGTTGTCTTTGATTTAATTTTCTGCCTTGGGTATCTGATTTTAAACCAGATCTTGGCGATATTTTATCGTGAAGGCTTGATTCCTTGCTGCTGGGTCATGCGTTTTAATATTAGTATATTTTGGTAGCAGTCTTTCTTGTAAACATATATTATTACATTTAACCGAAAAAGTAAGATTAATAATTCTAACACGAATTTTCTCAATATTTCTTTTGTTTCTTTTCACTGTCGATGGTAATTGAAAAATCAATTCTCCAAAATTCATTTTTATTTCTAGTCTGACGCGACGCTTGAACGCGTTTCGTAATAACTTATTACATTTTCAAAGACTTTAGTTTACACACAAACAACTATAACCTGCAAACACTAAACAGAGTTCTTCCATGCTATAATTTTAAACAGCTTTCATCTTATATACCTGCATTTGTGTGAGGTGATATGTTACTACAGTTTTGGATGAGGTGAACAAAACTTTCAACATAAGACAAAACACGAAACAATGGGTATATATTGGGTAAATTAAAGGAAAGAATGGAAGTAAGGGCAAAGGGCCTATTGACCCATATCTCTTGATGCTTCTATATTGGTGCTGAGTCTTGAAGTGGGTAGAATATAGTTGTGCATTAATTGGCTGTTGATTGCTTGTGTTGACTTCTTGATGTGTAGTGCCTCACAGATGACAAAGCCGCCTGCTTTCGCTGTATCTATCGATGATTTCTGTGTTGTTTGTTAAGATTTCTCTGGTGATGGTCTGGTTGTGGGAAGAGAATATATGTTCCTTAATGGAGCCCTGTTGCTTATGCATCGTTAATCGCCTGGAAAGAGATTTTGTTGTCTTGCCTATATACTGAGTTCTTTGAGGCTTACAGTCCCCAAGTGGACATTTGAAAGCATAGACGACGTTGGTCTCTTTTAATTAAAGTGTTCTGCTTTGTGTCTGGAGAGTTTTTCATGTGTAGGTTGGCCGTTTTTTTGGTTTTATAGTAAATCGTCAATTGTATCTTCTGATTTTTGTCTGTAGGGATAACGTTCCTATCAACAATATCTTTCAGGACCCTTTCCTCCGTTTTATGAGCTGTGGAAAAGAAGTTCCTGTAAAATAGTCTAATAGGGGGTAGAGGTGTTGTGCTAGTTGTATTTTCAGAGGTTGCATGGCGTTTCACTTTCCTTCTTATGATGTCTTCAATGAAACCATTGGAGAAGCCGTTGTTGACTAGGACCTGCCTCACCCTATAAAGTTCTTCATCGACTTGCTTCCATCCTGAGCTGTGGCTAAGAGCACGGTCAACATAAGCGTTAACAACACTCCTCTTGTACCTGTCTGGGCAGTCACTGTTGGCATTGAGGCACATTCCTATGTGTGTTTCCTTAGTGCACACTGCAGTGTGGAAACCTCCGCTCCTTTCCATGACTGTTACATCTAGAAAGGGCAGCTTCCCATCCTTCTCCATCTAGTAAGTGAATCGCAACACAGAATTCCGCTCAAAGGCCTCTTTCAGCTCTTGCAGATGATTGACATCAGTTACCTGTGTGAAAATGTCGTCAACATACCTGCAGTATATGGCCGGTTTCAAGTTCATGTTGACTATGACCTTCTGTTCGATGGTACCCATGTAGAAGTTCACAAACAGAAAACCTAGGGGAGAACCCTGGCGACCCCATCTACTTGCTTATACATGTGCCCATCCGGGCTCAAGAAGGGTGCCTCTTTAGTACAAGCTTGGAGTAGTTTCCTTAGAACGTTTTCTGGTATGTCAAGAGGAGTACAGGCCGGATCACGATACACTCTGTCTGTTATCATCCCGATTGTTTCATCCACAGGTACGTTGGTAAACAGCGATTCTACGTCCAACGAGGCTCTTATCCCTGTGGCCCGTGTGCCCCGCAGTAAGTCAACAAATTCCTTTGGAGATTTCAGTATATTCTGCTGGAAACTTAAAAGAGGATGGAATCCTCTTTTGTCCGGTCGTGTTGTTCGAGCGGTTAAAGGATCCTGTACGCCAGCAGAGTGCTCCTTGCAGTATGGTGTCTAGTCACTTCTGGAGTGTGAGTTTTCAGTTGCATATAGTCCTGGGGACCATTCAGGCTTTTTCGCATTTGTGTTCCTCAAGTGTGCCCCAAAGAATGATGTAATTTGATAAAATACCATGCCCAAGATTACCAACTGAGTGCCGGTGGGGGGATGGAAATAGTCTCGGCTACCATCCTATTTTGTCCGGTCGTGTTGGTCGAGTGGTTAAGATATCCTGTACGCTAGCAGAGTGCTCCTGGCAGTATGGGTTTCAATCACTTTTAGGGTGTGAGTTTTCAGTTGCATATAGTCCTGGGGACCATTCAGGATTGTTCGCATTTGTGTTCCTCAAGTGTGCCCCAAAGAATGAGGTGATTTGATAAAATACCATGCCCAAGATTACCAACCGAGTGCGAGCGGGGGGATGGAAATAGCCTCAGCTACCATCCTCTTTTGTCCGGTCGTGTTGGTCGAGCTGTTAAGGGATCCTGTATGCCAGCAGAGTGCTCCTGGCAGTATGGGTTCAAGTCACTTCTGGGGTGTGAGTTTTCAGTTGCATATAGTCCTGGGGACCATTCAGACTTGTTCACATTGGTGTTCCTCATGTGTGCCTTAGAGAATGAGGTGATTTGATAAAATACCATGCCCAAGACTACCAACACAGTGCCGAGGGGTGGGGGTGGGTTGGAAATAGCCTCAAATACCATCCTCTTTTGTCCGGTCGTGTTGGAAGAGCGGTTAAGGGATCATGTACGCCAGCAGAGTGCTCCTGGCAGAATGGGTTCGAGTCACTTCTGGGGTGTGAGTTTTCAGTTGCATATAGTCCGGGGGACCATTCAGACTTGTTCGCATTTGTGTTCCTCACGTGTGCCTCAAAGAATGAGGTGATTTGATAAAATACCATGCCCAAGATTACCAACCGAGTGCCGGCGGGGGGTTGGAAATAGCCTCAAATACCATCCTCTTTTGTCTGGTCGTGTTGGTTGAGCGGTTAAGGGATCCTGTATGCCAGCAGAGTGCTCCTGGCAGTATGGGTTCGAGTCACTTCTGGGGTGTGAGTTTTCAGTTGCATATAGCCCTGGGGACCATTCAGACTTGTTCGCATTTGAGTTCCTCACGTGTGCCTCAAAGAATGAGGTGATTTGATAAAATACCATGCCCAAGATTACCAACCGAGTGCCAACCGGGGGTTGGAAATAGCCTCTAATACCAGACCCTTTTGTCCGATCGTGTTGGTTGAGCAGTTAAGGGATCCTGTACACCAGCTGAGTGCTCCTGGCAGTATGGGTTCAAGTCACTTCTGGGGTGTGAGTTTTCAGTTGCATATAGTCCTGGGGACCATTCAAACTTGTTTGCATTTGTGTTCCACACGTGTGCCCCAACAAATGAGGTGATTTGATAAAATACCACGCCCAAGATTACCAATTGAGTGCCGGCGGGTGGATGGAAATGGCCTCGGCTACCATCCTCTTTGGTCCGGTCGTCTTGGTCGAGCAGTTAAGGGATCCTGTATGCCAAGAGAGTGCTCCTGGCAGTATGGGTTCGAGTCACTTCTGGGGTGTGAGTTTTCAGTTGCATATAGTCCTGGGGACCATTCAGGCTTGTTTGCTTTTGTGTTCCTCACATGTGCCCAAAGAATGAGGTGATTTGATAAAATACCATGGGCCCATGGTATTTGATAAAATATATGTGCCCATCCATTCCATGGATGGGCACATATATAACATATATAAGCAAGTAGATGGGGTCGCCATGGGTTCTCCCCTATGTGTCCTGTTTGCGAACTTCTACATGGGTACCATCGAGCAAAAGGTCTTAGTCGACATGAACTTGAAACCGGCATATACTGCAGGTATGTTGATGACATTTTTACACAGGTACCTGATGTCAGACATCTGAAGGAGGCATTTGAGCAGTATTCTGTGTTGCGTTTCACTTACGAGATGGAGAAGGATGGGAAGCTGCCCTTTCTAGATGTAACAGTCATGGAAAGGAGCGGAGGTTTCCACACTGCAGTCTATACTAAGGAAACAAACATAGGAATGTTCCTAAATGCCAACAGTGACTGCCCAGACAGCAACAAGAGGAGTATTGTTAATGCTTATGTCGACCGTGCTCTCAGCCACAGCTCAGAATGGAAGCAAGTCGACGAAGAACTCTGTAGGGTAAGGCAGGTCCTAGTCAACAACAGCTTCTCCAATGGTTTCGTCGAAGACATCATAAGAACGAAGGTGAAACGCCATGCAACCTCTGAAGAGACAACTAACACAAGACCTATACCCCCTATTAGACTATTTTACAGGAACTTCTTTTCCACAGCTCATAAAACAGAGGAAAGGGTCCTGAAAGATATTGTTAATAGAAACGTTATCCCTACAGACAAAAATCCGAGGATACAACTGACGATTTACTATAAAACCAGAAAAACGGCCAGCCTACTCATGAGAAAGTCTCCAGACACAAAGCAGAACGCTTTAAAAGAAACCAACGTCGTCTATGCCTTCAAATGCCCTCTTGGGGGACTGTAAGCTCCAAAAAAACCAGTATATAGGCAAGACAACAACATCTCTTTCTAGGCGTTTAACGATGCATAAGCAACAGGGCTCCATTAAGGAACATATAATCTCTTCCCACAACCAAACCATCGCTAGAGAAATCCTAGTAAACAACACAGAAATCATCGATAGATACAGCGATAGCAGGCGGCTTGACGTTTGCGAGGCACTACACATTAAAAAGTCAACACCAGCAATCAACAGCCAATTAATGCACAACTATATTCTACCCACCTCAAGACTCCGCTCCAATATAGAAGCATCAAGAAATATGGACCAATAGGCTTTCTACAATCACTTCCATTCAATACCCATTGTTTCGTGTTCTGTCTTGTGTTGATGAAATTAATACCCTATTAATGCCACCTCACCCCATCCACCTCACTCAAATGTAGATATAAAGAAATCGGATATGTGTAAGTTCTATTCAGTTGTGTATGTGTAAACTAAAGTCTTTGAAAATGTAATAAGTTTTACGAAACGCGCTCAAGTGTCGCGTCAGACTAGAAATATAAATGAATTTTGGAGAATTGATTTTTGAATTACCACCAACAGTGAAAAGAAATGTACGAAAGATAGAGAAAATTCGTGTTAGAATTATTAATCTTACTTTTTCGGTCATATTTAATAATATATATATATATATATATATATATATATATATATATATATATATATATATATATATATATATATATATATATATATATATATATATATATATATATATATATATATATATATATATATATATATATACATATGTTGTACCAAGTAGCCAAAATGCACTTCTCAGCCTACTATGCAAGGCCCGATTTGCCTAATAAGCCAAGTTTTCATGAATTAATTGTTTTCCGACTACCTAACCTACCTAACCTAACCTAACCTAACTTTTTCGACTACTTAACCTAACCTAACCTATAAAGATAGGTTAGGTTAGGTTAGGTAGAGTTGGTTAGGTTCGGTCATATATCTACGTTAATTTTAACTCCAATAAAAAAAAATTACTTCATACATAATGAAATGGGTAGCTTTTTCACTTTATAAGACCTGATCAGACCTTTATATCCGCCTGGGCAGATCACCCGACCACCAAAAATAAGTGGAGGAAAGGAATTATATGAAAGAAGGTAACTGTAGAAGGCCTATTGGCCCATACGAGGCAGCTGCTATTATCTCAGAGTGCCATACGTGTTAAATGATTGCTATATTGCTTTGACGTGCTATATTGAGGCTTAAATAGGGATCCAACTTGTACATACCGGTATGTACAAGTTGGATCCCTATTTAAGCCCATCATCGATTGGCACTGGGCTCGAACAGAACAAATGAAGCCGGCATTCACATTACACATCTACTGGACCAGCTTCCAGAAATACAAATCCTAAACAAGAATGAACCTACCCACATCCAAGGAGGCAGATTAGACCTAACCTTCGTTTCAGCCTCCCTAAGAGATGCAGCAAAATGGTCAGTTGAGCCCACACTCACAAGCGACCACTATGGGGTCCAAATTGATCTTCAGTTAGACCTACCCACCCCACCTCCGCCTCCATCTGAAGCCTGGAACTTTGCTTTAGCAAACTGGGACCGATTTCAAAACCTCATTTCAGAGTGGCAAAAACTGTGATCTTCCCGAAGACATTAATCAGGCAGAACAAGAATTTGTCAGAGCAATTCAAAGTGCAGCCAACCACTCAATCCCACTGAAAAAGTAGTTCACCGGACACCATAAAGATCATTGGTACTATTGCGAACGTGTCAAAGAACTCAACCATAGACTCAACAGAACAAGAAAGCTATACAAAAAGCAGCCAAGTGACCGCAACAGGATCTTACTTTGTGAGGTCAAGGAACATGTGCATCGAGAGACCAGACAAATAAAAGAACAAAAGTGGCTGGAATGGTGTTCACACCTGAATGAACACACCCCTCTCGGGGAGATGTGGCAGCAAATTCACCGAGCCAAAGGGAATAAAACACCTAAAGCTCCACACCCCAAGGATCCTCAACAGGAAGCCGAAGTACTGGCAACCAGGTTTGCAGAGAGAGCAACCATCAATCAACTTCCACCAGATGTATTAGCAGTACAGACCGGACTAGAGGAAGAAAGGTGGCACAGAATCCTTACAGCATGTGAAGAAGTCTCTGACACTAATGCCCCCCTTCACACTGGATGAGCTCAATCGGGCTAAGAAAAACTCCAAGGATACATCCCCTGGAGCCGACAAAATAACATATAAAATGATTAGAAACCTCGGCCCAGAGGGAGACGCTGCATACCTAAGGTTAATTAATTTAGCCTGGACTTCTCAAACTAGACCTTCTGCTTGGAATAGAGCAGACATAGTGCCGATCCCAAAACCCAAAGATCCAGCTAATCCCAGGCCCATCTCTCTCCAAAGCTGTGCAGCCAAGACGGCTGACAGAATGGCACTCAACAGACTGGAGTGGAAAATGCCTAAACTGCACTATGATATGTATGCCTATAGAAGAGGGGTTGGCACAGTGGAATGTATTACAACTCTGTTAGCCCACTTGAATGACAGACCAGGAATGCTGATATTCCTGGACCTCGAAAAAGCCTTTGAACTGGCTAGCGCCCCAGCTATTCTCTGCTGCCTCATTGACAAAGAGGTCAGAGGCAACCTGCTCTCCTGGACCAAAAACTGTCTCATAAACAGAGAAGCAAGAGTAAAACTTCATGGCACAGTCTCTGAGTATAAAAGACATGAAAATGGTACACCGCAAGGAGGTATTCTCAGCCCTCTTCTCTTCAACTGTTTAATGGAAAGAATAATGAGGTTGAAACTTCCACATCACTGCAGGCTGCTAAACTACGCGGACGACTTTGTCGTCATCATAAAAGGAAGGGATGCGGCGCGCCTTGCACCCAAATGCTTAGACTGCATCAGTAAAGAGGCAAAACAGATCGGGATCAAATTCAACCCCTCAAAGTCAAAGGCCATGCCCATAAAAATAGCGAAGCCCAACATCCAACTCACAATACAGGGTCAACCAATTGAATGGGTCGACACCTATCAGTATCTAGGAATCATCCTGGACACACACATGAATTTTACTGCTGAGGTCACTTACTTGAGGGAGCGAACTGCGGCCCGGACGGCAATTCTCAGGTCGCTAACCTCCCTTTCTGGAGGAGCCAATCTGCAAGTCCTTCGCACATACTATGTACAGGCAGTCAAATCAGTGATCGATTATGCCGCACCTGCACTCACAAATCTATCACACCAACAGTGGAAAAAGCTTGAAGTTGCCCAAAACAATGCTATGAGAGCCGCACTGGGAGCCCCCATGTGGACCAGGATTGAAATTCTTAAACTGGAGACGGGTTTGCCCTCTCTACAAGAAAGAATATCACAAAGGACAGCTACAATTGTCAGTAAGATAATTATTTCTTCTGATCCAATCCCCCTATGGCAGGCCTTGGTGGTTGGACTAGGCCAAAACAATGGAAACTCTTGGGTTGCAAGAGCAGGAAAAGTCCTAAACAGACTACATTTAAAAAACATGATTCTTAATAGAGAGGGTGATCATCCACACCCAAATTACACTCCTTCCGCGCTGTGGGAAGAGCCTACTTTCAAAATAGTAATAGAAAGTCTCCCAATAAAAAAGGCTGCCTATGATCCGACAATCCTAAGGCTCATAATAGAAGAGCAAATGTATAGCATAGCAGTAGCAGGAGCCACCCACATCTTCACAGACGGATCGGTGGACACAGAATATGAGAGTGCTGGCGCTGCTCTTTGCACGGCCAGCGTACAGGCATATTGGAGACTGGGAGGACTAGTATCATCAACCCAAACTGAGCTGTTTGCCATACAACAGGCATTCGCATATGTGATTGCACAAAACACTCAAAATGCAATCATACACACAGACTTAAAAGCTGCACTTCAAATACTAGGACAAAAACAGTGGAAAGATAATGTGGAAATAATTACCACCATTTTGTATCTTGGAGCAGTCGCTAAAGGCAAAGGACTCAACATAACTTTAAACTGGATCCCATCCCATATTGGAATCCCATTAAATGAAAAAGCTAATGAAATTGCTAAATTGGCAACTCGTCATCCAGTGATACATAAAACAATTCAACCCAGCCTAGAGAACATAAAAAACATCATCACCAAAAAACTCTCACATCTCAACAAAGCCTACTTGCACCAGAGAATAGCTGAAGGTTCGCCATCTACAACATGGTATCTTCAGGCAACCAAATTAGAAAGGTTAAATATCCCAAAAGGAATCCACAGGGAAATAGCAGTTAGGTTATATAGACTACGTCTAGGTTACAGATGCAATTGGGAGATTGGTGAACCCAGACAGAGAGAGTGCATCTTCTGCCAAACTGTCACAGAAAAGCCATTACTTCACTATCTTCTGGAATGTGAAGCAACCAATGACCTTAGAAGAGCTTTAAGAGTTCCTGAATCATGCAGTGGCCACCCTGAAGCCATCAACACAGCCACTCTCCTGGTCAATAAAGGTGTTCAGCAGCTGGACACCCTCATAAAGACTGTGAAGCAGTATCCTCCCCCGGGATAATAGCTTGATGGTTAAATGCAAACTCAGAATACTAAGAAAAAAAAAATTGTACCACTTACGGGCTATTCATGCCTGTGTCACCTCTTGGGAGGTTTAATCTTCATCAATCTTCATCAATCAATTGTTTTCTCATCTTCATTCTACTTTACTCTGATGAAGGCGAATTAGCCGAAAACGCGTTAAGCATTTTCTATTTTTCACATGTGGTTATTCTGCATACTTGGATCAGTGTTTTTGTGATCATTATTGCATATATTTATATATATATATATATATATATATATATATATATATATATATATATATATATATATATATATATATATATATATATATATGTCGTACCTAGTAGCCAGAACTCACTTCTCAGCCTACTATGCAAGGCCCAATTTGCCTAATAAGCCAAGTTTTCATGAATTAATTGTTTTTCGACTACCTAACCTACCTAACCTAACCTAACCTAACTTTTTCCGCTACCTAACCTAACCTAACTTATAAAGATAGGTTAGGTTAGGTTAGGTAGGGTTGGTTAGGTTTGGTCATATATCTACGTTAATTTAAACTCCAATAAAAAAAAATTGACCTCATACATAATGAAATGGTTAGATTTATCATTTCATAAGAAAAAAATTAGAGAAAATATATTAATTCAGGAAAACTTGGCCTATTAGGCAAATCGGGCCTTGCATAGTAGACCGATAAGTGCGTTCTGGCTATTAGGTACGACATATATATATATATATATATATATGTCGTACCTAGTAGCCAGAACTCACTTTTTGGCCTACTATTCAAGGCCCGATTTGCCTAATAAGCCAAGTTTTCCTGAATTAATATATTTTTTCTAATTTTTTTCTTATGAAATGATAAAGCTACCCATTTCATTATGTATGAGGTCAATTTTTTTTTATTGGAGTTAAAATTAACGTAGATATATGACCGAACCTAACCAACCCTACCTAACCTAACCTAACCTATCTTTATAGGTTAGGTTTGGTTAGGTAGCCGAAAAAGTTAGGTTAGGTTAGGTTAGGTAGGTTAGGTAGTCGAAAAACAATTAATTCATGAAAACTTGGCTTATTAGGCAAATCGGGCCTTGAATAGTAGGCCAAAAAGTGAGTTCTGGCTACTAGGTACGACATATATATATATATATATATATATATATATATATATATATATATATATATATATATATAATTATATATATATATATATATATATATATATATATATATATATATATATATTGTGACGGTAACGCGTTGGTGTTCGGCTGTTTCAAAAGCTAGGGGTATAGCCTCGTCACATAAAGAAAAATAAAGAGAAAAGCTGGAACTTTCGTCTGTGGTAAGGTAATGGGAAGACACACAAAACACAAGTAAATTTAACAATGAAATTTTAATTACGTTAGAAAAGCAAAACATGAATAAAATTGGGCATAAAAATGTAACATAAATCAACAAACAAAATAATAAGAATAATCACTGGCAAATGAAAAGTTACGTTAAGACAAGTGAATAATAGCAAAGGAAATAATGATGCAGGAATATTGGCTTCAAGCTGCCACCTCCCTTAGTACACGTAAGCCAAGGCTTAGTCTATCAATGAGACGTGTCAACTGTGTGGAGCACGAAGATATTCTGCCTTCCCTAGGTCGCTGTAGCTCAGACATCAGCTCATGGTGGCGGGTGGTGGGGCAGGTGCGACGGGCACCAGCCAATCAGCGACGGGCAGGCGATGGACAAGCAGTTTGCCGGTTATCGGTGGCGGAGGCGAGCAGGTGCGCCGGTGGGCTGGATACGTTTTGCTCTCTGGGCAAAACATTGTTGTTGTACTTGTTGGATATATCTTCTATATTAGTTGTTACTGGGACGTACTTTGGAGGGAAGAGCAGGCTCAATCTCTCTTGAAAAAGATTATTGTCACAACTCTCCCCCGAAGCCTGCAGTTCTGGAAGAAGTACGTCGTTATGTGGTGAAGTAATAGGTGGAGTTGCTTCTACTTCATAAACTCTGGAGGGGGCATCGGCTATGATGTTGTCAGAACCTTGGTATAGCGGGTCTCCAGGTTGAATTTCTGCAGTTATTAAGCCCATCGTAGAAGACGTTGAGTTTAGAAGTGGGCGTGCTGCAGGAGGTGTAGGGTGGTGTGGTCCGTGTTGATGGTAGACCGAGCACTTTTCAGGTGTGGAGTAAAGTGCTGGAGCTTCAGGATGATGAAGAGTAGCTCCTTGCCAATTGTTCCGTAGTTCCTTGTAGCAGTAGTCGCTGACAGGTGTATTCTCCCCGCCTCGCTGCTGCATCACGATACCACCAACGCCGGTACCACTGGCGTCGACATGGAGGATGAAGGGCTTATCTGACGAGGTGAGAGTGGAATTAGAATATGGCAAAGGAGCACTATTATGGTCCTGAAAATGGTTGGGAATATCAGTATGGATTTTTGAATTAGAAAGCGCTGACTCCTTGTCAGTGCTTTCGGGAGGAGAAGCAGGGAAGGTCTCACTGTGGATGTATGGTTCTGTAAAAGCAGAGTAGTTTAACATGACAGTGGGAGGAGTACCATTATATAGCTTCAGGAGGTTGACGTGGCACAGCTGGGTCTTCCGCCGCCTATCTGGAGTCTCTAGAACGTAGTTATGGTTGTTTCTGCACTCCTTGATGTGGTAGGGTCCTGAAAACCTGTTTTGTAAAGGAGAACCTGGGATAGGGAAGTAAGCGAGCACGAAGTCTCCCGGCTTAAATTTTCTTACTTTGCTGGTCTGGTCGTAATGAGTCTTCATCCTCTCCTGTGCTTTCAATAGATTATCATGGGCAAAACTGTGGACTCTCTCTAGAATGTGTTGAAGGTTTTGAAGAAACTGGGGCACATTCTGATGCTCACTGAAGGTGGCATCACGTAGAGAGTCTTTGAAAGCCTTGAGGGGGAGTACGGCACTTACGGCCGTAGAGCATCTCATAAGGAGATACTCCTAGGGACTCATTGGGAAGACTTCTATAAATATGCATTATCAGATCTATTTGCTTATCCCAATCCTTAGAGATTTCACTACAAAGCTTTTTCAGGAGTGCTTTGATAGTCTGATGACTACGCTCAAGAGAACCCTGTGAAGCAGGATGATAGGGCTGGACAATACCTGTTTGATGTTGAACTCCTCCAGTGTCCTTTTGAAGAGATCACTGGTGAAGTTGGTACCACAGTCGCTCTGAACCTCCCTGGGAAATCCATAGTGGGTGAAGATCTTCAATAAGTGCTTCACAACCGTAGCAGCCGTAATGTTCTTCACTGGAACTGCTATGGGAAATCTGGTGGTAGGACACAGGATGGTTAAAATATAGGCGTTACCTGAACTGGTCCGAGGTAAAGGACCAACACAGTCTATAATAAGTCTGTGGAAAGGTTCCGCAGGCACCTGTATGGGAATCAGTGGCGCTCTCGGAATAGAGATGTTCGGTTTACCTGCCATCTGACATGTATGACACTGTTTTACGTGCTGTTTGACGCTATTTACCATACCTGGCCAGTAGTAGTCTTGACGAATTCCATGGTAAGTCTTGTTGAATCCGTAGTGGGAGAGTGCTCCGTGGGCCAGGTGTAGAATAGTGGGCCGCAGGCTGGCAAGAATCACAAGTTGTTCGATGTTGGCCCAATCGTCCTCTTCCTTCAGTTTACTGGGTCTATATCTGCGGTAGAGCAAGTCGTTCTCTAGGAAGAACCCAGGAATACTGTCGGGTTGAGTCTCAGCCTGGAAAAATAATGGTGTTAAGGTAAGATCTTCCCTCTGTAACTTACGGAACTCCAACTTGGTCAGATTCGGGGGTAGTTTCTGAGGGTCTTGAGGGACAGCGGTAGCAGTAGAGTCAGCTGGCTGTGGTCGTGCGGCTTGTGCACGGGTGGTCACTAGAACCGGAGGAGAAACTTCATCACTCTCTTGAACCTTTGCTGGAACATACTTAAATATAGGGTTATCTGGCACAGAGGTACACACCTGGGGTTTGTCCATGACGATCAGGTTGGTCGGTTGCAGGTCTTCTGCCAAGTCGTTGCCTAGGAGAAGTTGCACTCCAGGCATGGGAAAAGGCTTTTCCCTGACGGCGACTTGGACTTCTCCGTTCACGAAGGGACAATCCAGGTGGACTCTGGCGAGAGGATAAGGAGTGGTAGCAGTGAGGTCAGTGATGAAGACAGTTTCTCCGGTGTAGGCGATGTTGGGCACAGCCGACTTCAAGATGATCGATTGAAGAGCCGCTGTGTCCCTCAAGATCTTCAATTTGAAACGTCCCTCCGGATTTGAACCGTTGGCAGAGACAGTTCCAGTATACAGGTGGTTACTGAAAAGAGAAAGATCATTAACATGAAAACCAACATTCATCACAGGCTTACCGGACTTAGGAGGAGTTGGTTTGGGTTTTTGCGTGTCAGTGGTTCCTTTGTATTGAGACTTACCACACTTATCTATGGTATGTCCATAGAGTCTACAATACTTGCAGTACATTTGCGAGCCAGCTTGATCGGTACTCACTTTCTCGTAACTGTACCACGACTTCTTACTGAGGATGGTTCTGGTGTCAGCCGGTGGATGAGGCTGTAAGTGTCAGCCGACTTAGCACACTTCAGGTAGTCGGTTTCTTCTTTATCTGCTAAATATAGACGGACAGGAGGCGGCACACGCCTCAAGAATTCTTCAACTAGCATCAGGTTGACGAGTTCTGTTAAAGTAGAGACATGTGCTGCTTCCAGCCTTTTCATAAAATATCTCCGTTTTGTGTTAGCAAACTCGAGAAAGGTAGTGGTTCTTGCCTTCAGGTGGTCACGGAATTTCCTTCGATAACTTTCGGTGGAGAGAAGGTAGGCGTCCAACACTGCTTGTTTCAGAGTCTGGTAGTCATTCTCAGACGCCAAAGTACTGAGTGTGACTGCAGCTCTACCTGTAAGATGTACTTTGAGAAGTGTGGCCCTTTGGTCGGCAGGCCAACTGAGTTGATTAGCAAGGGTTTCAAAGGTGGTAAAAAACACGTTAACTTCTGCTTCTACAAATGATGGCATTAACTTACTTGCATGTGATATATTAAAACTGACGGGAAGATTGGCAGTAGCTTGCTGGCGTTGAGCGAGGTGGGAAGTTTCCAACGCGAATTCTCGTTGACGACTCTATAGCCAGAGTCGCTTGTTGCTTGTCATGTTCGTGTTGCATCTCCAACTCGCGTCGTTTTGTTTCAAGCTATACTCGTTCCCGCTCATGGAGCATTGCAACTTCACGTTCCTGGAGGGCGAGTTCACGTTCCTTGAGGGCGATTTCACGTTCTTGTTCTTCTCTTCGTATGGCAGCTGCTTCCCTTTGTTGTTCGAGGGCTTCCCTTTGCTGCTCACGTTCAATCTTGGCCAGCTCTAGTTTGAGTTTCATCGTTGCCAAATCAGTTTTATCTGCAATATAGTAAGTTTCATGAGTTTCAGAGTCTATCTTACCTTGCTCTAAGAAATGATCCAGTAACAGGTTGTGTATTTCACTCTTGTTGGCTTGGTAGGGAACTGTTAGTTGATACTCATGTGCAAGAGTTTGTAATTCAGCTCTCTTGGCATGACTTAAAGTCCCAATTGCACCTGCTGGATCTGCACGGAAAGCTTGGAGACGAAACATGGTGAAATTAGCAAATAAATGTACAACGAATATACCGTTATATAGTGAATGTCAGAAACAGGACAACGTGGCAACTGGTACCTATCCTGTGGAATCTTTAACAATTAAAGTTAAGTACAAGATGTTAAATGATTAATTTAAATCAAGGTCGCAGGAAATCTTGTACCCGGTACTCATGTAAGAGGATAAGGGCAAGAAAATCCTACTAAACAAGTGAAACTGAGTTTCTAAAACAAATGTAACAGTTAATTGCCTCAAAAGTAAAATTGGTAGTCCAAGGATGTAGGCATACCTTGCCGAGTCTCTATAGGACATAAGCAAGTTTTCCCACTGAAATTAATATGATACTTACAGAATTAGCGAACTTTTGTGCTCTGAAAAAGAAAGCTAATTCCCTACCAACGTAGGTATCATCATCTCTGACTGACGTGTAAGGGTGCGAGATGTCAACTGGTGACGAGAACTGCTGCTGAGGTCCCAATTCAGCAACTAAAGTTCGTGCTAGAGGAACTATGGCCCTCTTTATCCTCCTACCGTCAGATTGCAGAAGATTAGGTGTACTTGACCCGGGGGCAGACCACAGTACCAGGGTACCAATATGATGATCTGTTGAAAATATGAGAAATATCCAAGGGACAAAAGATGGTAAACACGAGTAATAACACGGAGGGAGAGATGACCAATTAAGAGTATGACTGAGGCCTACAGTCACCACACAATCCAAAGTTGTCTCACCTTCACTATATGCTACTCTCGGAATGCACAATACACACAGCACCATATAAAAATTAAATTGAATATGAAAAATAGTAAAAGCTATGTTACCAAAGCCAAATACGCTTACCATAAATTACTACTTGGCACCAGTACCTGAGTGAAGCTCCCGGACAGGCCCCCACTTTGGTGTTCGGCTGTTTCAAAAGCTAGGGGTATGGCCTCGTCACATAAAGAAAAAAAAAGAGAAAAGCTGGAACTTTCGTCTGTGGTAAGGTAATGGGAAGACACACAAAACACAAGTAAATTTAACAATGAAATTTTAATTACGTTAGAAAAGCAAAACATGAATAAAATTGGGCATAAAAATGTAACATAAATCAACAAACAAAATAATAAGAATAATCACTGGCAAATGAAAAATTACGTTAAGACAAGTGAATAATAGCAAAGGAAATAATGATGCAGGAATATTGGCTTCAAGCTGCCACCTCCCTTAGTACACGTAAGCCAAGGCTTAGTCTACCAATGAGACGTGTCAACTGTGTGGAGCACGAAGATATTCTGCCTTCCCTAGGTCGCTGTAGCTCAGACATCAGTTCGTGGTGGCGGGTGGTGGGGCAGGTGCGACGGGCACCAGCCAATCAGCGACGGACAGGCGATGGACAAGCAGTTTGCTGGTTATCGGTGGCGGAGGCGAGCAGGTGCGCCGGTGGGCTGGATACGTTTTGCTCTCTGGGCAAAACATTGTTGTTGTACTTGTTGGATATATCTTCTATATTAGTTGTTACTGGGACGTACTTTGGAGGGAAGAGCAGGCTCAATCTCTCTTGAAAGAGATTATCGTCACAATATATATATATATATATATATATATATATATATATATATATATATATATATATATATATATATATATATATATATATATATATATATATATATATATATATATATTATTAAATATGACCGAAAAAGTAAGAGTAATAATTCTAACACGAATTTTCTCTATCTTTCGTACATTTCTTTTCACTGTTGGTGGTAATTCAAAAATCAATTCTCCAAAATTCATTTTTATTTCTAGTCTGACGCGACACTTGAGCGCATTTCGTAAAACTTATTACATTTTCAAAGACTTTAGTTTACACATACACAACTGAATAGAACTTACACATCTCCGATTTGTTTATATCTACATTTGAGTGAGGTGGATGGGGTGAGGTGGCATTAATAGGGTATTAATTTCATCAACACAAGACAGAACACGAAACCATTGGAGAAGCCGTTGTTGACTAGAATTTCGTCGGTTTGACTAGAATGACTAGGTTTCGTCGAAGACATCATATGAAGGAAAGTGAAACGCCATGCAACCTCTGAAGAGACAACTAACACAACACCTATACCCCTTATTAGACTATAATTACAGGAACTTCTTTTCCACAGCTCATAAAACGGAGGAAAGGGTCCTGAAAGATATTGTTAATTGAAACGTTATCCCTAGAGACAAAAATCAGAGGATACAACTGACGATTTACTATAAAACCAGAAAAACGGCCAGCCTACTCATGAGAAACTCTCCAGACACAAAGCAGAACGCTTTAAAAGCGACCAACGTCGTCTATGCCTTCAAATGCCCTCTTGGGGACTGTAAGCTCCAAAAAAATCCAGTATATAGGCAAGACAACAACATCTCTTTCTAGGCGTTTAACGATGCATAAACAACAGGGCTCCATTAAGGAACATATAATCTCTTCCCACAACCAAACCATCGCCAGAGAAATCCTAGTAAACAACACAGAAATCATCGATAGATACAGCGATAGCAGGCGGCTTGACGTTTGCGAGGCACTACACATTAAAAAGTCAACACCAGCAATCAACAGCCAACTAATGCGCAACTATATTCTACCCACCTCAAGACTCCGCTCCAATATAGAAGCATCAAGAAATATGGACCAATTGGCTTTCTACAATCACTTCCATTCAATACCCATTGTTTCGTGTTCTGTCTTGTGTTGATGAAATTAATACCCTATTAATGCCACCTCACCCACTCCACCTCACTCAAATGTAGATATAAACAAATCGGAGATGTGTAAGTTCTATTCAGTTGTGTATGTGTAAACTAAAGTCTTTGAAAATGTAATAAGTTTTACGAAACGCGCTCAAGTGTCGCATCAGACTAGAAATAAAAATGAATTTTGGAGAATTGATTTTTGAATTACCACCAACAGTGAAAAGAAATGTACGAAAGATAGAGAAAATTCGTGTTAGAATTATTAATCTTACTTTTTCGGTCATATTTAATAATATATGTCTACAGGAAAGACTGCTACCAAAATATACTAATATATATATATATATTGTTGGGGTTTCACTCACTCTATTCTTACTCTGGGGTGAGCAATAGTTATGCTCAAGGTCTCTCACCGTAGCCCTGCGGGTCTTCACTTGATCCTCACGGCGCCACTGCACGCCAGGAGAGTCTCCCAGTCAATCTCAATGGCCTCTGATTGAGAAGGAGTGGGAACACGACTCGTTCACTTGACTGTCATGTGCCCTCCCCTACAATCGGGCCCTATGGTTAACCACAAGGTCGCCAACTGGTGTTTTAGGTGGCCAGTAACACCACAGTGGACTGGTGGAATTAGTGGTAGCCTTGGCAAGGTCACACTCAAAAGATCAGGAATCAGGCAGGTATGTACTCTTATCACTCTATGCTTTCAGTATAATATAGCCACAAGATCAATGGAGGAGATGATAAAAACACAAAGGTGATTTTGTATTTTACTTAAAATGTATGAAAGATGTCACAAGGCCAAACAATAATAAATAAATCAACTGATCCTGGCTGCGGCCGGTAGTTCCCACGAATAGTATGCACTCACTAAGTGGCAACACCTCCCCTCCTCGTCAAGTGTCAAGAACAGCTGATCGTCTGGACCCCGCGCGAAAGTTTATTGCTTGTTTCTAGATTCACGCGCGCTGTTTCATTAAGTTCTCCAATACTACTAGAAACTCGCACACTCGATATTGGCACAAATAGCACGTATTACTTAGTTACACTATACTCGGGCTCATACAGTCGTTTCTACAATCAATGCTACAATGACTCACTGTAATGGTTTTCACTGCCCTTCATTCAATGACATATTATGAAGTATTAAACACTGAAGTTTTCAGTACTTTCTCTCGTGGGCGATAACGCAATAATTCACTGTACTCACAAATGATTTATCACTGCATGAACATAGACATATATGATGTATCTAAATCAAACATCAATACATGGAAAATAAATAGTTTCTGGGCACGTAGCCTAACTTCCAAATAATGGCATAATATTATATATAATTTATCACTATATGCTCACATCAAAATCTGTAGAAAGATATACAAAACACAGTAAATTTATCACTTGTTTCTGGTGCCTGTACACACCAATAATAAACATGAATATTACAAGTACTCTTGATAGTACTGTCTTGCACACTGGTGCTTTACCGTGACATGGGTGAGACTTGCTCACGACATATAAAATCCTCAGGCTAGATAATATAGCCGAATAATATAGCTAATTAAAGGGGAATGGGGAGGGAACTAGAAACACCTACTTCAACCTATCCTCCGATGAGAGATGAGATGTAGCTCCTGGTCCTCGTGTCAGGAACGCCCCCACACACACGTCGTCGTGTCCTACCGGAACCACTCGTCGTCCCACCGTTTAGCGGGTCGTCTCCGTGCCTTCTTCCTCTGCAGGTCCGTCCTCCTTCTTGACTTCTTGAAGGGTTGGAGTCGGTCTCCTGGCCGTCGTCTTCTCCCAGCAACGGCTGCCGCCTACGTCTCAGCTGCAGTAGTCCGGATTCGTTAATAGTCCTCTCCTTCCTCAGCTACCCAGTGGCTCTGTCAGCCACTACGCCATCACGAACTGGTGAACTGCCACAGACGTCACATACGTCACTGCACGGCTTCACTGCTTCTTGCACAGTACCTGACTGGAGCACTTGTTGCTCAAATAACCGTCGATTCCCTCTCTGGTTCAACACATGAACTAGGGAAGACCTCTCAGAGTACTGGCAGACTTCAGGTGACGCGTAAATCCATGGGAGCAGGAAACAACTGTCAAACTGACAGGACCAATCGTCGCACGTCCAACCTCTTTGACGTGTCGTGTCTGACTGATGGCGCCAGCGCGGCGCACGGCCTGGACCCCCTTCCTTCGTGACGTCACTTTCGCCACGGGAGGTTTTCATTGGCTCCCGGTGCCACATTGCTGTCGGTGACCAATCCGGTGCCACTGACGTCACACGGTTTTGGCGAGGAATCAGGAAGGCCAGCGCCATCTTGGCTTCCTAAAGGGCCTATACCACAGGCCAAAATATTACTATTTCACTAATTTCTCGGCTCTCCGAGAACACTCTCCCATATATCAAATTGAAGCCTGCTACGTAGAGAATGCTTGGGAAAAGTAGACATGACTCTTACTGCAGGCGTGGGAGAATTATAAGGGGGGGAACTCCGTCACAATATATATATATATATATATATATATATATATATATATATATATATATATATATAGTACCTCCCCTTAGGTTTGATAACAGAACACCAGTTGAAAATATTTTAGTAATGATTTTGTATGAGTGCCTAATTAGTTATTTATTGATTTTATTGTTCTTTGAGAATCACTCATTAGTTTAATAAACATCATAATGTATTTAATTAATATATAAATCGCGAATTATACCTTTTGCTGATGACAGGGACCAGGGGGTGGCCCCTGGAGCAAATCATACTATACATCAGTGGCAGGAACTCTTCCCTCGACGTGTAGAAGTCACACTGACCTGCAGATACACAATATTTTGAGAGCTGTGTGAACCATGAGAAATGTGAAGACCTCACAATGATGAACAGATCTATTCATGCATCCGAACTTTAAATGAGAATTTGAAAATTTTTCCATATATTTTATGTCAAATTGAAGGTTTCCATCCTTTCGTCGCATCTAATGGCAATTTTTGTGCTTTACATTCGGAACATTTCATTATCATAAGGTTTATATTTAATGGCCATGGCTCTCATAATACCATTAGAAGCTCTATGTAAATATCCAATACTTTACTAAATGACTCTGATTAGTTAAATTTAACCATCAAACTGAAAGTTTATTCCCAGGTGTGAGCATTTTTTTTACTGTAAAATAGTACTCAGTGATCACAGGAAAAATAATTAAAATATCCTTATGTACAACGATTTAAGAGCCATAATCATAAGAAAATTAGCCAAGATATCATAGAGTTTAGTGACCGGAGTAAGAAGCCGCTCACATTATCCATCATCCAACTCCTCATGTTGCACATAAAGGATCCTTCAAAAATATCATCACCCAACATTTTGCAACGAAATGGAAAACACCATGCTCACCTTTGTCCTATGGGTCCATTAAAAAGAAATGGGTAACTTTGAAAATGTCAGATATAAAAGAAGAGAAATTGATGTAACGATGACCAGAGTAAGGCTGTGACAAACCAAATTGGCAGCACACAGCTCTATGTACAGAACAGACATCAGCGAACTCTGCATTCACTGTTAGGGGGCTGAAATAATTAAACACTATCTCCTTGATTGCTTCCGACATCATAGTGCTAGATTAAATTTCAAACAAGTCTTTATCACACTTAAAATACCCTTTACCAACCAGCATATATTAGGAGGTGGTTACAGGGAAAAATACCAAATAGTCAAACGACTGGCTAAATATCTCCAGTCGACCAACAAATTGGGCCACATCTGACCCGTGCCACATTTATACCTGGCGCCTCCAAAAGCTAAACACAGAAGACAAATGCCTCGTCGCAGCACCAAGGATCAACTGACCCCATAAACACAACACACTGCCCTACGGTGCGGCAAGTCTCCCTCTAACATCCACCTCTGTTCTAGTCGCCGCTCCTCTATATACAGCACAACGCAACAAGCACTTTTGAAACTTATCATCCTCACCATACACGCGTCTCCCAACATCTGTACTGGTGCAGTCATCGAGGGATGAAACATTCATGCAAACTGCACGTACTATCAAGAAGAAGGAGAAGCCGCTCGATGCATTCAAGGAGGTATTAACAGATTATGTTAGGTAAGCTGCTGTTCATGATTATATATTCCAACTAAGTTTTTGTATTATCCGTGTATTTTTCGCCGTTATTTCAATGGAATTATGTATTGAAGAGCAGAGTTAATGTCACTTTGTTAATAAAAATGACATTAACCTTCAAAATTTTTATCAGGTGTTAACATAAACACCTTCAAACTTTTAAAAATATCTGCAACAGGCACTCATCTAGACCCTGAAGCCCACCATGTAGCAGTGATCCTTCGCCTTGGTGCTCTGATTTACACTAAATGCAAGTGAATATGCAACAGGGTTGTAGCAGACCAATATGAACTGCATGGACTATACTGCGAGAGTTCCTAGGGCTGGCTTGCAAAACACAACGCAGTTAATGACATTAAAAGGACAGTAGCATTAGGTGAGAGGAAACGACCCCAACCATTTCTATGGCGCCCGGAATTCTCGATTGTAAGTCGAGAATGAGAACGACTGTACTATGGGACGCTGTTTTATATAGATATCAAAATTTATGTTAAATAAAATTAGGAAATGAAAATAGAACGTCGATTATATTATGCAAATGTTTGATATAGGTGGTGACCACTACTAAATCACAAAGACAATCTTTCTATGCCTAGAATATTAATAAAGCAACTTGGCTTTCAATCTTTAAAAATATGCAAGTTCAATTCATTAGGTAAAATAAATCATGTCCTAAAGAAGTTTTAGAGTAACTTATGGGATTGATGAAACTCTTTATCCTATATTGACGTGATTTATTCCACTACAACCTAGAAGAATGAAGTACAATTGGCTTCACAGACACCAATTGATTTGCTTATATTCAAACTGAATATAATTTTTGTATGCAAACTTTGGAAAGTGGCATAAACAGAAGTTTCGCTTACTACTTCCTTTATTTAGCACTAGCAGCACCCGGCCACGCGTTGCTGTGGCTCAACAACGCATGTGCATTACTTATCCACAGCAATCTTCCTGTCCCTCAGTCCACCCCACCATTTCCCCCTTCACCCGTCTCCTCGGCCTCCCAACCATTCCCCACTCCACCGTCCCTTCATTCTCCTCACCATTCCTCACTCCACCATCCCCTCTTCCTTCCCACCATGCCCCACTCCCCTGTCCCTTTGTCCTCCCCACTATTCTCCATTCCCCCATCCCCTCGTCCCCACTATCCCAAACTCCACGGTCCCCTCGTCCCTTCCCTCCATTACCCCCTCCCTTGTCCCCTCGTCCTCCACACCATCTCTCACTTCCGTTCCCTCGTCATCCCCACCATTCCCCACTCCCTCGTCCGATGCCTTCCCAAATGGTCTGATGTTCCCATCAGAAAATTGAGAACATCAGAGTTCTCATCACTGGAAAATAAGAAAAACCGTTAAAAAATTAAATGAATATATGAAAAAATAACAAAAAATAAACTATACCCTCGAAATGAACGGTATAGTAAACAACACAGCTCAATTCCAATGCAATTCCCAAAAAATAATTATATCAAAAAGAAAATAAATAAAAATCTATGAAAATAAAATTTATCAATGCAATCAGAAACATTGAAATGGAATTGTAACATATATAGTATAGAATATGTCTTGCTCTTACATGCAACAGATGGCGTTGTTTTTCAAAAAAGCATGTTTTTTCCTGTTACAGGTGAAGCATGTATATAGTAGATATATATGAAAAGACGCGCCTATTCGAATGCAACGTTTTGTCAAAATTTCAAAGCAATCGGTAAAGAGGTTTCGAAGATTTCCTTCACTTAAAAAACACAGTTTTTCAGTAAAAGCTTTTTTTATACCGTCATAGACGTAACATCTATATAGTATGTATATAAAAACCTGGCCGGATGCGAATGGAACGTTGTGTGAAAATTGCAAAGCAATCAGTGAAGAACTTTCGGAGATTTGTGCTGTTTATGTGGTTGTGTGCGTCGTGTGTGTGCGTGTGTGTTGGTTTATTCTGTGTACGTTATTTTTGTGTCTTTCCATGATCAAGTAATTGCTGTATGTCCATTTTTCATATTTGTTTTGTAGTTTGCCCCAGTACCTGGCGTTTCTAGGTTCCCATTGTCTTTAAAATGATAAAATTTTAGATGTGCTTCACGAAAACCATTGAAAAATTATTATTTAAAAACTATTTAACTTCGCCGACTACATACATTTTAAATTTTATTATATGAATAATAATTTTCACAACCTAATATACTCACTAGTCTTACAACAGGAAAGAAAACGGTTAGCAGCCCATAGGATCAAGATAAAATTTGACAAACCAAGGTTTCTTTCTTCCACACAATCTGAACTGTATGTCTACTCCATTGGTTGTAATATATAGAAGGAAACTGCCTCTCAGCCTTTCAAATTCATCAAAAACTTTGATTGTTCAAGCAACATATGTAATTCAACAAGAATGTCAAAATGCAAAAGATTCTGAAGGATCTATAGATCATGAAAGACAAATACGACCAAGTAAATTTGAAGAAAGTCACTACTATATAATCTTCAAACGAGTTTTTTTTTCCAACGAGTTGACATGATCGTCCCTCTTCTGTATAATGTACTGTATAATGTGTAATGTACATTTTCACTATAAACTTTCTAAATCAATAATTTTCTGGTTAAGACATTATTCTTTATTAGATCGTATTATATATAAGCATTAATGTTGTATTTATTAACAAATTGGAGATATTTTTGAAGTAAAAATTTGGTAATTAAATTTGTATTAGTATATATATTATATTATTATATTTAAGGCTGAGATAAAACTAAATACATACAACAACTACAGATTATCACCATTATTTTCTAAAACACTTACCATATTATGAACCAATATTGTACCTAATTATTATTATTCTAGTTTTATTAACTCCAGCCAGGATACTAAATGAGAGTTTAGGAGCCACGAATAGCTGTCTCTCTGATGAAATTATTTATAGATTTACAGTATTGTATGAGTCTAATAAAGTACTGAATCTAAATAAAGAACATATTGTAAATTAAATACCTTTTTGGGAGAAATATCGCCCAATTGATATTTTGATCATCATAGTTTCTGTAATAAGGATGTGGTGACCGTTTCTTATATAGATGCTGAATGCCTCAGGGATTTCTGTTATAGGGATGTACTGAATGCGATCTTTATTCTCCAGGTCAGCGATCTCTCGAAATATGCCAGTTTTTGAAGACTTAATGAAATACAAAATGTCATATATATATATAAATATATATATATATATATATATATATATATATATATATATATATATATATATATATATATATATATATATATATATATATATATACATATATATATATATATATATATATATATATATATATATATATATATATATATATATATATATATATACATATATATATATATATATATATATATATATATATATATATATATATATATATATATATATATATATATATATATATATATATATATATATATATGTCGTACCAAGTAGCCAGAACGCACTTCTCAGCCAACTATGCAAGGCCCAATTTGCCTAATAAGCCAAGTTTTCATGAATTAATTGTTTTTCGACTACCTAACCTACCTAACCTAACCTAACCTAACTTTTTCGGCTACCTAACCTAACCTAACCTATAAAGATAGGTTAGGTTAGGTTAGGTAGGGTTGGTTAGGTTCGATCATATATCTACGTTAATTTGAACTCCAATAAAAAAAAATGACGTCATCCATAATGAAATGGGTAGCTTTATCATTTCATAAGAAAAAAATAGAGAAAATATATTAATTCAGGAAAGCTTGGCTTATTAGGCAAATCGGGCCTTGCATAGTAGGCCAAATAGTGCGTTCTGGCTACTAGGTACGACAAATATATATATATGTCGTACCTAGTAGCCAGAAGGCACTTCTCAGCCTACAATGCAAGGCTCGATTCGCCTAATAAGCCAAGTTTTCCTGAATTAATATATTTTCTCTAATTTTTTCTTATGAAATGATAAAGCTACCTATATCATTACGTTTGAGATAAAAAAAATTTTATTGGAGTTAAAATTAACGTAGATATATGACAAAACCTAACCAACCCTACCTAACCTAACCTAACCTATCTTTATAGGTTAGGTTAGGTAGTTGAAAAAGTTAGGTTAGGTTAGGTTAGGTAGGTTAGGAAGTCGAAAAAACATTAGTTCATGAAAACTTGGCTTATTAGGCAAATCGGGCCTTGCATAATAGGCTGAGAAGTGCGTTCTGGCTACTAGGTACGACATATATATATATATATATATATATATATATATATATATATATATGTCGTACCTAGTAGCCAGAACTCACTTCTCAGCCTACTATTCAAGGCCCGATTTGCCTAATAAGCCAAGTTTTCCTGAATTAATATATTTACTATAATTTTTTTCTTATGAAATGATAAAGCAACCCTTTTCTCTATGTATGAGGTCAATTTTTTTTTATTGGAGTTAAAATTAATGTAGATATATGACCGAACCTAACCAACCCTACCTAACCTAACCTAACCAATATTTATAGGTAAGGTTAGGTTAGGTAGCCAAAAAAAGCTAGGTTAGGTTAGGTTAGGTAGGTTAGGTAGACGAAAAAACATTAATTCATGAAAACTTGGCTTATTAGGCAAATCGGGCCTTGCATAGTAGGCTGAGAAGTGAGTTCTGGCTACTAGGTACGACATATATATATATATATATATATATATATATATATATATATATATATATATATATATATATATATATGTCGTACCTAATAGCCAGAACGCACTTCTCAGCCTACTATTCAAGACCCGATTTGCCTAATAAGCCAAGTTACCTAACCTAACCTTACCTATATATATAGGTTAGGTTAGGTTAGGTAGGGTTGGTTAGGTTCGGTCATATATCTACGTTAATTTTAACTCCAATAAAAAAAAATTGACCTCATACATAGTGAAAAGGGTAGCTTTATCATTTCATAAGAAAAAAATTATAGTAAATATATTAATTCAGGAAAACTTGGCTTATTAGGCAAATCGGGCCTTGAATAGTAGGCTGAGAAGTGAGTTCTGGCTACTAGGTACGACATATATATATATATATATATATATATATATATATATATATATATATATATATATATATATATATATATATATATATATGTCGTACCTAGTAGCCAGAAGGCACTTATCGGCCTACTATGCAAGACCCGATTTGCCTAATAAGCCAATTTTTCCTGAATTAATATATTTTCTCTAATGTTTTTCTTATGAAATGATAAATCTACCCATTTCATTATTTCATTATGTATGAGGTCAATTTTTTCTTATTGGAGTTTAAATTAACGTAGATATATGACCAAACCTAACCAACCCTACCTAACCTAACCTAACCTATCTTTATAGGTTAGGTTAGGTTAGGTAGCCGAAAAAGTTAGGTTTGGTTAGGTTAGGTAGGTTAGGTAGTCGAAAAACAATTAATTCATGAAAACTTGGCTTATTAGGCAAATTGGGCCTTGCATAGTAGGCTGAGAAGTGAGTTCTGGCTACTAGGTACAACATATATATATATATATATATATATATATATATATATATATATATATATATATATATATATATATATATATATATATAGACATATGTCGTACCTAATAGCCAGAACGCACTTATCGGCCTACTATGCAAGGCCCGATTTGCCTAATAAGCCAAGTTTTCCTGAATTAATATATTTTCTCTAATTTTTTTCTTGTGAAATGATAAATCTAACCATTTCATTATTATGAGGTCAATTTTTTTTTATTGGAGTTTAAATTAACGTAGATATATGACCAAACCTAACCAACCCTACCTAACCTAACCTAACCTATCTTTATAGGTTAGGTTAGGTTAGGTAGTGGAAAAAGTTAGGTTAGGTTAGGTTAGGTAGGTTAGGTAGTCGAAAAACAATTAATTCATGAAAACTTGGCTTATTAGGCAAATTGGGCCTTGCATAGTAGGCTGAGAAGTGAGTTCTGGCTACTAGGTACGACATATATATATATATATATATATATATATATATATATATATATATATATATATATATATATATATATATGTGTAGGCTCAGAACGCACTTCTGAGCCTACTATGCAAGGCCCGATTTGCCTAATAAGCCAAGTTTTCATGAATTAATTGGTTTTCGACTACCTAACCTAACCTAACCTAACTTTTTAGGCTACCTAACCGAACCTAACCTATAAAGATAGGTTAGGTTAGGTTAGGTAGGGTTGGTTAGGTTCGGCCATATATCTACTTTAATTTTAAGTCCAATAAAAAAAATTGACCTCATACATAATGAAATGGGTAGCTTTATCATTTCATAAGAAACAAATTAGAGAAAATATATTAATTCAGGAAAACTTGGCTTATTAGGCAAAACGGGCCTTGCATAGTAGGCCGACAAGTGCGTTCTGGCTACTAGGTACGACATATATATATATATATATATATATATATATATATATATATATATGTCGTACCTAATAGCCAGAACGCACTTCTCAGCCAACTATGCATTGCCCAATTTGCCTAATAAGCCAAGTTTTCATGAATTAATGTTTTTTCGACAACCTAACCTACCTAACCTAACCTAACCAAACTTTTTCTGCTACCTAACCTAACCTAACCGATAGAGATAGGTTAGGTTAGGTTAGGTAGGGTTGGTTAGGTTCGGTCATATATCTACGTTAATTTTAACTCCAATAAACAAAAATTGACTTCATACATAATGAAATGGGTAGGTTTATCATTTCATAAGAAAAAAATTAGGAAAAATATATTAATTCAGGAAAACTTGGCTTATTAGGCAAATCGGGCCTTGCATAGTAGGCTGAGAAGTGCGTTCTGGCTATTAGGTACGACATATATATATATATATATATATATATATATATATATATATATATATATGTCGTACCTAGTAGCCAGAACGCACTTCTCAGCCTACTATGCAAGGCCCGATTTGCCTAATAAGCCAAGTTTTCATGAATTAATATATTTTCTCATTTTTTTTTCTTATGAAATGATAAAGCTACCCATTTCATTATGTATAAGGTCAATTTTTTTTTATTGGAGTTAAAATTAACGTAGATATATGACCGAACCTAACCAACCCTACCTAACCTAACCTAACCTATCTTTATAGGTTAGGTTAGGTTAGGTAGCCGAAAATGTTAGGTTAGGTTAGGTAGGTTAGGTAGTCGAAAAACAATTAATTCATGAAAACTTGGCTTATTAGGCAAATCGGGCCTTGAATAGTAGGCAGAGAAGTGCGTTCTGGCTATTAGGTACGACATATATATATATATATATATATATATATATATATATATATATATATATATATATATATATATATATATATATATATGTCGTACCTAGTAGCCAGAACTCACTTCTCAGCCTACTATTCAAGGCCCGATTTGCCTAATAATCAAAGTTTTCCTGAATTAATATATTTACTATAATTTTTTTCTTATGAAATGATAAAGCAACCCTTTTCTCTATGTATGAGGTCAATTTTTTTTTATTGGAGTTAAAATTAACGTAGATATATGACCGAACCTAACCAACCCTACCTAACCTAACCTAACCTATATTTATAGGTAAGGTTAGGTTAGGTAGCCAAAAAAAGCTAGGTTAGGTTAGGTTAGGTAGGTTAGGTAGACGAAAAAACATTAATTCATGAAAACTTGGCTTATTAGGCAAATCGGGCCTTGAATAGTAGGCTGAGAAGTGCGTTCTGGCTATTAGGTACGACATATATATATATATATATATATATATATATATATATATATATATATATATATATATATATATATATATATATATATATATATATATATATATATATATATATATATATATATATTATTAAATATGACCGATGTCTATGTCTGAAGAGACAACTAACACAACACCTATACTCCCTATTAGACTATTTTACAGGAACTTCTTTTTCACAGCCCATAAAACGGAGGAAAGGGTCCTGAAAGATATTGTCAGTAGAAACGTTATCCTTACAGACAAAAATCAGAAGATACAACTGACGATTTACTATAACACCAGGAAAACGGCCAACCTACTCATGAGAAACTCTCCAGACACAAAGCAGAACGCTTTAAAAGAGACCAACGTCGTCTATGCCTTCAAATGCCCTCTTGGGGACTGTAAGCCTGAAAAAAAATCAGTATATAGGCAAGACAACAACATCTCTTTCCAGGCGTTTAACGATGCATAAGCAACAGGGCTCCATTAAGGAACATATAATCTCTTCCCACAATCAAACCATCACCAGAGAAATCTTAGCAAACAACACAGAAATCATCGATAGATACAGCGATAGCAGGCGGCCTGACGTCTGCGAGGCTCTACACATCAAGAAGTCAACACCAGCAATCAACAGCCAATTAATGCACAACTATATTCTACCCACTTCAAGACTCCGCTCCAATATAGAGGCATCAAGAAATATGGACAAATAGGCTTTCTACAATTGCTTCCATTCAATACCCATTGTTTCGTGTTCTGTCTTGTGTTTGAATTTAATACCCATTGAATACCCATTGTTGAAAGTTCGTTTTTCACCTCATCCACCTGACCCAAATGTAGATATAAACCTCGAAGATGTGTAAAGCTCTATTCAGTTTCAGTTGTGTGTTTGCAAACTAAAGTCTTTGAAAATGTAATAAGTTTTACGAAACGCGCTCAAGTGTCGCGTCAGACTAGAAATAAAAATGAATTTTGGAGAATTGATCTTTGAATTACCATCAACAGTGAAAAGAAACATAAGAAATATAGAGAAAATTCGTGTTAGAATTATTAATCTTACTTTTTCGGTCATATTTAATAATATATGTCTACAGGAAAGACTATTTATATATATATAAATATATATATATATATATATATATATATATATATATATATATATATATATATATATATATATATATATATATATATATATATATATATATATATCAAGATGCACGATATACTTTATTTTGAAATAAAATTGTATGTTTTGTATACACTGTTATAGATGCCTTTACATTTTTAGAGAAGATAATATAATCAGCAGATTAAAAAAATAGTTAATTTACTTTTATCAGACGAGCGTTTGCTGCACTTTTAATCAGGATCAGATTTACAGAATGATCGTTGAGGATGTCCTGGAGGGACTGGAAGGGGTGAGAAATGTGCCTGACAGCCAGGAGAGCCATGAGGTTGCCGGCGTAGCTCTGCGTCAACACCACCGTCACCAACCCCCACACTGCCAACATCACTCGCTCCCACCACCTGCTTCTTCTCATTAAAACGCCTGTTCAGAAAAAAATATTAAAGTAATTACTAATCACGGTTTCTATATTCGTTAGTCTCAGGTACTATAATACAGTCAATGATTGCAGTTATTTTCATTAACACAATAAGCCAGGTTGTTCACTTTATTTGCAGGAACTTAGCAACAGACATTCAAGTAGATGGTTGTTAAATTAATAAGGACTAAGCTTTAATGGTAAATTATTGGAACCGACGACATGTAACATAAAATTAGATACTATCAGATCTCTCAAAATTTATGTAATGTAACTTGAGATCTATAGCCCCTATATTCATTTACTACATGATCTGGACGTGGGCTTAATTTTTTTTTGTATAAAGAGCGTGGGTCTTACAATTTTCTGCCTCAAGTTCGAATCGCAAATGCTTCAGGTTAATTAAATTAAATTAATTATCTAGGAATTGTGAATTTAGTTTTATACGATAGGGATGGAAATGTAATATATCTCATGATACCATAGTAGTGTACCAGGAATGGTTTCAAGTATCAGTTTGGTTCCATAAAATATTTATGTCACCTTCCATTTTTTTAGCTTCGAGTCAGAAACTTCTGACACCCATTATGTTCTTATCGTCCTGAAAGGAAAATTATGAGACCATTCATATTGTTATTTTCTTGTCACGGTTGGTAGGACGATGCTCTCCCTGTTATTTGTATATTTTCTCGCAGGTGGGTACAGGAGTAGACACCTTCTGACTCCTCTTAGAAGGATGAAAACTTTTCCTTCCCATTGACCTTGGTAAGCTTTAACCACTAGATTTTCCTTGGAACATCTATTGAAGTCCCAGGTCTCCAATTACTGATGGGTGAATATAATTCACTGCAGGGCTCTGGGATATGTTGGTTCATCAGAACACCAGGCTGTCTTTACTACACTGGCTATCCTGAAAGATCGAGGTGAAGAATCTGTTCGAACTTCCTGGCTTTGGGACAGGGGGAACTGACCAGCCGTGCGGTCAGAACTTAAGAACATAAGAATGAGGGTAAATACAGAAGGCCTATTAGCCCATACGAGGCAGCTGCTGTTTAAATGCACCTAATCGCATTCATGTATATGTCTAACCTACGCTTGAAATATTCAAGGGATCATACTTTTATTATGCTATGCGGTAATTGGTTCCACAAATCAACATCCCTGTTACCGAACACGTAGTTACCCAGATCATTCCTAAATACAAACTTATCCATTTTAAAGCCAAATCTACTTCTCTTGACGTAGCTGATTGGAATGCTTTAGAGGCGGGGGGGGGGACGTGAACAGCCTAGCAAACGCTTTCAACAGTCGTATACTTAAACTCCAGCACAAGTATATTCCTCACCGGCGGTGTGATGATGTCAACGCCATCTGTTGAGTGCACCCCATTTTCTGTTCCCCGGTGGAAGGCTGTGATGTTGCTGACACCTGTGCAGTTCCCTTCTTACTATACAATTTTTACCCCTCAGAAGTGATGTGGATGGTACCTTGGTCAACGAATGTCAGTTCACCTAGGACAGTCCTGAACTCAGCTGGTTCCAGTAAGAACAAGTGGGCTCAGTTGGTGGAGACTGAATAGTCTGTGATAACAAGTGAAGTATTGTTGATTAGACCAATGTATCCCAGGATGACAGAGTTGAGTTACTAGATGGAATTAACTTCTGTCTGTCCTCTAAGTTAAGGCTTATAATAGGTGAAACCTTTAGGGGGAAGCCAGCCAGTGTGTTGCCGGTAACTTGAAGTGGTATTTAGACACTATGATGATAAGGTGGAGGACTGGCCCATGATTTATTGAGAAAGGTGGACTCGCCGGCGTGGGTAACAAAAAAGGTACCTCAGGGAAGATACCTTGTGTGTTCAACGATAGAAGATAGAAGTTTACTCACCAGGATTGAAGATCGCAGAAGTTCTTTTGTAGTATTCTGTGTGAAAGTGACACCTGCTGTGTTATGCGTTGTTCATATGTAATATGTGTATATAGTTAAAACGTACCGTGGTGATGGCTTTGTATAGTGTTGTTTACCCCCGTTCCCGTTGGATTGACTATTAACTCCAGTTCTTAACTTGCCTGTGACTCGGGGTGGGATCTGATAAGAATGCCCGATATACAAGTTTAAATGGAAAGAACCCAAACACTAGCAAAGTGAGACCGTAATATAATTGGCATCAGGAGTGGGATCTGACTTCTTGTCGAGCAAGTTAGACGGGATCGGGTGTCTAGTGTAAGTACCTTGTACAGATTCCTTTTTGGGTGTTTAAGTGTAGTTTAGGGCAGTGTGCGATGGAGGAGAAAAGTTAAACTGATTGGCTGGACGATGTTCAGGAGTTCTTAAACCAGGAGAATTGCCTCTCCAAAGTGAAGTGTTTAGGGAAATCAGAGCTAGTGTTGATAAACCCCTTCTTGGAAATAAAAGTGGAAAAAGAAGTGATTCACGAATCGAGATTCTTTCGAAAGTGTATAGACACCTGAAACCAGACGGTAAACAAGAAAGTGCAGTTCATAGCAAAGTAGCGAGTGTTATGGATTCTACGGACATGGAAGACCAGGAAAGTGATGGTGGGAGTGAACCAGGTGAACTAAATGTGAGCCCATTGACAGTGTAAATGCGGGAATTATAAATAAATTGTGAAATCGAATCGAAAAGATTAGACAGAGAAAAAAGGAAAGAAAGAGAAGAAAGGAGAGAAAAGGAAGTGACAGAAGAAAGGCAACACGAATTGGAAGTGCTAAGATTGTGTTAGAAGGGAATCCAGCGGTGTCGCCCTAGTGCGGAATATAAAGATGGTGCCTAAATTCAACGAGAAGGTGGTGTCAAAGTTCTTTGCTGCCTTCGAGAAAGTAGCTTTCTCATTGGATTGGCCGAGGGATAATTGGGGTATTGTGATGCACTCAGTGCTGACTGGAAAAGCCCAAACAGCATACTCTACACTTTCAGTGTCTCGATTGACTAACGCTGTAAAGATGGTGATGATGGCTTACCAGTTGGTGCCTGAGGCATGTAGGCAGAAGTTTCAAAACCTTAAGGAAACTGCAGAGCATACTTTTAGGGAGTTCGCTTGCATTCAAGAGCGGTTATTTTACGAATGGTTTGCGTCTCAGACAGGTGAGACTAAGGAGCAGCTGGAACAACTTATCCTGTTTTAAGATTTCAAGGAGTGTCTACCAGATGATCTGAAAACGTACTTCGAGGAACATCAAGTAGAGACCTTGGGTGCTGTGACCACCATGGTTGAAGAATACATTTTAACCCATAGGCTCTCTACAAGATATGTTTCAAACCCCTACTCAAAACCTTTTACCAAATATTTGCAGAAGAGAACCTTCCCCCCATGGTGTCGTGAAGAATAACCCCAGGTAGTCCAAAGCAAACACCCCAAGGAGATACCTAGTGTGTTGGGTGTTACAAACTTTACCTCCTGAGAGGAATAAAGGGAGTCTTTATAGTAAATTATCTGTTAATACAGAGGAGTTGTATGGGGGGGGGCATTAAGAAGTGTTTTCTTGAAGAAATCGGCAGCTAGCAACTGGGAGGCCTCAAGTGACTGAGATTACTCTGCCCAGCAGAGTAAAACCTTTGAGCTGAAGATTTTCAGGAATAATGTTTATTGGTATGGCAAAACTGTGTGAAGAAAAATGGACTTAATCAAATTACCTGCACAGAGAGTATGGTTAATGGACTCATTAATGTAACACCACATTTATTTCAATTTCCACATCAATTTTGTAACACCACGGTAACACCGCCCAGAAGTCTTTTTACCTATTCGCATCCCGTGGTGATTAAGTTTCAATATTGAACACACCCCAACTTTGTTGTTAGTTTTTGTTGTGGCAAAGAATGTCGCATTTGAAGATCTAATGTCCCATAAGCTGTATTTACTCACGCCATACTCCACAACAGTGGGGGTGATAGTTATTTGTGTTGCGAATAACAATGTTCTAAGCATCAAATGTAGCCTATCATCAAAGTCTTCCTCCGATCATCAAAACTCATATTCCACCTTACAGTCACTCACCTTCAAGTTAATTTTCTAAATTTCTTGATCATCAGAAATTTTGCGTTACCAAATGTCTATTTAGGTAGCAAGTCTCTTATGAAGTTCTTAGTGAAGCCGATATTTTGCTTGCTTTATGACTATATCTTCTTCTTGAGTTACATCTGACTTTTTCACTGTTCTGTACCACAGTCGGGATTGAATAGTCTTCAAGGCTTGGTTCCTTCTTTAGATAATTACATAATTATCAAAGCCTCATACTGGTTACCCATTTGCTCAACATTTTTTTCAGATTTAGACAACTTTACTAACCTTGTTGTATAAGTATCCTTGAGAAACTAAACACATACTCCAGCCATCCTCCTGGAGCCTCCATCGTCACACATGAAGACAGGAGGAACACCGTCAGGGGAAGCACCAGCAGCGTCGTCAGGATGGCCGCCCACACCAGCGGCGTCAAGGGGAACACGAAGCCCCACGGGTCCATCTCTGGATGACCACGACCTCCCACAATCTTATCATACTCTGTTAGGATAGGCCAAGTGAAATCCACAACTTGGGCTCGAGATTCGGAAATGCTGATAGGACCAAGTCCAATGTCCACCTCCTGGGTAAAAGTGTTAGTTGATTGTTAATTATTTGTAGTTCATTACAAAAAATTGTCTGAGCTGCAAATTATATCATATTATTTTTCAAAAAATTTAATTTCCAAATAAAAATTCCAAACAGCAAATTTGTGTTTTATAACTATAGATCTTCCCTGTTATTTACCATGCTATTCCCACACAAAAAGTATCCCCGTACCTTCCCTCTCTCTTTCTCCCCCCAGCTCTCTCTCTCTCTCTCTCTCTCTCTCTCTCTCTCTCTCTCTCTCTCTCTCTCTCTTCTCACTGTTTCTTCGTCTCTGATTTTTTCTCTTTCTATCTCACTCGTTTTACTTTGTAACTAATATTAGCGTTCATTGAGAATCACATTGGTGTTTTTAAATAAATTCTTAAAGCTGTCGTAAAATAATTAACAAATCTCTCACTTTTTTTAAATAAAGTAAGTTACCTTCCCAAATGAGAATTAAGGTAAGAAATAAAGCCTAATGCCCTGTACATAAGAATTAGAGTAAGGAAACTGAAGAAAGCATATTAGCTTCGAACGAGACAGCTTCTTTTCAAAACATCCAAACTCATTTACACAGTTCATCCTTCTCACATAAACCAAGCTGAGTAATGTAATATTTAACTATTCCTTAAGTGAGTCCCATTAACTTATTCCTGAACTTACCTCCCTGCTTACTATGCCAATCGTGCCAATCCATGTCCCGTTCTTCAACTGGACTCCCCATTCATTATCTGGAGGCATCACAAACGTGTACCTAATGTGAAACATTTATTTGTGGATTTTCTATTTCATAACTCAAGTTCCTTTCTTAATGTACATAAGTGAGGTTTTTGTAGTTGCCATTATTATTATTATTATTATTATTATTATTATTTTGATTATTATTATTAACATTAGTATTATAGCATAAAAACTCCACAAATATCATTTACGTGGTGAATGGAAAAAGTTTTTTGTACTCATCTGAGTGCCTTATGGAGGTATAACTATGAGATTTGAACAGGTCGCATAGATTATATATTATTCAGATAATGTAGTTGGTTCTTGATAATGCACTCAGGAGATTACAAAAAACTTGTTGTATTCCAAATCTTTACATAAACTACATAAATACTTATGAGTGGGTTTTTTATCCATCATCATTATTATGTCTTTGCGAATGCATTTGCATTACTGATATTATTAATTTTAAAAATATTATGAGCATTATTGCACTTCTCACGTTCAGTATAGTTACCTGTAACAAAGCGTAACTTTCTTTAATATACTTGTCAAACATTACAAATGGTTTATAACCATTCATGTTAAAGTAATGAAAATTCCTAACATAATTATGTGCGTTTAACTCTAACTCGTCACCAAATCGAGTTTCCAACTATAAGGTATGTTAGTTGATAGGAGAATTGAAACTTGCGTTCACGTAATGGACATGTATAGTAAATCACTTGCGGCAACTCTCCCTTTATATAGTACTGGGGACCATTCAAGCTTGTTCACATTTGTGTTCCTCACGTGTGCCCAAAGAATGAGGTGATTTGATTAAATACCATGCCCAAGATAACCAACCGAGTGCCGGAGGGGGGGGGGTGTAAATAGCCTCGGCTACCGTCCTCTTTTGTCCGGTCGTGTTGGTCGAGCGGCTAAGGGATCCTGTACGCCACCAGAGTGCTCCTGGCAGTATGGGTTCGAGTCACTTCTGGGGTGTGAGTTTTCCATGCCATGGGTTCTCCCTTAGGTGTCCTGTTTGCGAACTTCTATATGGGTACCATCCAGCAGAAAGTCTTAGTCTTAAGGGGGCGTTATTCGGGTGTCATAAAGTTGTTGTTTAGTGTCAACCATTATTTTTGTCTAGTTGTATATGAAAAGGGCTACAATTGTTCGAAGTTTCAGCACTGTAGCCTAAATAGTAAGGGAGATTTTTAATTTTTTTATTTTTTTCAACGAATTTTACACATTTTCAAGTGTAAATTTACAACCACACCTTTCAGATATAATCATTCTATGACACTTTTCTGACACATTAACATATAATAAAGGATCTCTAGCAAAAGATTTTCCAAAACAATTTTTTTATTTTTTTCAACGAATTTTACACATTTTCAAGTGTAAATTTACAACCACACCTTTCAGATATAATCATTCTATGACACTTTTCTGACACATTAACATATAATAAAGGATATCTAGCAAAAGATTTTCCAAAACGTCTTTAGTTTTCCTAATACAAATAGTCTAAGTTCTCCCCCAAAAATATGCAAATATATCATGTTTTTTGCTATTATAAAGTCAATAAAGAACTCAAGATAAAAACATTTGCAAACGCTTTTAGAGACATAAAATTTATATATAATGTGTAAGTTTCATGTAAATTGCATAAAAAATGAAAAAGATATTCATGTTCAAGTAACATAAACTTTCAAGTAAGTAAAAAATAAAGTCTAAGGTGTTGCCCTCTGTGGCTGAAGTTGACATCAACCAATTTCCTCCAAAATTGGCACCCTTACAGATAGGCTTACATGCAGTCAGGTGTATAAGTTTCATGCAAATCGGCCCATAAACAAAAGAGAGAGATAAAATTAAAAAAAAAAAAAAAGTGAAATTTGACTTTTTTTTTTTTAACTAAATTTGTTGTTAATAAAACTAATTATAATTTGTTTTTAATATATGCTATTGTGATACCTGTGAGTCATAGACATGATTTCAGTTGACATTTTTGTTTGATAATCTTTTTTGACCATTTTTTAAAATTTTTGACACATAATTCAATATTTTTTTTTCTTCCTTCCTATTTATGATACGATGCTGAGACTTGGACCAAATGAAACCCTTTTCATATACAACTTGTAAAAAAAGTCTGATTGAAATTGAACGAGTTTTTATTTTTTGCATATTTTGTGAATAACGCCCTCTTAGTCGACATGAACTTGAAACCAGCCATATACTGCAGGTATGTTGACGACATTTTTACACAGGTACCTGATGTCAGACATCTGCAGGAGCTGAAGGAGGCATTTGAGCAGAATTCTGTGTTGAGTTTTACTTACGAGATGGAGAAGGATGGGAAGCTGCCCTTTCTAGATGTAACAGTCATGGAAAGGAGCGGAGGTTTCCACACTGCAGTCTACACTAATGAAACGAACATAGGAATGTGCCTAAATGCCAACAGTGACTACCCAGACAGGTACAAGAGGAGTGTTGTTAACGCTTATGTCTACCGAGCTCTCAGCCTCAGCTCAGGATGGAAGCAAGTCGACGAAGAACTCTGTACCCTGGAAACACAAACCGAAACTGTCTCTATTTTCCGCTTGTTACAACTTGTAATAAAGTTGTTACATCTTGGCTTAACGTGTTTATGACGTATTAGAACGGTGTTACAACTTGCTATATTGGTTGTTATAACTGGTTAGGAGGTGTTAAAACTTGTTCGAACGTTGTACCAACGTCGTAGTTTCGGTGTGTGTTTGGAGGGTAAGGTAAGGCAGGTCCTAGTCAACAACGGCTTCTCCAATGGGTTCGTTGAAGACATCATAAGAAGGAAAGTGAAACGCCATACAACCTCTGAAGAGACAACTAACACAACACCTATACCCCCTATTAGACTATTTTATAGGAACGTCTTTTCCACAGCTCATAAAACGGAGGAAAGGGTCCTGAAAGATATTGTTAATAGAAACGTTATCCCTACAGACAAAAATCAGAAGATACAACTGACAATTTACTATAAAACCAAAAAAACGGCCTGCCTACTCATGAGAAACTCTCCAGACACAAAGCAGAACGCTTTAAAAGAGACCAACGTCGTCTATGCCTTCAAATGCTCTCTTGGGGACTGTAAGCCTCCAAAAAAATCAGTATATAGGCAAGACAACAACATCTCTTTCCAGGCGATTAACGATGCATAAGCAACAGGGCTCATTAAGGAAAATATAATCTCTTCCCACAACCAAACTATCACCAGAGAAATCTTAGCAAACAACACAGAAATCATTGATAGATACAGCGATAGCAGGCGGCTTGACATCTGCGAGGCACTACACATCGAGAAGTCAACACCAGCAATCAACAGCCAATTAATGCACAACTATATTCTACGCACTTCAAGACTCCGCTCCAATATAGAAGCATCAAGAAATATGGGCCAATAGGCCCTCTGCAATTACTTCCATTCTTACCTTCAATACCCATTGTTTCGTGTTCTATCCTGTGTTGAAAGTTTTCTTCACCTCATCCAAAACTGTTGTAACATATCAGGTCACCCAAAATGAGGGTATAAAATGAAAAATGAAAGCTGTTTAAATCATAGCATAGTATGAACTCTCTTTAGTGTTTGCAGGTAATAGTTGTGTGTGTAAACTAAAAGTCTTTGAAAATGTAATAAGTTATTACGAAACGTGTTCAAGTGTCGCGTCAGACTAGAAATAAAAATGAATTTTGGAGAATTGATTTTTCAATTACCATCAACAGTGAAAAGAAACATAAGAAAGATCGAGAAAATTCGTGTTAGAATTATTAATCTTACTTTTTCGGTCATATTTAATAATATATGTCTACAGGAAAGACTGCTACCAAAATATACTAATATATATATATATATATATATATATATATATATATATATATATATATATATATATATATGTCGTACCTAGTAGCCAGAACTCACTTCTCGGCCTACTATGCAAGGCCCGATTTGCCTAATAAGCCTAGTTTTCATGAATTAATGTTTTTTCGCCAACCTAACCTACCTAACCTAACCTAACCTAACGTTTTCGGCTACCTAACCTAACCTAACCTATAAAGATTGGTTAGGTTAGGTTAGGTAGGGTTGGTTAGGTTCGGTCATATATCTACGTTAATTTGAACTTCAATAAAAAAAAATTGACTTCATACATAATGAAATGGGTAGCTTTATCATTTCATAAGAAAAAAATTAGAGAAAATATATTAATTTAGTAAAACTTGCCTTATTAGGCAAATCGGGCCTTGCATAGTAGGCTGAGAAGTGAGTTCTGGCTACTAGGTACGACATATATATATATATATATATATATATATAAATATATATATATATATATATATATATATATATATATATATATATATATATATATATATATATATATATATATATATATATATATATATAAATATATATATATATATATATATATATATATATATATATATATATTTATATATTTTTATTATAGTAAGGGAGTACCACTTTTGCCTGGAATAAGACGGACCCTTAGCCTCGGAAGAAACCACGCAGAACGCATTAGAGGGAATGTTTAGATCCCCTCCAATTCAGTTTCTGTGTACTTTTCTCCTACCACCCCCTTCCTTTAGTGTTGTTTTGGCTTTATTATGTATTAATGCTTACAAGATATACATGGGTTGGTACAAAAAGTGCTTAAATGTTATGGATCTCCTGGAAAAACACGACAATGGGAAACATTTATAAATGTCACAGACTGGTTCGATCATGGTTGCAAGTCAAACACTTCTTCGAATTCCTCTGAAGTTGGACTAGTGGCCAAGATGCAATAGGCATTTCCCCCTCTGAATCAAAATACTGAGGCGCTTTAACAAGAAACTTTTTGCTATCGGATCTTTTGGGGCGCCGATCAATTTTTCCCTCAATTCCTTCAGGAACTTCAATGCACATTTTCCCCACAAACCGAGGGTCTCCGAGCCGATCGGAACAAGGCTGTAGCAGTGTGCCAGACCTCTGTATTTGATCATTTTATTTGATTCCCTGAAAGAAGCAGCACCACTCCATTCACGTGTGCTGTGGTGGAGGTAGATACTGGCCAGTTTGGCAGCGTATGTGTAGTCCCACACCATTTGCTTACCATCCTTCCAAGGAAGCAAGGTGACCCCATCTGGGCGCTTCTGAGGTTCGTTAGTTCTGAATAAGTGTGGTTCTCTTTGTGCCGGTCAGCGGGCTGTGGCGAGGCTCATCTTGATGATGTCGTTGACTTCTTCATGTCTTCCAATCTTTCCCTGTGATTCAGGACATACCAGACCATGATGACCATATTGGTCTGCCATCGCAGTTCCGCAAATGCACGTATATTCTGTGAGGATGGGGGTTCAGCAACTCCAATGCGGAGAGCGTTATGATTGAGGCGAGTTCCCAGGGCTGCATTGGGCACAGCAAATAAAAAATAACCGGCGTGGGGTGCTGTTACCGCTAGGAGGCGGGCTTTGTTTTCAGCATCTGCGTTATTTACCATTGCTGTGACAGTCTTTTCTATTATGGGGCTATTCCAGTGGGCCTGCTTGTGGTCTTTTGGAGCTAGTGGTCGGGGTAGGCGATGTGCAATGGTTTCCCATTGTCTGGCTGCTTCGATGAACGTTTGATCACGAGTTGCCGCTGTGTCTTTCATAAGCTCTGGTAGGATCTACCCTACCAATTTGTTGGGTGCTGTACATGAGGATAAGAATACTGGAAGTGCAACCTCAGTTGCCTTTCGTATGCCTATCCCCCCAAATCTCACTGGTAGTGTTGCTTGGTCCCACTGGCTGTCATCTAAATCTTGGTTGAGCGACTTCCTGAATATTGACCTGAGGGGCTCATCATATTGATTTAGAAGTGGGTTGCCAAAAATGGGTGCACACCTTAGAAAGTATGTTAGCCTGGGCAAGGAAGGTAAGGCACTTTGTAAGAAGGTAGAGGTCATCATGGGAGTCCAAGTCCCCTATTCTCTCTTCCATCCTCCTTAGGTCGTTAAACCTTTCGTCAAGGACTGCAGCAATAGCATTGTGCCCCAGAGGTAATCCAAGTAGTGTGCTGTCTGTGGGTTTAATGACTAAGGTTAAGTCATTAATGACTTAATGATTAATGACTGATGAATTCCCTCTGCTGAGGTGACTTCGTGTTTGCCTAACAGGAGGGTTGAGTCTTTGCTGTAACCTGCTCACACAAACTGGAGAATGCTTGGGCAATGTTCCTGGACTGCGGTGAGGACTACTTCCCTTTTTAAAGAGTTGAAAGCGTTTTTTAAATCTAATTTTACTACTGCCTGGTTTTGCCGTAAGAGAACTAATGTAGGCTCGTGCAGCATGCGCCGCTGCTTCACAGTTTTGGGGGACTCCAAACCCCAGCTGGTTGGGTTGCAGCATGGTGGCTGCTTCCATTCGGATACTTCTGACAGCAGCCCTTGCAACTAGGCGGCGAAGGGTAAGATCCAAATGACCAACGGCAATGGGTCAGATCCCTCCCCCCTTCTTTTTCAGGGCACATAGGGATGCACCAAAGAAGAATGGTTTGATTCCATCAGGGATTAACCCGGCGAGGAAGCTATTGACAAACGTTGTGATTTATTTCTGTCAGGAGCGCCTCTGCAGCTAGGCCAAGAACAGGGTTCACCATTTCCCTAACATGTTGAGGTATTACCCCTGTCTAGCCCTCTAGGGAGTCCGGGGGAAATGAAACAATAGCTTTATAAACCTCTGACTCCCGGAGGACGAGAAGTTCCTGGTTAGGGGGGGACCTTGACCTGCTGGGGAGGTCCCCCTACTGTCCTGAGGAAGTGTTTTTCTCTCAGTGCTTGAGCTGTAGTTTCATCCATTGGCAAAATTTTGTCTTCAATTGTGATCAATCTGAAAGCCCAGGCTGTATTCTCCTCTTCAATTTTTTTGCTGACTTGGGTACCTAATTTTCTGTTGTCGCTGATTGTCTTACTTGGTCTGTCTTCACGGTGTTTGGTGTTTTTGGGGATGCGGATTAGGTTGTCAGCCCTAGGAAAATCCCTAATTGCTTTATAGATGGATGAGGCCAGTGTCTTGCCTCCTCTATCTGGTAAACCTAAGCATGCATTGCCAAAAAGTAACAAATTGTGCCAGGCTTTGATGGTATCTGGTTCATCAAGGTTATTTGACCCTCTGTTGAAGTTTAAGATGGGGTCCGTGTATTTCCCGGCGGCAAAAGGGCGAGAGGCCTTTGGGATGTGGGAGAGTGTTCTGGTTGACGTTGCTTTAATTGCCTGTAGCAGGTCGTCTGTTGCAATTTGCACTGGTACATCAGGCTCATGAGTGCTGCCTCCTCCCACGGGAGGCCTCTGGTATATCATGTATATTTCATGTACTGGTGGCAGTGCTGGAACCACACACACATCATATTATATATATATATATATATATATATATATATATATATATATATATATATATATATATATATATATATATATATATATATATATATATATATATATATATATATATATATATATATATATATATATATATTATATATATAATATATATATATTATATATATATATAGGAAAAAGTTTCCTAACAATGGGGACAAGATTTTGGTAAGCCATTTAGAAAGCTTGTAAGAAAAGGATCCTACAGAACTGATGATAGGCCTCATGGGATTGTTAGGTTATGCGTCTTGACAAATCCATAGAGATAAGGTAATGAAGGTGATGAGGTAGTAAATTGATTAAGAAGATCTTAATGTTTACCTAACAACTTAAGTTGTTAAGTAAACATTAAGATCTTCTTAATCAATTTACTACCTCATCACCTTCATTACCTTATCTCTATGGATTTGTCAAGACGCATAAACCTACTAATCCCCTGAGGCCTATCATCAGTTCTGTGGGATCCATTTCTTACAAGCTTTCTAAATAGTTTACCAAAATCTTGTCCGCATTGTTAGGAACTATTTCCTCTTCTCATTTGACCAATTCTCTTGAATTAGTTACAAATTGAATAGTGTTCCTGTCACTCCTGATGTAAAGTTAATCAGTTTTGACGTTTGTTCCTTGTTTACAAATGTACCGTTAGATGCTATTCTTGATTATCTTGCTCGTGAACTAATAAATCATGTTTTACCTTTTCTGCTGATATTATTGTCAATCTTGTTAAGTTGTGCATTAAAGAATGTAAATATACCTTTAATAATGAATATTATTTACAGACTTTTGGAATGGCAATGGAGAATCCTTTATCGCCATTGCTTTCAAACTTGTACATGGAGTTCTTCGAAAAGAAATTTGTCTCAAAAATTACCCCTGGAATCATTCCATGGTTTAGATATGTTGATATTTTGTGTATATGGCCTACAGATGTAAACAGACGAATTTGTAGCCAAACTTAATGACCAAGTCACCTCTATAAAATTTACTATGGAGACTGAAATTGATAAATGTTTACCATTCCGAGATGTACTTATTCATAGGGAAGATTTTTCACTAAAGTTTAGTGTCTACAGAAAGCCTACGAATCATTTATCTTATGTGCATTATTTTTCAGGGCATAGATGCAATGTGAAAAAGTCACTTTTCTTCAATATATCTAAGAGCTCTTCGAGTTGTGAGTCAAGAATTTTTAGATGAATAGTTTAAGAATATTCATTCGATTGGTCTCAAGCTTTGTTACCCATTGAGTTTTTTGGAAGTTGCCATAGCAAAGCACGTCGTATATATTGTAATATTATATGCATTGAAAAAATTCGCCCAAAGAATGTGTTATGTTTACCATATTTCTCTGGGTTTCAGAATATTGTCAAGGCCTTGAAACATTTTGTTATTGTGATGGGAAAATGTAGGTGTAAGGCAGTCCTCCCAATGGCTGGTGTCAATGCCAATCACATTAGTAAAAAAAAAAGATAAAAAAAGTTGACTGCTTGGTTGTTGCCTCCTGTGGTCAAGCAAAAGGGAAACACACGCAAAACAAATCGTATGAACAATGAAACTTTATTGACTTAAGCAAATATGAACAAAGACAATCCCTTGGCTATGTACAGTGCGAATTAATAAAAAATACAGAGACAAAAAATATTATAAAATAAAATAATGGTTACGTTACTCTACAATGAACAAAACAAAAAATGAGTAAAAGGTGCTGAGAATATTGGCTGGCTGAAAACCTCCACTAATAAACAGAGCGTATGCTAGATAGAAGTATCAGCTTTGAGAGCACAGAATATTCTAAATTCAACTGCTCGTGCACGCTTAGTCATAGGCAATGCAGATAGCGCTGAAGTAGAGTGAGTCACCGATTCACCAATGGGAAGCGTGCTGCCTGGAAGTTTTTTTTTTTTATTTTTTTTATTTTTATAAAAGAATACACAATGTACAAAACAGACACCCGCCGAAAGAACAAGTTAAGAACATACACAGGACAACATAACAAAGGAAGTAAACACGGATACACTAAACATACCCAACAAAAACCAAGAAATAAAACACATGACACAAGGCACAAAAAAAAAGAGAACCCAGAAACGGGGACAGTATTTACCACAGAAAACAGAACATGACATAAATAGCATACAATAGAAATAACATAAAACATAGGCACATCCACACAACCTTAAGTACAGAAATACAAAAGGAGAACGCACATACAAGCCCAGCCCAACAACCCAAACACAGGTGCATAAAAGTACAGAACAACAGGCCTCCGAAACCCCTAAGAGGCAAAATTACAAAACTACATTAAACAAAAAACATGGAAATACAGAACATTGAAAGTCAAACAGAAATAACTGAGTACAATTCTTGTTTCTTACTCCGTTTCCTCATGCATAATTAAAAAGACATAATACAAAGGCAGAACACAAAACACAAATCAAGAAAGAACAGATAAATAATACATATAGCCCAAGGCAAAGTACATGGCACATAAAAAGATAAATAGCAATCAGTAATGGCAAAAAGAACACTCATAACACAGGAACAGTAGTACATGAAAAGGGGAGGAGGGGGGGAGGACAAAACATAACCCGGGCACCCCAACCCCCCACACACAGAAAATCACAAAATACAGAAGAGGCACGCTCCAAAGACATAGGAGCATATAAGCATACATACCATAAGGAACAAAAATGCACAAACCATAAAACCCATACAAGGCAAACAAAAAGGCCCACGCAGGAGCCAGGGAAAACATAAAAACCACACCCACACACAAGCACACCCAAACGAACACACCCACGGGAGCAACCACAACAGAAACAAAACAACCACACACACACACACACACACACCATCCAACAGGCCCAACTGGACCCCAAGATCAATTAAACCACGAACATGCAAAGACGCACAGACAACAGAGGGCGCCATCGGGAGAACCTCAGGACACCCCCAACCCAACGCATCCCCCAGGGGACACAACCGCACCCGCAGCGGGAGCCACATCCACACCACCAGGCTCAACCCCCTGCCGCACCCTGGAAGACGACCGGCCAGGAACCGCCTTCAAAATCACAGGGGAGACACCATACGAAGAGGGCGCCCCAGGCGTCGAGGACACCATCCACAGTTTTTCCCCTGCCTCCGCCGCCCCGAGCCCGACACCACGCTCAATGCCCCGCTCATCCCCAGATCCCGCTTCCGAAGGGGGAGGAGGAACCACTGGAGAAGCGGAGGGAGGAGCACCAGCCAAAGGCACACCACCCGAAGCCTCGATCCTCTTCCCAGGGGGGCCCCTGCTGTGCGACCGATCCCTCGGAGCGCGCTTTCGTCGAGGAACAGAAGAGCCCAATGCAACCACAGGAGGCACAGCACAAGCGACAGCAGGCGGCTGCGCCACGGCACCAGCATCAGGAACACCGCTAGGCTGGCCGTCAGGAGACACAGTAACAACACCGCCCCTGGCCTCGGGAAGCACACTGGCCACTGCACACGGGTCGCCCGCCGGCACCACACCACACACGTCTGATTTCAAGGAGACACTTGGGTCGCGATGTACCTCCGCCGCCACCAGCAGAGGCGCACCCGAAGCAGGAGCCGCGAGAGCATCAGAGTCAACAGACAGAGCAGAGGACCCAGCAGCAGACGGAGAGGTAGGGACAGCTGGGGACGACGCCTCCAGAGGCACACCCACAGAGCCCGGGCCCACTGGGGGCGCCCCAGCCTCCGGCAGAAGTGGAAAATCATCCGCATGGAAAACTGATGGGTCCTCCGGGCGAGGGGCACGGCAAGCTGCAGCGAAATGGCCTACCTCACCACACCGGAAACAGGAGCGAGTCTGCCCCTGGTAGAACACACGCACATAAAACCCACACACAGCCACCCGAGAGGGAATAGCCCCAGAGAGCCGCATGCGCAAAGTACGGGCACCCATACGGAGCCCCTTCAGGCGCCCACTAAGCAGACAGGCATGACGCTGCCCCACCACCTCACCATACCGACGGAACGCGGCGGACAGCACATCCTCAGGAAACTGCACCGGCGCACCATGAACGCTCACATACGTCAGGGGGCCCCACGGATCGGAGACCTCCACCGTCACAGCAGAACCTGGAAGTACATGCGTTCGTGTACCCCATCGACGCACAAACAGCTGATACACCTGCGCCGAGGAGAACGTCACCGCCACCCGGGTAGGGGAAAGTTTCTCAACACCGTAGAGATCTTGGTACTCCACACGCATGACGTCCATAAGGGCAACCTCCACCAAGGGCCAGTCAACGGGGGCCGAGAAATCAAGCCGGGCGGTGTCGACCCGGCGAACACGGCCACCACTAGTCGACGCCATGACACCCGCCAGGCCCCGGCCAATGGCCGCACCACACCGTCAACAAGACGACCACCACGCAGCAGTTACAGGTCAACACTGACAGCCCGGGCCGAACGTCAGCGCCCTCCGGTAGCAGAGCGGCGACTCAATAAAATAATGGTTACGTTACTCTACAATGAACCGCCACAGGTACATCCACAGGTACGTTGGTAAACAGTGATTCTACGTCCAACGAGGCTCTTATCCCTGTGGCCCGTGTTCCCCGCAGTAAGTCAACAAATTCCTTTGGAGACTTTAGGCTGAAGGTGCAAGGGACATAAGGAGTCAGCAAGCCGTTGAGTCGCTTCGCCAGTTTGTACGTGGGTGTGGGTATCTGGCTAATGATTGGCCGAAGTGGGTTTCCAGGCTTGTGTGTCGTGACATTTCCATACGCATATCCAGGTTTATATTCCCCAATGATCTTTGACAGGTGGAGTCCGGATTTCTTGGCGTTCACAGTTTCGATCAGTTTGTTGACCTTTGCTTTCAATTCGGCTGTAGTGTCCTTCGTTACCCTTTGGAACTTAGTTTGGTCAGAGAGTATGAGGTTCATTTTCCCCAGATATTCGTCTTTTTTAAGAATAACATATATTGGCGACTTGTCACCTCTCCTGACAACTATCTCCTTGTTCTCACGAAGGCTTTTAGCTGCCGCTTTGAGCTCGGGGAACAGTATGGTCCTTCTGTAATTGCCTCGATGCTTTCCTCCTTCTGCAATAAGTTCTGCTTGTAAGGTATCTTTGGTAGTGACCTTCTTTTGTGTCTCGAGGTCGAATATGTCGTCCAACAGAATTTCCAACTCTACTTTCCAGGCCATCTCACTCGGACTGGACATAACGTGACAGTTTATGCCCAGATTTAGGAGAGTGACTTGGTCCTCAGTGAGGTTAATTCCTGCAAGGTTCAGGAAGCCATCTCTTGGTCGTGGAATTGCCATAGGTCCTCCATATAATGCTGTTAGTTTCTTGATAATCCTTGTTTCAGGGCTGAGGTGATGTCGGTCTGTGAGGATGTCGAGGTGTTGTTCAATGCGGGTACAGATACTTTCGTCGATGTTGCTATTTCTCCACTCGTTTGTAGCATGAAGTAGTTGCGTTTTGTTGTCTTTGATTTCATTCTCTGCCTTGTATATCTGATCACGAATCAGATCCTGGCGATATTTTATCGTGAAGGCTTGATTCCTTGCTGCTGGGTCGTGCGCTTTAATATTAGTATATTTTGGTAGCAGTCTTTCCTGTAGACATATATTATTAAATATGACCGAAAAAGTAAGATTAATAATTCTAACACGAATTTTCTCAATCTTTCGTACATTTCTTTTCACTGTTGGAGGTAATTCAAAAATCAATTCTCCAAAATTCATTTTTATTTCTAGTCTGACGCGACACTTGAGCGCGTTTCGTAAAACTTATTACATTTTCAAAGACTTTATTTAACACATACACAACTGAATAGAGCTTACACATCTCCGATTTTGTTTATATCTACATTTGAGTGAGGTGGATGGGGTGAGGTGGTATTTAATAAGGTATTAATTTCATCAACACAAGCCAGAACATGAAACAATGGGTATTGAATAGAAGTGATTGTAGAAAGCCTATTGGTCCATATTTCTTCAGACGCGTCAGACTAGAAATAAAAATGAATTTTGGGGAATTGATTTTTGAATTACCTCCAACAGTGAAAAGAAATGTACGAAAGATTGAGAAAATTCGTGTTAGAATTATTAATCTTACTTTTTCGGTCATATTTAATAATATAGATAATATATATATATATATATATATATATGTCGTACCTAGTAGCCAGAACTCACTTCTCAGCCTACTATGCAAGGCCCGATTTGCCTAATATATATATATATCCGAGTGCTAGCGGGGACGTGGTTCGAGTAGCTTCGGCTATCACTTCCTAATGTCAGGTCATGATGGTCAAGCGGATTAAGGCGTTCTGTAGTTAACAGTTGCATTGCTCCTGGGAGTATGGGTTCGAGTCACTTCTGGGGTGTGAGTTTTCAGTCACATATAGCCCTGGGGACCATTCAGGCTTGTTCGCATTTGTGTTCCTCACGTGTGCCCCAAAGAATGAGGTGATTTGATAAAATGCTATACCCAAGACTACTATCCAAGTGCCGGCGGGGATGTGGTTCAAATAGCTTCAACTATCACTTTCCTAGCTATGTCCGGTCGTGATGGTCAAGCGGATTAAGGCGTCCTGTAGTTACCAGTTGCATTGCTCCTGGGAGTATAGCTTCGAGTCACTTCTGGGATGTAAGTTTTCAGTCGTATATAGTCCTGGGGACCATTCAGGCTTGTTCGCATTTGTGTTCCTCACGTGTGCCCCAAAGAATGAGGTGATTTGATAAAATGCTATGCGCAAGATTACCATCCGAGTGCCGTTGGGGAAGTGGTTCAAATAGCTTCTGCTATCACTTTCTTATGTCTGGTCGTGATGGTCAAGCGGATTTAGGCGTCCTGTAGTTACCAGTTGCATTGCTCCTGGGAGTATGGGATCGAGTCACTTCTTGGGTGTGAGTTTTCTGTCGCATATAGTCCTGGGAGCCATTCAGGCTTGTTCGCATTTGTGTTCCTCACGGGTGCCCCAAAGAATGAGGTGATTTGATGAAATGCTATGCCCAAGATTACTATCCGAGTGCCAGCAGGGAAGTGGTTCAAATAGCTTCGGCTATCACTTCCCTATGTCCGGTCGTGAGGGTCAAGCAGATTAAGGCGTCCTGTAGTTACCAGTTGCATTGCTCCTGGGAGTATGGGCTTTATGGACCACAGATTCAGCCACCCAGAGAGGTTCTGCTCCGGTAGCCCCCACTTGTACAATGTTGTCCTCACGCGGAGCCCTGGGTGGGTGTTTCTCCCTTAGGGCTTGAGCTGTTGCGGCATCTCTGTCGGCAATTGAGTCCTCACTGGTGATGACTCGTATTGCGCCAATAGTGTTTCCTTCTTCTATTTTCTTGGTGACTGATGTTCTGATTTTTGATGTCTCGGGTATGCCACTGTTGCTCTTCCTGCCGTGGGTGTTTCTCGCGCGAGTGGGAAGGCGTACCTGGTTATCCTCCCTAGGAAAATCATTTATAGCTTTGATGACTGAGGCAGCTAAGGTTTTGTCTCTCCTTGCAGGGGTGGCTAGACATATGTTGCCAAACATTAGGAGGTTGTGATATGCTTGGGTCGTTCCAGGAGAGTCGGTGACCTTTCTCAGGAGGGCAGATAATTTGGCTGCTGCATGCAATAAATGCTGCTGCATATAATATATATATATATATATAATATATATATATATAATATATATATATATATATATATATATATATATATATGTCGTACCTAATAGCCAGAACGCACTTCTCAGCCTACTATGCAAGGCCCGATTTGCCTAATAAGCCAAGTTTTCATGAATTAATTGTTTTTCGACTACCTAACCTACCTAACCTAACCTAATCTAACTTTTTCGGCTACGTAACGTAACCTAACATATAAAGATAGGTTAGGCTAGGTTAGGTAGGGTTGGTTAGGTTCGGTCATATAACTACATTAATTTTAACTCCAATAAAAAAAAATTGACCTCATACATAATGAAATGGGTAGCTTTATCATTTCATAAGAACAAAATTAGAGAAAATATATTAATTCATGAAAACTTGGCTTATTAGGCAAATCGGGCCTTGCATAGTAGGCTGAGAAGTGCGTTCTGGCTACTAGGTACGACATATATATATATATATATATATATATATATATATATATATATATATGTCGTACCTAGTAGCCAGAACGCACTTCTCAGCCTACTATGCAAGGCCCGATTTGCCTAATAAGCCAAGTTTTCATGAATTAATTGTTTTTCGACTACCTAACCTACCTAACCTAACTTTTTCGGCTACCTAACCTAACCTAACCTATAAAGATAGGTTAGGTTAGGTAGGGTTGGTTAGGCTCGGTCATATATCTACGTTAATTTTAACTCCAATAAAAAAAAATTGACCTCATACATAATGAAATGGGTAGCTTTATCATTTCATAAGAAAAAAATTAGAGAAAATATATTAATTCACGAAAACTTGGCTTATTAGGCAAATCGGGCCTTGCATAGTAGGCCGAGAAGTGCGTTCTGGCTATTAGGTATATATATATATATATATATATATATATATATATATATATATATATATATATATGTCGTACCTAGTAGCCAGAACGCACTTCTCAGCCTACTCTGCAAGGCCCGATTTGCCTAATAAGCAAAGTTTTCATGAATTAATTGTTTTTCGACTACCTAACCTACCTAACCTAACTTTTTCGGCTACCTAACCAAACCTAACCTATAAAGATAGGTTAGGTTAGGTTAGGTAGGGTTGGTTAGGTTCGGTCATATATCTACGGTAATTTTAACTCCAATAAAAAAAAATTGACCTCATACATAATGAAATGGGTAGCTTTATCATTTCATAAGAATAAAATTAGAAAAAATATATTAATTCAGGAAAACTTGGCTTATTAGGCAAATCGGGCCTTGAATAGTAGGCCAAAAAGTGAGTTCTGGCTACTAGGTACGACATATATATATATACATATATATATATATATGTCGTACCTAATAGCCAGAATGCACTTCTCAGCCTACTATGCAAGGCCTAATTTGCCTAATAAGCCAAGTTTTCATGAATTAATTGTTTTTTGACTACCTAACCTACCTAACCTAACCTAACCTAACTTTTTCGGTTACCTAACCCAACCTAACCTATAAAGATAGGTTAGGTTAGGTTAGGTAGGGTTGGTTAGGTTCGGTTATATATCTACGTTAATTTTAACTACAATAATAATAAAATTGACCTCATACATAATGAAATTGGTAGCTTTATCATTTCATAAGAAAAAAATTAGAGAAAATATTTTTATTCAGGAAAACTTGGCTTATTAGGCAAATCGGGCCTTGCATAGTAGGCTGAGAAGTGCGTTCTGGCTACTAGGTACGACATATATATATATATATATATATATATATATATGTCGTACCTAGTAGCCAGAACTCACTTCTCAGCCTACTATTCAAGGCCCGATTTGCCTAATAAGCCAAGTTTTCCTGAAATAATATATTTACTATAATTTTTTTCTTATGAAATGATAAAGCAACCCTTTTCTCTATGTATGAGGTCAATTTTTTTTTATTGGAGTTAAAATTAACGTAGATATATGACCGAACCTAACCAACCCTACCTAACCTAACCTAACCTATATTTATAGGTAAGGTTAGGTTAGGTAGCCAAAAAAAGCTAGGTTAGGTTAGGTTAGGTAGGTTAGGTAGACGAAAACACATTATTTCATGAAAACTTGGCTTATTAGGCAAATCGGGCCTTGAATAGTAGGCTAAGAAGTGCGTTCTGGCTATTAGGTACGACATATATATATATATATATATATACATATGTATATATATATATATATATATATATATATATATATATATATATATATATATATATATATATATATATATATATATATATATATATATATATATACATATGTATATATATATATATATATATATATATATATATATATATATATATATATATATATACATATGTATATATATATATACATATGTATATATATATATATATATATATATATATATATATATATATATATATATATATATATATATATATATATATATATATATATATATATATATATATATATATATATATATATATATATATTATTAAATATGACCGAAAAAGTAAGATTAATAATTCTAACACGAATTTTCTCAATCTTTCGTACATTTCTTTTCACTGTTGGAGGTAAATCAAAAATCAATTCTCCAAAATTCGTTTTTATTTCTAGTCTGACGCGACACGAGCGCGTTTCGTAAAACTTATTACATTTTCAAAGACTTTAGTTCACAAATACACAACTGAATAGAACTTACGCATCTCCGATTTTATATCTACATTTGAGTGAGGTGGAAGGGGTGATGTGGCATTAACACAAGACAGAACAAGATGTGGTATTAATAGGGTATTAATTTCATCAACACAAGACAGAACAAGAGTATTAATAGGGTATTAATTTCATCAACACAAGACAGATATATATACGAAACACGAAACACGAACACGAAACAATGGATATTGAATAGAAGTGTTTGTAGAAAGCCTATTGGTCCATATTTCTTGATGCTTCTATATTGGAGCGGAGTCTTGAGGTGGGTAGAATATAGTTGTGCAATAATTGGCTGTTGATTGCTGGTGTTGACTTCTTGATGTGTAGTGCCTCGCAAACGTCAAGCCGCCTGCTATCGCTGTATCTATCGATGATTTCTGTGTTGTTTACTAGGATTTCTCTGGCGATGGTTTGGTTGTGGGAAGAGATTATATGTTCCTTGTATATGTAAGGAACATATAATCTCTTCCCACAACCAAACCATCGCCAGAGAAATCCTAGTAAACAACACAGAAATCATCGATAGATACAGCGATAGCAGGCGGCTTGACGTTTGCGAGGCACTACACATCAAGAAGTCAACACCAGCAATCAACAGCCAATTATTGCACAACTATATTCTACCCACCTCAAGACTCCGCTCCAATATAGAAGCATCAAGAAATATGGACCAATAGGCTTTCTACAAACACTTCTATTCAATATCCATTGTTTCGTGTTCTGTCTTGTGTTGATGAAATTAATACCCTATTAATACTCTTGTTCTGTCTTGTGTTGATGAAATTAATACCCTATTAATACCACATCTTGTTCTGTCTTGTGTTAATGCCACATCACCCCTTCCACCTCACTCAAATGTAGATATAAAATCGGAGATGCGTAAGTTCTATTCAGTTGTGTATTTGTGAACTAAAGTCTTTGAAAATGTAATAAGTTTTACGAAACGCGCTCGTGTCGCGTCAGACTAGAAATAAAAATGAATTTTGGAGAATTGATTTTTGATTTACCTCCAACAGTGAAAAGAAATGTACGAAAGATTGAGAAAATTCGTGTTAGAATTATTAATCTTACTTTTTCGGTCATATTTAATAATATATGTCTACAGGAAAGACTGCTACCAATATATATATATATATATATATATATATATATATATATATATATATATATATATATATATATATATATATATATATATATATATATATATATATATATATATATATATATATATATATATATATATATATATATGTGTGTGTGTGTGTTTACTAGTTGTTTTTGCGGGGGTTGAGCTTTGCTCTTTCGGCCCGCCTCTCAACTGTCAATCAACTGTTTACTAACTACTTTTTTATTTTTTTTTTCACACCACACACACACACCCCAGGAAGCAGCCCGTGACAGCTGACTAACTCCCAGGTACCTATTTACTGCTAGGTAACAGGGGCACTTAGGGTGAAAGAAACTTTGCCCATTTGTTTCTGCCTCGTGCGGGAATCGAACCCGCGCCACAGAATTACGAGTCCTGCGCGCTATCCACCAGGCTACGAGGCCCCCTAAAGGCCTGTGTGTGTGTGTGTGTGTGTGTGTGTGTAGTCTGTTTTTTGTTTTGTTTTTTAGTTAACATTTTTAGTGATTTCTTGCTTTCTTACTTAACCAATGTATACTAAATATGCCAGTACTTTAACGTGATTGTTTCATAGTCTCCATTGTTTCATGACAGCAGCTAGGGCGGTTACAGTTTTACTGAACAGTTAGATTTGCTTTTCAAATGCCTTTCTTTACCACTGTCTGGACACAAATATAATATGATAACCATTTATTACTGGCATCTCGGACTTGTTTCCATAGTAAATCACAACCTGCTAGAAAGGCCAGTCACATGTGCATCCGGCCTTGATGCTTAACACGCATATACTCAGAAGATATAGTAGTGACAAATTCACCCGTGATAAGTTAATAAGAACGTCTACTGGTTCAGGTTATTAGATAGTTGGAGCTGACTCCAAGCATTGCCTCAAAACTTGCAACGCTAACCTCAACTATGCTTGTCGATCGAAGAGCAAAAGTCTGACCAAGAAGCTTAGACTCTGGGAACACAGCAATGTGGCTCCACACATACGAATAACAATAACAATATATTCTTGAACTCTGTTAAGACCGAACTGTTTGTTTGACATTCGTCTCGGCTACTGAAGGAAACTCTCACAATTAAGTAAAGTAATATACCATTATTCTACATGTAATTAGTATATTCATACTCTCTCAACACTAAATATGAAAACCCACGTGAAATTTGTAGTGTCGGCCACGGCTTTCATGATGTTGGCCAAGGTTCCGAAAAATGCAAGTTTCTTTCCTCCTGGCACCTTGGGATCATCGATCATCACCGGCACGTGCGAGGGATAAGCATGTGTAATGACTACTAGGTTTGGCCCGGTGGCGAGCCTGAAATAGAGGTCAGACATTAGGAGACATATCACCATGTTATGATCATCTGTTTCATGATCACAGGCATGAGATGACAGTAATATAGATGTATGTGAACTATGACATTAATGGGATAAATAGAGTAACATTATTTGGAAATGAAGAAAAAATATAAAAATTATTGATACTAATAGAAGAATTGGTAAGACCTATCACAGAGAAAGTATTTTATGAATACTTTCAAAAAGAAAAGTTTGCTGATTTTATGTTCAACACGATTAAACGGATTAGAGAATGAGAGTAAATATTATAATTATATTATATAATAATTAGGGGAATGCTATGTGATGTAGTAATATTAGAGTTATTGTGGTTACTCTCACCTAACATTCCAAGAAGCTATACTTGAAGATTAACTGTCATTCCTCCCTGAGCTGACAAGTTCTTACATGTCACTATCTCCTTGAATCCAAACACAGAAAATGCTCGTTGCAAGATATACTCTGATCCGAGAGTGGGTGGTTACTGATCACCAAAAGGAATATGTGCACATCAACAACAATTAACCCGGGCTTTGTACTTACATCCAATTACATCATTCATACTCCCTGACGATGATCCATGTGCTTTCCAGAAGTTGGGTTACGACTGGGGATTTTAGCGAGGGAGCCCAACATTGGATCACACACACACAATGTCGAATCAAGCTCACACCTTCAGTTATCAGATGAACAAATCCAGGAGTAATTTGGTTACACTATGCGAGGTGGCTAATCACCTTGACACGACCATCAATAGTTCTAACGTAATCACGATCCTCACTCAACACAGTCAGTTAGAATGCAGGTACGTTACCTAGAGGTTACCTTAGGTTACCTGAGGTTAAACTCCCCCCACTCCTCACTCCCTCCATGCCGGCTTGCCACCGTCGACAACCAGCAAACTACCATTCTAGCCTGCCTGCTTCTGATTAGTGACCAGCCGACTGCACACCTGCACCTCAGCGCCCTCTACCAAGTCGATGTCTGGGCCTGAACCAGTTATTGAAGTTAGAATATGCTTGTGCTCTCAAGCTGTGAACAACCAACTGATATACGCTCTGTTTATTGGTGGAGGTTCTCAGCTAACACTATTTTCTCATACCTGTTTAATCATTCTTTTGTCTTTACTTTATTTGTAGAGTAACGTCACTCTTTTTCTTAATTTTTATGTTATATATTTTGACTTATTTGTTTGCACTGTACATAGCCAAGGAATTTTCTTTGTTCATAATTTTTAAAGTTAATTAAAGTTTCATTGTTCATACTATGTGTTTTGCGTGTCTTCCCTTACTTTACCACAGACAACAGCCAAGCAGTCGATCTTTTTTTTCTAAAATGTGATAGGTATTGACACCAGCCATTAGGAGGACTGCCGAACACCTACACTCCTACACTTTCCTGTCACAATATATATAAATATGTATATTTATATATATATATGTATATATATATGTATATATATATATATATATATATATATATATATATATATATATATATATATATATATATATATATATATATATATATATATATGTCGTACCTAGTAACCAGAACGCACTTCTCAGCCAGGGCCTATTGGCCCATATTTCTTGATGCTTCAATATTGGTGCAGAGTCTTGAAGTCGATAGAATATAGTTGTGCATTAATTGGCTGTTGATTGCTGGTGTCGACTTCTTAATGTGTAGTGCCTCGCAGATATCAAGCTGCCTGCTATCGCTGTATCTATTGATGATATCCGTGTTTTTTGTTAAGACATCTCTGGTGATGGTCTGGTTGTGGGAAGAGATTATATGTTCCTTAAAGGAGCCCTGTTGCTTATGCATCGTTAATCGCCTGGAAAGAGATATTGTCTTGCCTATATACTGGGTTTTTTGAGGCTTACAGTCCCCCAAGAGGGCATTTGAAGGCATAGACGACGTTGGTCTCTTTTAAAGCGTTCTGCTTTGTGTCTGGAGAGATTCTCATGAGTAGGTTGGCCGTTTTTCTGGTTTTATAGTAAATCGTCAGTTGTATCTTCTGATTTTTGTCTGTAGGGATAACGTTTCTATAACAATATCTTTCAGGGCCCTTTCCTCCGTTTTATGAGCTGTGGAAAAGAAGTTCCTGTAAAATAGTCTAATAGGGGGTACAGGTGTTGTGTTAGTTGTATCTTCAGAGGTTGCATGGCGTTTCACTTTCCTTCTTATGATGTCTTCAACGAAACCATTGGAGAAGCCGTTGTTGACTAGAACCTGCCTTACCCTACAGAGTTCTTCATCGACTTGCTTCCATCCTGAGCTGTGGCTGAGAGCACAGTCGACACAAGCGTTAACGACACTTGTACCTATCTGGGCAGTCACTGTTGGCATTGAGACACATTCCTCTGTTTGTTTTCTTAGTGTAGACTGCAGTGTGGAAACCTCCGCTCCTTTCCATGACTGTTACATCTAGAAAGGGTAGCTTCCCTTCCTTCTCCATCTCGTAAGTGAAACGCAACACAGAATTCCGCTCAAATGCCTCCTTCAGCTCCTGCAAATGTCTAACATCAGGTACCTGTGTAAAAATGTCGTCAACATACCTGCAGTATATGACCTGTTTCAAGTTCATGTCGACAAAGACCTTTTGTTCGATGGTACCCACGTAGAAGTTCGCAAACAGGACACATAAGGGAGAACCCATGGCGACCCCATCTACTTGCTTATACATGTGCCCATCCGGGCTCAAGAAGGGTACCTCTTTAGTAAAAGCTTGGAGTAGTTTCCTTAGAATGTTTTCTGGTATGTCAAGAGGAGTACAGGCCGGATCACGATTCGCTCTGTCCTCTATCATCCCGATTGCTTCATCCACAGGTACGTTGGTAAACAGTGATTCTACGTCCAACGAGGCTCTTATTCCTGTGGCCCGTGTTCCCCACAGTAAGTCAACAAATTCCTTTGGAGACTTTAGGCTGAAGGTGCAAGGGATATAAGGAGTCAGCAAGCCGTTGAGTCGCTTCGCTAGTTTGTACGTGGGTGTGGGTATCTGGCTGATGATTGGTCGAAATGGGTTTCCAGGCTTATGTGCCTTGACATTTCCATACGCGTATCCAGGCTTATATTCCCCAATAATCTTTTGAAGGTGGAGTCGGGATTTCTTGGCGTTCACAGTTTCAATCAATTTGTTGACCTTTGCTTTCAATTCGGTTCATTTTCGCCAGATATTCGTCTTTTTTAAGCCTATACTTTCTTAAACCACAAGTGATGATTAACAATCTTTGGACAACACTCACCAGTGGGCCTCAAACCCAGAAAGCACAACTACCTTCCAGTAGCTGCCATAACTAGTACTAGTTTAATTTAACAATTAAAATCACACAAATTTTCCAGTTGTTTAATAGCCGTGATTCAGATGTGATGAATAGGAATATTCGAAAATGTAACTTTACTGACAATTGAAAAAGATACTTTTGTAAAATGGTAATTTGAAAACAAGAGAGCAACGAATACGATGCAATGTAAGTTTAATTATAAAGAAAATAGCATTATATATAAAGCATTAAACTTTATTTTTTTTATAGACCGGGGTAAATAATTCCAATATATTATTTATGGTGAAAACGAATAGGATTAATTCATATTCAGAAAAATATAATTTCGTTGGCTCGCATCTATTTAGGGCTGTGGTTGTTGCGAACTCGTTGGAACATGTGGTTGGAGGAGTTTGTTTAGGTTTGGAATATTTTTAAATAAGTTATATTTGAAATCCACATCGAAATTCCATTTTACATCACCCATCGTTGTGTTCACGTCTCGCTCCAAGACCAGCCTATCCCCCATGCCCAGGACTTTTTAATCTATTTCACCCATAAACATTCTTGGGCCATTAAAATCAGCTTTTCGAAAATCCGGCACTTTAACAGAATTTTCTCCTACAAATCTATTATATTCTATGCTAAATCTGATTTCTGTGTGATCACTTTTCTCTAGCTCACTCCCAATTTCGATATCATTAATTTTTGTCTCCTAGTTAGTTAACACAGTCTAAAAAAATAAATTGTCATCCAGACCTCTGTGTTAACATTATTACACTTACCGAAACATGGATGAAAGTAGAAAATAAAGAACGTATGGGAACGTTTGGTTAACACTTCTGTGTTAACGAGCTATTTTGTTAACAACATTATTAATACAATTTTTAGGACTAACAAATAAATAAGTGCAGTTGTAATTTTATATAGAGATTTATTTATTAAAACATACATGTACGAAGTACACAATTTTGCACAAAAATATATCGATTTCAGTGCACAAAGAAATTACACTACCCAGTTCTATATTGACTGAACATTGAACACAAAAGTAATTATTAGTAATAATTAGCTAAAATTGGTAATTAATGACCATATTGTGAATCATTTATTAATCTATGCTTTTCAAAATAAAGGCGAATGGTATTTTGCTAAAAATTAGTTATTTTGTTACAAAAATTAAACAAAAATACAAATATAAGGATTAATAGATCACTGTAATTTCTATGGAGATTTATTTATTAAAACATGAGTGTACAAAGTACATATTTTTTTGCAAACTACATAATATATTGATTTCAATGCACAAAGAAATCACATTGACGTTATTTGTCCTATATTTACTGAACATTGAAAACAAGAGTAAATTATTATAAATAACCAAACGGCAAAAGCAGTTTACGCAGTTCACAACTGTTGATGTCTATATTTGTACTGTACGTATAGACGATGTCGAAGTTATCAATGTTCCTGGTGACGTTGTCGTCCCCTCTCGTCATATCGTAGTCGTTACTGGTGTCGCTATTGTCATCACTCTCGCTACTGCTAACTCCAATGGTAGAGTTCTTCCAAGCAAGAATGTCAGCCTGGAGGTCGGGGAGGCGAGTGTAGGAGCCGCGGTCCAGAGGGCATCGCGTGAAGGGGTCGGATGGGTGGGATGTAAACAGCAGTTGGACCAGCGTCGACTCGTCCACCACCATCTTGGACGAGTGTACCAGCACCGGCGCCTCCATCACTGCTCCCGTCACACTGTCCACGAACCTCTCCGGACAGTCCTCCGTCGACTCCTCAATGGCAGTTGGGAAGTGGTTGAAACGGAACCCAGACTCTGCTCCTTGCTTGTTGAGTGAAGACAGGACCTGGGCGTGATTCTTGCGCAACACACGAGAAACAGACGGCGATTTTTCTTGCAATGCTTTGTAAACGTTGTCTAAACGTTTGAACATCGTGAAATGTATTTGTGCATCCTCTTGTTGCAACTTCGAGCTTATTGCAACTAATGCATCGGTGACAGTAACGAGAGAAAATGCAGCGGACTCTGCAAGACCAGGAACCTTATACGCCGAAGAGGTTGCTAGGTCAGCCACCAGCAGATGAAACATAGAACAGCTATTACTAAACGACTTCATAGTTCTAGATATGGTATCATTTAGAAGGTATCCGTCCCGCGATGCCTCTGCCTTTTGTCCCAGGAGCTGGACAATACGGTTCAAAAACAGTACTCCTGATCCCGTCTCCAGACATCTCACTTGGCGCGTCGCTGAAGCTGCAACAGCGTCTAGGTTGCCATGTGTCTCAAGGATGAACAACATGCTGAAAATAGAGAAAAGTAAACGCAACTTAATGCCATTAGGTTCGAGGTGATGTAACTCCAAGTATGAACCTGTGGCAACCAGGCCTTTAACAATCTGCCTGCTAGAGTTGGCATCCTCCAGGTACTCTTCTCGCCACATGACAATAATGCGAAGCATTTCCAGACGAAGGAACGGGTTGGGACACAGTTGATCATCAGTTAATATCCTTAGAACAAACGGTTTAAATTCATCAGGAATTGATATGTTGAAATCCATGCCATATTCTGGCCGCCAGTGACTGACAAGATCCATTATGGTCCACAGGACACTTTCCCAGCGACCCGTCAACTTAATCAACTTCGTCAACATAAATGAGGACATTGTTAGCGCCCAAAACAGACCCATACCAGTTTTTTTTAATAAAATATCTCTTTGGTCAACAGCAGTATCCATCTGGTTCTCTCTTGACTTTATCGTTTCCAGCACATAATCGACGGATATTTTGGTGGGGTCGATCTTCCTGACAGCCACGAGGATCGCGTTAACTTTAGCGATGGATTCTTCGTATTTGCTCATTTTCAAAATGACGAAAGACACTCAGATAAATATGAGAAATATTCTTGTGACGACTCGGTGCCAATGAGATGAATCACTGTGTAACCTTTAAGTGTTGGTTTCAGAATTAGCTGTGTCAATGTAACGCGGGATATTGGCAAGTCCGGTAATTTATCCTTCGAGTGAGGAGAACAAAAGGTGAGGTGGTAAGCATTACATTATTGGTAAGCATTACATTCTTGGTAATGTAAAGAGTGAATGAAGAAATCTTTATGTAAAGTTCTGAGGCTAGGTAATGATTCAGGTTTGAGTAGCAACATCTGCAAATTTGCAGATGATACAAAAATTTCCGGTAGGGAAATCAACACGAAAGAAGACTCGCTATCACTTTAAGTTGATCTAAATAGGGTTTTAGAATGGTCAAAAGATTGGCAGATGCAGTTTAATGCTGCTAAATGTAGAGTTTTGAGGTTGGGTAATGATGATAGAGTTACAAGATACGAGCTAGATGGTGTTGAGATTGCGTAGTCGGATTGCGAAAGGGATCTGGGAGTTATGATAAGTAAGAATTTCAAACAAAAGGATCAATGCATGAATGTTCGTAACAAGGCAAATAGGACACTGGGATTTATTAATCGAAGCGTTAGTAACAAGACACCTGGTGTGGTTCTTCAGCTATATCTTGCTCTGGTTAGGCCCCATTTAGATTATGCAGTTCCCTGGTTTCCCTCTGGTCTTTTGTCAGTCTCGTTGGTTCCCTTCCGTCTTCTGTCTTCTTTCACTTCGGTTTTGCCTTGTTTTGTTTTCACATCGTCTCTACTTCCAGTTTCGACGTTCCTCGTCTTCGTTCCTTCCTGGTGTTTGTACGATGTCTGTATACGATGTGGCTGTACATTGTGTATGTATGATATGTGTCTGCCTGGTGTACGAGCCATGCCACTTGGTTGACAGGTGGTGCGTTTCGTACCTCACGCACTGGGGCCGGGGTGTGCGTTTTGTTTCTGGGCGGTGGGCTCATGTGGTCCGCGTCGTTTCTCGCTGTTTTCTATGGTTTTTTACTCGTTTTCTCCCTCCAGTCGTAGCCCTCTTGATACTAGGGGTGTTCTGGATTTTATATATGGGGGCGTCACTTTGTTCTTTCCTCTGCTTCCGGGCATGGGGTGGCTCGGAGTGGTGCCTCCTGCTCACCCTCTGTCCTGCTCTTCGTCTTCTGCTGGGCACATGCCTCTGGGCGTATTTCACCTTGGACTTCCATATTTTATTCAGGTAATTACCTAAGTGTAATTACCTAAGTGTAGTTACAGGATGAGAGCTACGCTCGTGGTGTCCCGTCTTCCCAGCACTCTTTGTCATATAACGCTTTGAAACTACTGACGGTCTTGGCCTCCACCACCGTCTCACCTAACTTGTTCCAACCGTCTACCACTCAGTTTGCGAAAGTGAATTTTCTTATATTTCTTTGGCATCTGTGTTTAGCTAGTTTATATCTATGATCTCTTGTTCTTGAAGTTCCAGGTCTCAGGAAATCTTCCCTATCGATTTTATCAATTCCTGTTACTATTTTATATGTAGTGTTCATATCACCTCTTTTTCTTCTGTCTTCTAGTTTTGGCATATTTAATGCCTCTAACCTCTCCTCGTAGCTCTTGCCCTTCAGTTCTGGGAGCCACTTAGTAGCATGTCTTTGCACCTTTTCCAGTTTGTTGATGTGCTTCTTAAGATATGGGCACCACACAACCGCTGCATATTCTAGCTTTGGCCTAACAAAAGTTGTGAACAATTTCTTTAGTATATCGCCATCCATGTATATAAAAGCAATTCTGAAGTTAGAAAGCGTGGCATAGGCTCCTCACACAATATTCTTTATGTGGTCCTCAGGTGATCTATCTAGAACCACCCCTAGATCTCTTTCTTTATCAGAATTCTTTAAAGATTTCTCACATAATATATAGGTTGTGTGGGGTCTATGTTCTCCTATTCCACATTCCATAACATGGCATTTATTAACATTAAATTCCATTTGCCAAGTGGTGCTCCAGATACTTATTTTGTCCAGATCATCATGAAGGGCATGACAATCATCAAAGTTTCTTATCCTTCCTATTATCTTAGCATCATCAACAAACATGTTCATAGAATTCTGTATACCAACTGGTAGATCATTTATGTAGACAATAAACATCACTGGTGCAAGAACTGAACCCTGTGGTACTCCACTTGTGACATTTCTCCAGTCCGATACATTGCATCTGATCACTGCCCTCATTTTTCTATCAGTCAGAAAATTTTTCATCCATGTTAGAAGCTTACCTGTCACCCCTCCAATATTTTCCAGTTTCCAGAACAACCTCTTATGTGGAACTTTGTCGAAAGCCTTTTTTAGGTCCAGATAGATACAGTCAACCCAACCATCTCTTTCCTGTAATATCTCTGTTGCTCGATCATAGAAACTGAGTAAATTCGATACACAGGATCTTCCAGATCGAAAACCATACTGTCTGTCTGATATTATATCGTTTCCCTCCAGGTGTTCTACCCATTTAGTTTTAATTAATTTTTTCCAATATTTTGACTATTACTCTTGTCAATGACACCAGTTTATAATTAAGGGGGTCCTCCCTGCTTCCACTTTTGTAGATTGGAACTATGTTAGCCTTTTTCCACACATCAGCTACAACTCCTGTAAACAGGGATGCCTGAAAAATCAGTTGAAGAGGAATGCTGAGCTCAGGTGCACATTCTCTCAGAATCCATGGTGAAACTCCATCTGGACCAACTGCTTTATTCTTATTTGGCTCCTTGAGCATTTTTTCCACTTTGTCTCTAGACACCTCTATGTGCTCTATGTTGTTCTCTGAAATTCTTATTGTATCTGGTTCCCTGAAGATTTAATTTTGTACAAACACACTTTGTAATAGGTAATAGTAATAGGTAAAAAAAAAAAAAACACAGGTAATAGTACATCAATGCCTACTGCCCCTGGTATGCATGGGCGTTCGAGCACACCACTAGCAATGCTCCTGGTATGTTACTTGGCGCAACTGTGTTATGGCACGGTCGTGCCTCTGCTCTGCAGGTGAGAGTGTCATGTCTGGCACCTCTGTCAGCCAGGTGCTGGTTCTCGACTTTTGGTGGGGTGCTTACCTAGTTGTGCTTGTGGGGGTTGAGCCCTAACTCTGTGGCCCCGCCTCCTGTCGGTCGACGGTTGAGCAGTTTCCAGAGCCTCCTGGGCTCTGTCTTCTCTACGTTTGCTCCTGTGGGTGGAGTCTGCCTCCGCCATGTTGCTTCCTAGTGCTTTCCGCTTCCTATCTCCTCTGCCATTGATCAGATTCTTTTTCATGTCTGTGGCTTCTTTGGGTACTCAGCTTCCTCCTGTGTCCCCTTGTGAATAAGAACATATGGACATAGGAACGAAGGTGACTGTAGAAGGCCTATTGGCCCATATGAGGCAGCTCCTTTTAATATCCACCCAATCCCACTCATGTACATGTCCAACCCATGCTTGTAACAAATGAGGGACCCCACCTCCGCTACATTACGCGGTATTTGGTTCCACAAATCATCGAACCTGTTACCGAACCAGTCTTTACCCAGGTTTTCCTCAATCTACACTTATCCAATTTGTACCCTTTGTTTCGTGTAAACAACATGCCACAAGGGACATGCCACCCTTGGTCACTGCTCCATCGTTGTTTACTCTGTCACTTCCCCGCTTGGCGGGGTTGCGTTGATAACTCCTAACAGGGGTGTTAGGTATGGTGTGTTGTGTTTGGTCACCTTGCGTTTGTCTTTGCTGACTTTCCTCTGTCCGTGTATCTTGTTCTATGTTGTCCTGTGGGGCTCTGCCCGGCATTTCGGTGCTTTTGCTTCTGTTGTCGACACCTGGATCTTTTCCCTATCTGGACACTCATTCCTTGCCTATCTTCGGTGCCTGGCTGTGCCCTGCTGTCCATGATGTCCCTCGGGTATGTGCGACCTCCACTACACATTTTGTGGTTGGTCATGAGCATTGCATCCCAGCCACTCCTTGGTCTGTATTCAGGGTTTTCCTTGCCTTTTTCCATTTTTCCTCCTCCTATGCTACACTTGACCGTGTATCTGGGTCAGTGTTTATTGACTATCTGGATGTTGGGTGCTCAGGTGGGCTTCTGTCCATGTTCAGTTCCCTGCTTTTGGACTACCCCGGTGTTCCTTGTTGGTACCGAGTTCCTACATTTTTTCTTTGTGACTTCAGGCTTCTGTGTTGCACTGTCTGTGGGGGGTTGTGAAGTTTCGGTCCACCGCTCCTGCCTTACTGGTTCCTTTTCTTGGAACAGGTAGCTGGGTTCCGGTCCTGGCTCCGGTTTGTCTTTGTTCCTTTTGCGGAACGGGTGTGTTTGCTTTCCTGCTGTTCACATCCTGTGTAGTTCTCCTCATGGATGCCTCAGGGGCGCGAGTGTCATTCTTCCCTGCTGGAGCTTATGTTGCTTCTTTGGGTTGCGGGGTCGCTATTTTTGGATTTCCACTTTGAGCTTTCCTTCGTGGGGCTCATTTTCCTCGTTGGCCTCTGCCTGGGCCCTGGCTCCTTGGTGTTTGGCCTTGGACCTTCAGGGGCCCTGGGTGGAGGGGGGTTCCTCCCGGACGGGGGGTTTCTGCTCGCCCAGGTTGGATTTTTCGGCTCGCTGGGGTTGGGGTTCCTTGTTTCCTTGGCGGCTTTTCCTTTTGGTTTTTGCCTGCCTTGTCAAGACCTGCTGCTTTCCTCGGTTCCAGTCAGGTGGGTCTTCCCGCGGCTCCGCCTCCTTTTTGTGGGTTGGTCCTGCTCTGTACAGGGTTGGTTTGTTCTTTCCCTCGAGTTTTCGTGTCTGTGGTTTTTGCCTCTCGTTTCTCGTCGCTTGTGTCAGCCCTGGTGGGTTTGTTGTTGGTCTCCCACCTGCGTGTTTTGTCTCGGGGGCGGTGTGTGGTTTTCCTGGTGGTCCTTCCGTTTTCCTAGCACTGCAAAGGGTCCTTCGGTCTCTGATAGGGCTGGCTTGCCTTCCCTTCGGGGTTGTTCCGGGACCATTGTCTGGGACCGTGTACTGTCGCCTTGTTTTGGGTGGTGCTGGCGGAGCCGCTCCAGCTTGCATTCGGTGTTGCGGTTCCTTCTGCTCTGTTCCACTTGCTGTCTTGGGGTTTCACCTCCGACCTGCTCTTGAGTTCTGGTGCCGTCCTAGTCGTTGGCCTGGATGGTCTATTTTCTTCTCCTCAGTTTGGTCTTTGGGTTGCTGCTTGGTTGGTCGGGCCGAAGGGGGGGTTGCATCCTTTGTTGGTCAGTTGCAATTTTTTCGATGTTCTCTGGGGTCGTGGATGCATTTTGGTTGTTCGCGTTGCCTTCTTCCCTCATTCCTGTTCAGGGCTTTGAGTCTGCGGGGTCTTTGTTTCATCTGTGGTCTTGGTTTTTTAGGTTAGGGCGCGTGGCGTCCGCCTCTCGGATCCTTCCCTATTTTCCTTACCAGTGGTAAGGCCGACGGGGCTATCCCCCAGAAAATTAGTGTTGGATGTAATGAAATGCCATTTTCAGGATGAGTCCCAGAGGCTCCCCGGCATCCCTCCCGCCTTCCGTTTGGCGGTGTTTTTCACATATTTTGACATCCAGCCTAAGAACTGCCAGTTGGATCGCCAGTGCGGAGGGGTTTGGGGTTCCCCTTCCCACTCCCAGGAAGGGGGGGGGGGAAGGTTGTGCAGACGGTGGCATGGCGACGTGATAACATCATGCTAGTATGATAATTTTGTTTGGGGAGTTCTGTCCACTCGTTTGGTTTTCGGTAGCAATATTTTCACCAGAATAGGGGGTTTATTTTGAGGCAGCTACCTTTCTGGGTGTCTATCCCGGTCGATGGCAGACATAGAATGCTCCCAACCAGAAGGGGGTTTCTATAGGCCATTGCTCCTCATGCCTCTCTGAGGGGGGCCAGGTTCTGACTTGTGGTCCCCGGTAGGCAAGAACTCCTAGCACTTTGACTGATGCCAGAAAGTTATACATATCCATTCAGCTTGGATAGCTCCGGGGAGCCTCCGGGACTCGCCCAGAAAAAGGCGTTTCATTACATTCAACGCTAGTTTTTTTATGCACATCACAGTGAGGTTCCATATTAACCCACTACACCATCAGACCCTTAAAAGAAGTAGAGACTTTGAGATATATATACACCTCAAATATCTCCACTTCCCAAGGGCACTAGACAAGTGAGAGGTTACTATGCATTTTTCATCAAGCCACTGTTAATGTAGGAGAACTCGTGTCCATGCTATAAGCCTATACTTGCTTAAACCACAAGTGAAGATTAACAATCTTTGGACAACACCCACCAGTGGGCCTCGAACCCAGAAAGCACAACTACCTTCCAGTAGCTGCCATAACTAGTACGCCTTAACCCACTACACCATCAGACCCTTTAAAGAAGTAGAGACTTCGAGATATATATACACCTCAAATATCTCCACTTCCCAAGGGCACTAGACAAGTGAGAGGTTACTATGCGTTTTTCATCAAGCCACTGTTAATGTGGGAGAACTCGTATCCATGCTATAAGCCTATACTTGCTTAAACCACAAGTGAAGATTAACAAGTGAAGAAGTCTCTACTTCTTTTAAGGGTCTGATGGTGTAGTGGGTTAAGGCATACTAGTTATGGCAACTACTGGAAGGTAGTTGTGCTTTCTGGGTTCGAGGCCCACTGGTGGGTGATGTCCAAAGATTGTTAATATATATATATATATATATATATATATATATATATATATATATATATATATATATATATATATATATATATATATATACACATATATATATCAGTATATATCCACGGGGTACCGTGGAGACGGACGCACCGTAGAGCTCCGGGCTACCTTCACACTTTATCACAAAACAGTAAGGTCAAGCAGGTGAGGCGTCGGCCAGGACATATGTGAACATCATTAGAAGACATCTTCAGCGTTTGAAGTCCCTCCATCGCCCCAGTCAACGGTATTTTACAATTTTCTCCGGCTTGCCAAGCTTGAACTCACCAGCAACAGTGCCAGTGAGGGAGGCCTACCACCTTAACGGCCAGGGCAGGATGGGGAAGGGCGGGGGCGGAGGGAGGCGCGTGAGGGAAAGTGAACCTTAGAGTAAGGCGTCACTAAGAACACCCGCTCACCGGTCAGGCGGAGGAGGCTGGTAGTGGCCGCATCTCCCCTCACCACCACATCACCCCACCACCTCCCTCGTGGGCTCAGTGAATGATAGTGAACAGTTTCTGTCTGTTTAGTGTATACTTTGCAGCCCCGACATACAAAGTGAATACCATGTATATATAGTGCCATAGTGAAATATACATCTCAAAGTGCCAACTCCGATACTCAGTGCCATACACACCACAAAGTATAAACCCCAGTTTATAGTGTCATACATATAACAAAGTGCCACCCCCATATTCTCAGTGTCATACATACCCTGGTGTACATATATATGAATGTATATTGTTTGTCATGTGTATAGCCCACTCGATACCACGCCTCCCCTTCCCCCCCCCCCCGTCCCGCACCTCACTACGTGAGCTGACCCTCGCCCCACCGGCCTCCACACCCAGCCGTAGCCTCCACACCCAGCCGTAGCCTCCACACCCAGCCGTAGCCTCCACACCCAGCCGTAGCCTCCACACCCAGCTGATGCCTCCACACCTAGCTGATGCCTCCACACCCAGCTGATGCCTCCACACCCAGCTGATGCCTCCACACCCAGCTGATGCCTCCACACCCAGCTGATGCCTCCACACCCAGCTGATGCCTCTACACCCAGCTGATGCCTCCACACCCAGTTGATGCCTCCACACCCTGCTGATGCCTCCACACCCAGTTGATGCCTCCACACCCAGCCGCGGCCTCCACACTCAGCTGATGCCTCCACACCCAGCCGTAGCCTCTACACCCAGCTGATGCCTCCACACCCAGCTGATGCCTCCACACCCAATTGATGCCTCCACACCCAGTTGATGCCTCCACATCCTGCTGATGCCTCCACACCCAGTTGATGCCTCCACACCCAGCAGCGGCCTCCACACCCAGCCGCGGCATCCACACTCAGCTGATGCCTCCACACCCAGTTGATGCCTCCACACCCAGCCGCGGCCTCCACACCCAGTTGATGCCTCCACATCCAGTTGATGCCTCCACACCCAGTTGATGCCTCCACACCCAGTTGATGCCTCCACACCCAGTTGATGCCTCCACACCCAGCCGCGGCCCCTACACCCAGTTGATGCCTCCACACCCAGCCGCGGCCTCCACACCCAGTTGCTGGCTCCACACCCAGTTGATGCCTCCACACCCAGTTGATGCCTCCACACCCAGTTGATGCCTCTACACCCAGCCGCGGCCCCTACACCCAGTTGATGCCTCCACACCCAGCCACGGCCTCCACACCCAGTTGCTGGCTCCACACCCAGTTGCTGGCAGTTGCTTGGCCATGACCCAGCGTGTTTGCCCCCCTCTATAGAACAATGCACAGTTTAACTCTCCCAACCGAGTTGAAATGGAAGGGGTCCCAGCGGTCGGGCAGGACTCCACAAGCCTTGAGGTACCAACAATTGCTCCTTAAAGAGGTTTTTGCCGAGTATGCAACAAAAACACCGCCATAAACTCCAACGGTGGTGTTATCCGCTTTCACACCGTCAACGAGGTAAGAAGCAGTGGTTCCGACCAGCTTCCAAAGGGAAGCAATGGCCAGCTGCCATTGACAGTTAGAGAAGAGACTCCCATTAACCTAATCTCATCTGAAAACCTCACCCAAGCGATCATAGCGACGTCTGCTAGAACATTACCACACATCCCAAAAGCAGCCCGCCCAAATGCAGCAGCCAAACTCTGTAATCTTCTGAAAAGGGTCAATGATGCCCCGGAAAACTTTCAAGCGTGGCATAATGTCCTTCTGTTTGACAATGTATGCCTCACCATCCCTCCAAGGAGGGACAAATCACTTGCTTCCTCGGTCCTGAGAGCGATAGATGAATACCCAAGGGGGGACAACCTAGTTCTCCTGCCTCTCCGAGCAGAACACATCCACCGCAGAAATGGTAACAACAACGTACCGGAAACGTACAAAATCAGAGCACAAATCACCATGAAAATTGAAGAGGAAAATACTGCAAGTGCTATTAGAGTCCTCACCAGTGACGAGAAAATTGCTCCTCGAAACTCAGCCACAGCACGGGCCCTGCAAAGCAAGCACCCACCCAGAGCCCCTCAAGGCGAACACATCGTTCCGCCATCAGCCAACACCATTTGAGACCCATTAATTGTTGGTGAATCTGAGGTTTACAAAGCAGCCCTTTCTTTTCCACCTGGGTCAGTGGGCGGCTTTACAGGGTTAAAACCTCAACACATCAAGCAAATGTTAAATCCTGCGGTTGGTGATGCTGCACAAGATCTTCTTATGGAACTCACAAGGTTCGTCAACATGTGCCTGGCTGGTGATATACCTGAGGACATCAGGCCTCTCTTTTTTGGTGCCTCCCTCTGTGCTCTCAAATTGAAGGACGAAGGAATCAGGCCATTTGCTGTTGGCAACACTCTCCGACGCCTGATTGCCAAGGCTGCTACGAGGGTAGTCAGCCAGCAAGCGACTGAATTGCTGAAACCAATCCAGCTAGGATTTGGAATCCCCCAAGGCTGTGAAGCGGCTGCCCATGCAGCACAAGCATACATCACCAACATTTCTGATGAAATGGCCCTGCTCAAACTGGACTTTAAGAATGCATTCAACATGGTCAGAAGAGATGCAGTACTTTGTGCCGTACATCGCCATTTCCGGCCCCTCTACCCGTTCATACTATCGTGCTACAGTGGTGAGTCAAAACTGCTCTTTGGTGAACATGAAATCAGATCATGTGCAGGTGTTCAGCAAGGTGATCCTCTTGCTCCCCTTCTTTTCTGCTTAGTCTTAAAAGAAATCACCGAAAGCTTGTCCAGCGAGTTCAACATCTGGTTTTTGGATGATGGCACTATAGCTGGCACCGTAGACCATCTCTTGGCAGATATCAGGAAAATAAGGGAGCAAGAAGTAAGCCTGGGTCTTGTCCTGAACCTTTCCAAGTGTGACGTAGTCTCTTCCAACCCAAACATCGTAGCTAGAATAAGGTCTGCCTTGCCTGGAGCCCATGTCATTAGGGCCGACCACAGCACCCTCCTTGGAGCCCCCCCTCGGGTCTAACGCCATTGAGGAGATCCTTGAGAAGAAAATCGCAGACCTTAGGAGGATGGAAGACAGAATAGGTGACATCGATGCCCACGATGCTTTTTATCTCCTCACCAAATGCCTATCCCTTCCGAGGCTAACCTACTTTCTGAGGTGCGCCCCATCTTACAACAGCCGAAAGCTTGAAGAGTATGACCTCTTACTGAAGACCATGCTGGAAAAAGTTGTTAACCTCTCCCTCATCGAATGCCAGTGGAAACAAGCCACTCTTCCTGTTAGGCTCGGTGGCTTGGGTGTCCGCACTGCTACCCAAATTGCTGTCCCAGCCTTTCTGTCTTCCTCCTCAGCATCAGATGACCTGGTTAAGGAAATTCTACCTGACACCCTGAGTGATGTAGCGGGGATACAGGACCCCCACTACACGGAATGCGACACAAAATGGGGTGCCATGGCAGACCCCAGCACTCAGACCAGCCATGCCGAAAGCAAAGAAACAATCCAGCTGGGACAGCTCCATTGTAGACAAAGAAGCCACAGCTTTGCTGGAGGCAGCAACAACCCCCAGTGATCGTGCACGCCTCACAGCTGTGCAGGCTCCCCATGCAGGGGACATCCTTTTGGCAGTCCCTATGTCTGCGACAGGCACACGTCTTAATCCGCAGGAGCTCCGTATTGCAGTCGCTCTCCGTCTTTCTGCCCCTATCCACACTGTTCATAGGTGTATTTGCGGCGAGGCAGATGCTGACGAATATGGATTGCATGGCCTGCACTGTGGAAAATCTGGAGGTTGGCACACTAGACACGACGAAGTCAATGACATCATTAAAAGAAGCCTTGCCTCTGCTCAGTGTCCAGCGGAGAGAGAGAGCCCCGCAACCTACTGAACCGTGACTCTGTTAGCTTTGCCGGCCGACCAGACGGAATAACACTGCGACCGTGGAAGGGTGGCAGACAATTGGCATGGGACTATACTTGTGTATCCACCCTGACAACCACATACATCAACCTCTCTGCCGGCACAGCAGGAGCCGCGGCGACACGCAGAGAAAGAGACAAGTCAGCCAAGTACAAGCAATTAGATTATCGGTACAACTTCGTTCCAATAGGGTCTGAGACCCTAAGCCCATGGGGAGAGAGTGCAAGAAGGTTTCTTAAGGATCTTGGTTCCAAGCTCATTGACAACACAAGAGACAGTAGAGCAGCAAGTTGTCTCTTTCAGCGCCTCAGTGTCGCGATCCAGAGGGGGAATGCTCGCTGCATCCTCGGTTCCTACTTGGCGTCGGAGGAGTTCGAGGAAATCTACAGCCTCTAGGAAGCGAACTTTTTTTGTGTCCTCTTAATGTTAATTTTTTTTATAAAATCAGATATGTAACTGTATAACCTTGCATAATAAAGTGTACACCATTATATATATATATATATATATATATATATATATATATATATATATATATATATATATATATATATATATATATATATATATATATATATATATATATGTCGTACCTAGTAGCCAGAACGCACTTCTCAGCCTACTAACCAAGGCCCGATTTGCCTAATAAGCCAAGTTTTCATGAATTAATTGTTTTTCGACTACCTAACCTACCTAACCTAACCTAACCTAACTTTTTCTGCCACCTAACCTAACCTAACCTATAAAGATAGGTTAGGTTAGGTTAGGTAGGGTTGGTTAGGTTCGGTCATATGTCTACGTTAATTTTAACTCCAATAAAAAAAAATTATCTCATACATAATGAAATGGGCAGCTTTATCATTTCATAAGAGAAAAAATAGAGAAAATATATTAATTCAGGAAAACTTGGCTTATTAGGCAAATCGGGCCTTGCATAGTAGGCTGAGAAGTGCGTTCTGGCTACTAGGTACGACATATATATATATATGTCGTACCTAGTAGCCAGAACTCACTTTTCAGCCTACAATGCAAGGCCCGATTTGCCTAATAAGCCAAGTTTTCATGAATTAATATATTTTCTCTAATTTTTTTCTTATGAAATGATAAAGCAACCCATATCATTATGTAAGAGGTCAATTTTTTTTTATTGGAGTTAAAATTAACGTAGATATATGACCGAACCTAACCAACCCTACCTAACCTAACCTAACCTATCTTTATAGGTTAGGTTTGGTTAGGTAGCCGAAAAAGTTAGGTTAGGTTAGGTTAGGTAGGTTAGGTAGTCGAAAAGCAATTAATTCATGAAAACTTGGCTTATTAGGCAAATCGGGCCTTGCATAGTAGGCTCAGAAGTGAGTTCTGGCTACTAGGTACGACATATATATATATATATATATATATATATATATATATATATATATATATGTCGTACCTAGTAGCCAGAACTCACTTCTGAGCCTACTATGCAAGGCCTGTTTTGCCTAATAAGCCAAGTTTTCATGAATTAATTGCTTTTCGAATACCTAACCTACCTAACCTAACCTAACCTAACTTTTTTGGCTACCTAACCTAACCTAACCTATAAAGATAGGTTAGGTTAGGTTAGGTAGGGTTGGTTAGGTTCGGTCATATATCTACGTTAATTTTAACTCCAATAAAAAAAAATTGACCTCTTACATAATGAAATGAGTTGCTTTATCATTTCATAAGAAAAATATTAGAGAAAATATATTAATTCATGAAAATTTGGCTTATTAGGCAAATCGGGCCTTGCAGTTTAGGCTGAAAAGTGAGTTCTGGCTACTAGGTACGACATATATATATATATATATATATATATATATATATATATATATATATATATATATATATATATATATATATATATATATATATATATATATATATATAAATTATATATATATATATATATATAAATTTATTAATTCATGAAAACTTGGCTTATTAGGCAAATCTGGCCTTGCATAGTAGGCTGAGAAGTGCATTCTTGCACTTCTTGCTGCAGAGAAGTGCAGCAATTCGGAGGGCAATTATATATATACACAGCAATTATATATATATATATATATATATATATATATATATATATATATATATATATATATATATATATATATATATATATATATATATATATATATATATATATATATATATATATATATATATATATATATATATATATATATATATATATATATATATATATATATATATATATATATATGTTGGTGTATACTGGCAGCAGATTTTCTTTTAAACATGTCTCACTGAATATGACCGCATATTCTGTATTTACTATCTTCTGTTTTAGGGTTTCTATCGCTCTAACTATTTTCTTACAATCAGGGCTTAGCTGAAAGAGGAGTTTTCCAAAACTCATTTTCGCAATTTCAAGGTGAAGAAAAAGTGAATTACTATGGAATGTATTACACTTATATATACAATTGGCACAACGTTTCGAACCTCAATGGTTCATTCTCAAGTGAAAAGAATTTTCAGAACTGGTTGATTTATTCCCGCACTGGGTCAGGTAAAAAGACTATAAAGGTAAAAACATGGGGGATACATAAGGGATAAATGGGGGATGAAGCACATGAGAACATAAGAATAAAAATAACTGCGGAAGGCCTATTAGTCCATACGAGGCAGCTCCTATCTACATACAAAGATTAATCAGGTGTAATTGGCCTGTTATGTTGAACAGTGTCTTCTGTGTTGGCATCATTATGTTCTGGTCTTGTCCTTACTCTCATGGGGGGTAGAGTAAATAGTTCCGTGATTTGGATCTTTTTGCATCTTGGGTTTTGTCTGAACAAAAACAAACAATTTTTGTTGAACAAAAATACAGGTATTTTTGTTCAACATTTCTCTTGTTAGGGTGATGTCATGGGCTTGTCTCATGTGATTCTTAGGGGCACCGGATTGAAGATGACATGTCAAACGCCTCGTCAGCTTGGTCGACGTCATATCTATGTACTTAGATTGAAGTTTACATCCTTCGTGGGGGCAAGTGTACATGTATATAACGCTTGACTGCTGTAGAGGGTTATCTGTCGGTTTCGGGCTGTTTTTGATAAGGAGTTCGGTAGTCTTCTTGGTTTTGTTGAATATGATCAGGCCTATATTGTGGTTAGAAGTAATGCTTTTTACTCCTTTACGGATTATTTCTTTCATTATTCTTTCCTCTTTTATATGTTCACTGATCATGGTTGATTGGAATATAATTTTATTGGAGGTATTGTGGTTTCTGTTCTAGGTGCTGGATTATACCAACGGTCCAAGTGTCTTCTTATAGCAGCGTTTTTTCCGACTTGCTATATCCGTTGTTCACCAATACCTGAGTTACTCTTTCAAACTTTCTACTCACGCTGCTCCATTCGGAGCAGTGAGTAAGCGCTCGACGAATATAAGCATTGAGAACACTGGCTTTGTATCTTTGGGGGCACTCACTTCTACCGCTCAGGCATAATCCTATGTTGGTGGGCTTAGTATATACGTTGGTGCTTAAAGAGATTCCTGTTTTTGTTATTAGTACATCCAAGAATGGCAGACTGTTATTTTCACTATTTTCATGTGTAAATCGGAGTACTGACTCTCTCTTTAGATAGCATTTTAGATCAATTAGTTCATCTGAGTCTTTTACTATAACGAATATGTCATCTACATAACGGTAATATACATTTGGTTTTTGTCTGCTACTGAAGACTCTGTTTTCGATGGTTCCCATGTAAAAATTAGCAAATAAAACTCCTAAGGGGGAGCCCATTGCTACTCCGTCTATTTGTAAATACATGTCTCCTTGTGGACTGATGAAAGGGGCTTTCTTCGTACATGCTTCGAGAAGACTCTTCAAATGTGGCTCGGGTATGTCTAATTTGGGGGTGCTCTCGTCTCTGTATACTCTGTCCAGTATCATTCCTATGGTTGTGTCGACTGGGACGTTTGTAAATAGGGATTCGACGTCCAGGGAAGCAATGATTCCATCGGGCTGAGTAGATTTGATTAATTCTAGGAAATCTGCTGATGACTGTAGACTATATTTGCTTGGAGCGTATGGAGTTAGGAGTTCGTTAAGTCTTTTTGCCAGGTGATAGGTTGGAGTTGGTATTTGGCTGATTATTGGGCGTAGTGGGTTACCTGGTTTGTGTGTCTTAACATTGCATAGGCATATCCTAAGCCATAGTCGCCTTGGAGTTTAGTGAAATGCACATTACCTTTCTTTGCGTTGATTGCAGTAATTGTTTTGTTTACTTTGCATTTAAGGTCTTCCACAGGGTTCCTCGTGATTCGTTGGAATTTGGTGTCATCACTACGGATGTCGCTAATTTTGTTCATGTAGTCTTGGGTAGGAATCAATACATATGCTGCTGTCTTGTCGGCTTTTCATATTGTTACGTCTTTCATATTTTTTAGTTGTTTTGCTGCTTCTTTCAGTCGTGGGGTTAAGATTGTAGATGAATATGTTCCTCGTTTTTTCCCCGCTTCTGCTAGTAGTTCAGCCTGAAGTGTGTCAGTGGTGATGACTTTTTTGTTGTCTTCTAGCTTATTGATGTCGTCCAGAAGCATTTCGAATTCCAGGCGTTTTTGATGCATCTTTGGTTTAGATATGAATTGACAATTTAGACCAAGATTTAAGAGGTCTCGTTGGTCCTGGGTAAGATCATAAGAAGTCAGGTTAATGTAGCCATCTTTAGGACGAGAGATCTTTAACTGTCCACCGTTTAGGGCTGTTTTATTTACGTTTAAAAAGAAAACCTTCTGCCAGTATACACCAATATAAACCCACATGACCCAGCAGTATACACCAATATAAACCCTCATGACCCAGCAGTCCACAACGCAGAGTTTACCTATAGGTATGGGTAAGAACTCAAAAGGCATCAACTAAACACGAAGAAGGAAGCCCTGCAAACCCTTACAGAGCAAGCTGAGCCTCTGTTAAACAAATGGACGTACAAAGCAGTACGACATCCCCATCCAACTCAAGCAAACCATCAACAGTGTACTATTTAACCTGAAACAACAACATAAAACTCGTGTAGAAACGAAGACACTCCGTAAGTTAACAGCCCTAAACGGTGGACAGTCAAAGATCCCAGATGTCAGACATCTGCAGGAGTTGAAGGAGGCATTTGAGCGGAATTCTGTGTTGCGTTTCACTTACGAGATGGAGAAGGAAGGGAAGCTGCCCTTTATAGGTGTAACAGTCATGGAAAGGAGCGGAGGTTTCCAAACTGCAGTCTACACTAAGGAAACAAACATAGGAATGTGCCTCAATGCCAACAGTGACTGCCCGGACAGGTACAAGAGGAGTGTTGTTAACGCTTATGTCGACCGTGCTCTCAGCCACAGCTCAGGATGGAAGGAAGTCGATGAAGAACTCTGTAGGGTAAGGCAGGTCCTAGTCAACAACGGCTTCTCCAATGGTTTCGTTGAAGACATCATAAGAAGGAAAGTGAAACGCCATGCAACCTCAGAAGAGACAACTAACACATCACCTTTACCCCCTATTAGACAATTTTACAGGAACTTCTTTTCCACAGCTCATAAAACGGAGGAAAGGGTCCTGAAAGATATTGTTAATAGAAACGTTATCCCTACAGACAAAAATCAGAAGATACAATTGACGATCTACTATAAAACCAAGAAAACGGCCAACCTACTCATGAGAAACTCTCCAGACACAAAGCAGAATGCTTTAAAAGAGACCAATGTCGTCTATGCCTTCAAATGCCCGCTTGGGGACTGTAAGCCTCAAAGAATTCAGTATATAAGCAAGACAACAACATCTCTTTCCAGGCGATTAACGATGCATAAGCATCAGGGTTCCATTAAGGGCAATATAATCTCTTCCCACAACCAGACCATCACCAGAGAAGTCTTAACAAAAAACACGGAAATCATCGATAGATACAGCGATAGCAGGCGGCTTGATATCTGCAAGGCACTACACATTAAGAAGTCGACACCAGCAATCAACAGGCAATTAATGCACAACTATATTCTACCCACTTCAAGACTCCGCACCAATATAGAAGCATCAAGAAATATGGGCAAATAGCCCCTTTGCAGTTACTTCCATTCTTCCCTTTAACTTACTAAATATATATATATATATATATATATATATATATATATATGCGAACAAGTGATAGTGACAAGTGATAGCCTCGGCTATCACTTCCTTTGACGGCCGTGATGGTCAAGCGGATTAAGGCGCCCTGTAGTTACCAGTTGCGTTGCTTCTGGGAGTATGGGTTCGAGTCACTTCTGGGGTGTGAGTTTTCATTCATATATATATATATATATATATATATATATATATATATATATATATATATATATATATATATATATATATATATATATATATATATGTCGTACCTAGTAGCCAGAACGCACTTCTCAGCCTACTATGCAAGGCCCGATTTGCCTAATAAGCCAAGTTTTCATGAATTAATGTTTTTTCGACTACCTAACCTACCTAACCTAACCTAACGTAACTTTTTCGGCTACCTAACCTAACCTAACCTATAAAGATAGGTTAGGTTAGGTTAGGTGGGGTTGGTTAGGTTCGGTCATATATCTACGTTAATTTTAACTCCAATAATTTTTTTTTTACCTCATACATAATGAAATGGGTAGCTTTATCATTTCATAAGAAAAAAATTAGAGAAAATATAATAATTCAGGAAAACTTGGCTGATTAGGCAAATCGGGGCTTGCATAGTAGGCTGAGAAATGTATTCTGGCTACTAGGTACGACATATATATATATATATATATATATATATATATATATATATATATATATATATATATATATATATATATATATATATATATATATATATATATATATATATATATATATATATATGTCGTACCTAGTAGCCAGAACGTACTTCTCAGCCTACTATGCAAGGCCCGATTTGCCTAATAAGCCAAGTTTTCATGAATTAGTTGTTTTTCGACTACCTAACCTACCTAACCTAACCTAACCTAACCTAACTTTTTTGGTTACCTAACCTAACCTAACCTATAGAGATAGGTTAGGTAGGGTTGGTTAGGTTCGGTCATATATCTACATTAATTTTAACTCCAATAAAAAAAAATTAACCTCATACATAATGAAATGGGTAGCTTTATCATTTCATAAGAAAAAAATTAGAGGAAATATATTAATTCAGGAAAATTTGACTTATTAGGCAAATCGGGCATTGCATAGTAGGCTGAGAAGTGCGTTCTGGCTACTAGGTACGACATATATATATACTCATACAAACAGAATAGGGGTTGTAGGAGAAGAAAATATCAAAGAGTTCAGTGAGGATCCACAAGGTCTTCTCTGAGTACTAATTCATCTTCAAATGGGTGGATTTACATTTCAGTGGGTGTGGATATATAGGCAGGAAAGAGGTGAGGTACAATGTCTTTAATGAGATAATGGGATACTAAGAAGGTATAAGTGAGATAAATGTGTATCAATGATTCAACTCATATCGCCCCCCCCCCCAACTGTTTAATCAAAAATGAATCTAAATTATACAAACCACTGTTGATGTGCAAATTACATGATTTGATAATCTGTATTAAAGCAGATTCAGTAATGTTTCTATTAAAATGCTTTTACAAATCGCTTTTACAAATCTTTTTTTTTTTTTTGGTATAAAAAACGATACCACGATCGTTGTTTCAATCATTTGTAAAATGCTTTTACAAATTGAAGCCCTCTCCCAATCAATTTAGAGAGAACTTTTTGAAAAAAATAAACAACCAAAGCATTAGACAAGTGGCCATGTCTTATAGCGTATTTATGTTGTGAAATTATACATTTCTTTAACAACCAAAGCCTTGAAATTTAGATTTTCTAAATTCTTATAAAGCATAAATACTCAAAGCAACACAAATACTCTGTAACACATGGTCAATTGTCTAATTGTTTTGTTTGTTCATGTGTTGTAGGTGATGCTCAGGACCGAGCACCACCTGCACGAACTCACTTGGAGAACTTGTCTGGGAAGAGTGGGAGGCTGGAGGTGAGAGCGAGGCCTTGGTGGGGCGTCCAGGAGGCCACCTTCAGCGCCTGGGTGCCCCGGGGACTGTACGGAAGGTGAAGGTACACTCCACACCTGTGACATAATATGTTCACAGCCTCTACAGGCACGGTTAAGTCTTATATATTACAAACAACATAACTTTGAATCTAAAATACGTCAATTCTGTAAGAGACTGCAAAGGGTTACAAGGGTCGACATACAAGTGAGATGTTGCAAAGATGAACTTCAGGTTCAGTGAAAGTATTGCATCAGTGAAGATGAGTTAAATTTAGCATACATGAATGAGAGAGACAAGGTAAGTCACAGTAACGTCGCTGAAAATTAGACACACAACTCTCTTATCTGAAGAGAAGAAAGTGATTCTGTTTTGGTCCAACACTGATCATTGAAGAATCCTGTCAAAGAGAAGTAGTAGAGTCAATGTAAAGGGTCTTCTCCAGTGATCTTTATTCCTATTATGTACGATGGTATACCTCAAATTTTTCATCCTTCACCCAACTCGTTCTCCCACTTTCTTACAGTCAATATTGACTTATTAAATACGTGCATATGTGACATATTAAACATACTAGTTTACCTTGAAAAGCTTCATAGAAAACACCGACCTTACCTAACCTTCTTAGTATGTTAAGATAAGCATCTTATTGTTTCGCAATTACAACTATTACTTAACCTATACCTATAATAGGTTAATTAATAATTGTAATTACGAAGCAATAAGATGCTTATCTTAACTTACTAAGAAGGTTAGGTAAGGTCGGTGTTTTCTGTATGATAAGCATCTTATTGCTTCGTAATTACAATTATTACTTAACCTATACCTATAATAGGTTAAGTAATAATTGTAATTACGAAGCAATAAGATGCTTATCTTAACATACTAAGAAGGTTAGGTAAGGTCGGTGTTTTCTGTGAAGCTTTTCAAGGTAAACTAGTATGTTAAGTATGTCACATATGCGCGTATTTAATAAGTCAATATTGCCTATACGAAAGTGCGAGAACGGGTTGCTTCACCACACATTCAAACCCTATTTATTGATTCTGTCATTTTTTTGTTACACATGAATATGGTCCAGGACGGACCGAAACATCGTCAGTTACTTTCTTTCAGATGAGTGAGCTGGTTGTTTAGTGAAAGATTGTTGGTATTATCAATATCAAAGTGAGTGAGACTGGATAGTGTGTGGATATTATAATGAATGGGAGGTCTGTAGTAAACATGCTGTATTGATACTATATTAGGTAAGGTGAAAAAGAAGAAGATAGGACACACACACACACACACACACACACACACACACACACACACACACACACACACACACACACACACACACACACACACACACACACACACACAGGTCGCTTTTGAGGTCAAAAGTTGTCTGCTGGAGCTGGATGTGACAAAAGCTGTTGGGCCTGACAGAATCTCACCATGGATACTAAAGGAAGGTGCAGAAGCACTAAGTGTGCCACTCTCTATGGTGTATAACAGGTCACTGGAATCAGGAGACTTACCAGAAAGTTGGAAGACAGCTAACGTGGTCCCAATATACAAAAAGGGTGACAGGCAAGAGGCACTGAATTACAGGCCAGTTTCCTTAACTTATATACCATGCAAAGTGATGGAGAAGATCGTGAGGAAAAGGCTCGTAGAGCATCTGGAGGGAAATAACTTTGTAAAGCACCACTAACATAGGTTCAGGGATGGTAAATCGTGCCTCACAGGTTTAATAGAATTTTATGACCAGGCAACAAAAATTAGGCAGGAAAGAGAAGGATGGGCCGACTGCATTTTCCTGGATTGCCAAAAAGCCTTTGACACAGTACCCCATAAAAGGCTGTTAAAAAAGTTGGAGCAACAGGCAGGAGTAAAAGGGAAGGTGCTCCAGTGGATAAGGGAGTACTTAAGCAACAGGAAACAGCGAGTAACGGTGAGGGGGGAAGACATCAGAGTGGCGAGATGTCACCAGCGGAGTCCCACAGGGCTCAGTACTTGGACCCATCCTGTTTCTAATATACGTGAACGATCTTCCGGAGGGTATTGGCTCATTCCTCTCAATGTTTGCTGATGATGCAAAAATTATGAGAAGAATCAAGACGGATGAAGATAAACAGAGACTACAGGATGACCTGGATAAACTGGAGGAATGGTCTAGAAAATGGCTGCTAAAGTTCAACTCGGGAAAGTGTAAGGTGATGAAATTAGGCGAAGGGAGCAGGAGGGGTGAACACAAGGTATCATCTGGTAGGTGAAATCCTGCAAGAGACAAATAGAGAGAAAGACCTGGGGGTTGATATCACACTGAACCTGTCCCCAGAGGCCCACGTCAAAAGAATATAATCAGCGGCATATGCTAGACTGGCCAACATAAGAACTGCGTTTAGAAACTTGTGTAAGGAATCTTTCAGAACCCTGTATACCACTTATGTAAGACCAATCCTGGAGTATGCAGCTCCAGCCCGGAGTCCATACCTAGTTAAACACAAGACAAAGTTAGAGAAGATTCAGCGGTATGCCACCAGGCTCGTCCCGGAACTGAGAGGATTGAGCTAAGCGGGAAGGCTAAAGGAGCTGAACCTCACATCCCTGGAAAACAGAAGAGTAAGGGGAGACATGATAACCACCTACAAAATTCTCAGGGGAATTGACAGGGTGGACAAAGACAAACTCTTCAGCACGGGTGGGACACGAACAAGGGGACACAGGTGGAAACTTAGTACCCAGATGAGCCACAGAGACGTTAGAAAGAATTTTTTCAGTGTCAGAGTAGTTAATAAATAGAATGCACTAGGAAGTGATGTGGTGGAGGCTGACTCCATACACAGTTTCAAATGTAGATATGATAGAGCCCAGTAGGCTCAGGAACCTGTACACCAGTTGATTGACAGTTGAGAGGCGGGACCAAAGAGCCAAAGCTCAACCCCCGCAAGCAAAATTAGGTGAGTACCCACACACACACACACAGTGGGCCACTCGCGGCTGAGTAGAGAGCGCTCTGGGGTCGTAATCGTAAGGGCCCAGGTTCGATCCCCGGTAGAGGCAGAAACATATGAGCAGAGTTTCTTTCACCCTGATGTACCTGTTTACCCTGCAGTAAATAGATACCTGGGAGTTAGACAGCTACTTCCTGGGAATGTGTTTGCTTGTGTAAGAGAAATATACGTAGTAAACATAAAAGAGGAAAAATAAATTGGTTAGAAAGGCGGGGTCCAAGAACTAATAGCTTGATTCTGCAGATACATGTAATTAATACAAATAAATAGTGAAGTACACACACACATTATGAGAGGAATCAAGACAGATGAAGATAAACAAATACTACAGGACGACCTGGACAAACTGGAGGAATCGTCTAGAGAATGGCTACTAAAGTCTGACTCAGGTAAGTGTATAGTAATGAAATTAGACGAGGTGAGCAGGAGGCCGAACACAAGGTACCATCTGCGAGGTGAAATCCTGCAAGACTCAAATTGAGAGAAAGATCTGGGGGTTGATATCACACCGAACCTGTCCCTTGAAGCCAACATCGAAAGGATATCTTATGCTAGCTTGGACAATATAAATACTGCCTGTAGAAACATGTATAAGGAATCATTCAGAACCTAGTATACCACTTATGCCAGACCAATCCTGGAAAATGCAGCTCCAGCCTGGAGTACATACTGTTATGACGCCATGTAGCCGGAGTGGAACAAGTCTACCCTTTGTGAGAGTTATTCTACCGACCTGACCTGATTTAGAGGTCAGAGGAAAAATGTATATATTAAATAATTGAGTAAACGTCAGGGAGTAATCACAGGATACTAGCAGAGGATGGGTATTGGGAATAAGTGACATGAAATGAGATGACAATACTTTGGGGACGTGAAGTGACGCTAACAGATGGTCATGACCTCACCTGAGTCGGAATTGACGTCAGAGGTGGATGTACCGTGTTGGTCTCCTGCGAGAAGGAGGAATATAGTTCCCTGTATTCACCTAGTTGTATTCACCTAGTTGTATTCACCTAGTTGTATTCACCTAGTTGTATTCACCTAGTTGTATTCACCTAGTTGTATTCACCTAGTTGTATTCACCTAGTTGTGCTTGGGGGGGGTTGAGCTTTACCCATTTGGCCCCGCCTCTCAACTGTCGATCAATCAACTGTTACTAACTACTAACTATTCCCCCCCCCCCGGCCGCACACACACAACAGGAGGCCAGTGGAACTAGGCAGTGAAAACAGGAGGCCAGACACAGGATGCAGAATAGGAGTTGAAGTACTTCATGAAACGGGCAGAGAGAAAGATCTAGGTATTGATATCACACCAAACCTGTTTCCTGAAGCCCACATCAAAATAATAACATCTGCGGCGTATGCGAGGCTGGCTAACATCAGAACTGCCCTCAGGAACCTGTGTAAGGAATCATTCAGAACCTTGTATACCAAATTTGTAGGGCCAATCCAGGAGTATGTGGCCCCAGCATGGAGCCCGCACCTTATCAAGCACAAGGAGAAGCTTGAAAAAGTTCAGAGATATGCTACTAGGCTAGTCCCAGAACTAAGAGGCATGAGTTACGAAGAAAGGCTGCGGGAAATGCACCTCACAAAGACAGAAGAGTAGGGGAGACATGATCACTAACTACAAAATTCTCAGAGGAATGGACAGGGTAGATAAAGATAAACTGTTTAACACGGGTGGTATGCGAACAAGGAGACAAAGGTGGAAACTGAGTACCCAAATGAGCCACAGGGACGTTAGAAAGAACTTTTCCAGCGTCAGAGTAGTTAACAGATGGAATACATTAGGCAGTGATGTGGTGAATGCTGACTCCATACACAGTTTCAAATGTAGATATGATAGAGCCCAGTAGGCTCAGGAATCTGAACATAACTCGATTGACAGTTGAGAGGCGGGACCAAACAGCCAGAGCTCAACCCTCGCAAGCACAACTAGGTGAGTACAACTAGGTGAGTAGACACAGGCGAGGTCTCAGAGTGGCTTGGCGTCACCAGTGGAGTCCCACAGGGATCAGTCCTTGGACCTACACTGTTTCTGGTATATGTAAATGATCTCCCAGAGGGAATAGACTCGTTCCTCTTTATGTTTTCTGTTGATGCAAAAATTATGAGGAGGACTAAGACAGAAGATAGTATAAGGCTGCAAGATGACCTAGACAAACTTGTAGGAATGGTCCAACAAATGGTTACAAAAGTTCAACACAAGTAAATGTATGGTGATGAAACTACAGGGAGGAAATAGGAGGCCAGACATTGGATACCGAATGGGATATGAAGTCCTTCGCAAACCGAACAGAGAGAAAGATCTAGGAGTTGATATCATGTCAAACCTTTCTCTTGAAGACCAAATGAAAAGAATAACATCGGCAGCCTATGCGAAACTGGCTAACATCAGAACTGCCTTCAGAAACTTGTGTTAGGAATCCAGCAGAACCTTGCATATCACATATGTAAGGCCAATCCTGGAGTATGCGGTCCCAGCATGTAGCCCATATCATGTCAAACTCAAGACGAAGCTGGGAAAAGGTCAGAGATATGTCACTAGGCTAATCCCAGAACTACGAAGCATAAATTAAGAGGAAAGGCTACGTGGACTGCACCTCAAGTCGCTGGAAGACAGAAGAGCTCGGGGAAACATGATTACCACATAAAAAAAATTCTCAGGAGAATTGACAGGGTAGACAAGGATGGATTTTTTAACACGAGTGGTACATGCAAAAGGGGACACAGGTGGAAGCTGAGTACCCAAATGAGCCACAGAGACATCAGAAGGAACTTTTTCGGTGTCAATGTAATAAGTAAATGGAATGCACTAGGACGTGATGTGGTGGAGGCTGACTCCGTACACAATTTCAAATGTAGATATGATAGAGCTCGAGAAGTTCAAGAATCTGTACACTTTTGGATTGACAGTTGAGAGGCAGGACCAAAAAGCCAAAGCTCAACGCCCACAAGCACAACTAGGTGAGTACAACTAAGTGAGCACACACACACACACACACACACACACACACACACACACACACACACACACACACACACACACACACACACACACACACACACACACACACACGCACGCACGCACACACACACACACACACACACACACACACACACACACACACACACACACACACACACACGCACACACACACACACACACACACACACACACACACACACACACACACAAGGGGGGTCTGGTAGCTGAGCGGACAGCGCACAAGACTCGTAATTATGTGGCATGCGTTCAATTCCTGGACCAGGTAGAAACAAATGAGCAAAGTTTCTTTCACCCCTGATGCCCCTGTTACCTAGCAGTAAATAGGTACCTGGGTGTTAGACAACTGTTACGACGCTGCTTCCTGGGATTACATCACGCAGAAGTGCAAGGAAGCAGCAAACAAGTTTAGTCCCAGTCCTAAAGGAAAACAACGAAATGAAGATGAGAAACCCATGGTTTAATCAGAGATGTAGGCTAGCTAAGCAGCAAAGTAAAAGGGCATGGAGAAACTATAGGAATAACAGGACTCTGGAGAGCAGAGAAAGATACCAGAATGCCAGGAATGAATATGTCAGGATGAGAAGAGAGGCAAAAAGACAATACGAAAATGACATCGCAAGCAAGGCGAAGACTCAGCCTAAATTGTTGCACAGCTCCATCAGGAGAAAAACAACAGTAAAGAAACAGGTAATGACATTAAGGATAGAGACAGAAGGATTCACTACAAACGACAAGGAAGTGTGTGAGGAATTGAATAAGAAAATCCAGGAGGTCTTCACCTTAGAGCAAGGAGAAATTCCAGAGATAAGAGAGGGAATAGTTAACCAGGAACCACTAGAAAAGTTTAAGATTACCAGTGGAGAAGTAAGGAAGTTGTTACTAGAGTTGGATGTGACAAAGGCTATAGGCCCCAATGGAATCTCCCCTTGGATACTAAAGGAAGGAGCAGAAGCACTGTGCCTGCCACTCTCCATAGTTTATAACAAATCACTGGCAACAGGGGAACTGCCAGAAATTTGGAAAGCAGCTAATGTAGTCTCGATATACAAGAAAGGGGATAGACAGGAGGCACTGAACTAGAGGCCAGTGTCCCTAACCTGCAAACCATGCAAGCTGATGGAGAAGACTGTCCGAAGAATGCTATTGGAACATCTGGAGCGAAAGAACTTTGTAACACAGCATCAACATGGGTTCAGGGATAGCAAGTCCTGCCTCACAGGGTTAATTGAATTCTATGACCAGGAAACAACAATCAGGCAAGAAAGGGGTGGGCAGACTGCATATTTCTGGATTGCCAGAAAGTCTTTGATACAGTACCACACAAGAGGCTAGTGAAAAAGCTGGAGATGCAGGCTGCAGCGAATGGGAAAGTACTCCATTGGATAAGGGATTACCTAAGCAACAGAAAACAGCGAGTCACTGTGAGGGGTGAGGTCTCAGATTGGCGAGACGTCACAAGTGGAGTCCTGCAGGGTGTCAGTCCTTAGACCTGCACTGTTTTTGATATATGTAAAGATCTCCCAGAGGGTATAGATACGTTTCTCTCAATGTTTGCTGACGATGCAAAATATTATGAGGAGGATTGAAACAGAGGATGATTGTAGGAGGCTCCAAGATGACCTAGACAGACTGAATGAATGGTTCAACAAATGGCTGGCCCGAGTAAATGCAAAGTAATGAAACAAGGCGGTGGAAACAGGAGGGCAGATACAGGATACAGTATAGGAGATGAAGTACTTCATGAAACGGACAGAGAGAAAGATCTAGGAGGTGATATCACACCTAATCTGTCTCCTGAAGCCCATATAAAAGGAATTATTACACACAGAGATCACACTAACATGATGCATCAAATGAACAAATCCACAAGGGCCGTGACGAGGATTCGAACCTGCGTCCGGGAGCATCTCAGACACTGCCTTAATCGATTGAGCTACGACAGAGTTAAAAGAGTTGAAACCGAAGTTCTACTGAACTTACTGGATCCCGTAGCCTCTGCGAGGCACAAACCAGGCTTTACACAACTCCCCCCTGCACCTGAGCTATGTCAATAGGCCTTTCTCCCTCTTTGCCCTTACATCATTACACACAGAGATCACACTAATGTGATGCATCAAATGAACAAATCCATAAGTTGTGTAGGCAGGGGGGGAGTTGTGTAAAATCCTGGGTTGTGCCTATATTAGAAATAGAATTGCTCATAGCACCGATCCTTGAGGGTACTCCCCTCGTTACTGTTCGCCAGTCCGACTTCTCGCCCCTTACCGTAACTCTCTGGCTCCTTCCCGTTAGGTAGTTCCTTATCTATGCTTGGGTCATTTTCTCCCATCCCCGCCTGCCTCTCGATTTTGAATAGCATCCTCATGTGTGGTACTGTATCAAAGGCTTCTGGCAGTCCAGAAATATGCAGTCTACCCAACCTTCTCTGTCCTGTTTTATCCTCGTTATTTAACATAAAGATCCAAAAGGTTTGTTAGGCAAGATTTCCCTTTCCAGAACCCATGTTGATGTTTGTTTACAAACCTAACGTTCTCTAGGTGTGCAACCAGTCTTAGCCTAATTATCCTTTCAAGTATTTTACAGGGGATGCTTGTCAGTGATGCAGGTCTATAGTGAAGTGCCTCCTCCCAATCACTTTTCTTGAAAATCGGTACAACATTTGCCCTCTTCCAGCAATTGGGCAATTCTCTTGACATAAGTGATTCATTAAAGATCCCTGCCAAAGGCACGCTGAGGACCAGCACTGCCTGTTTTAATATCAAAGGTGATACTTTGTCTGGTCAAACCGCTTTAGTTGCATCCATTGTTGTCAACTCTTTCATTACGTTCTCTGCTGTCACTTATATATCTGATAGTCTTTCATCTAGGGTAATCTCTTCTAACATAGGGAGCTACTCAGACTCGGTTGTGAACATTCCATGAAAACTGCCATTCAGTCCCTCGCAGATTTCCTTGTCACTTTCTGTATATGTCCCCTCTATTTTCCTGGTCGTTTACCGACATTTTTCTTCTTATATGGCTTTCTGATGCTCTTATATGACTTTCTGATGCTCTTCTTATGTTAATGTAATTGTTCCTACCTCTGTTGCACCTGATCCTGATGTCCTCTGTTCTTTGTCTTCTGCACTTCCTCCTCTCCTGCCTGCTGCTCTTTTTTGCTTCCTGACGCTGCCAATTAAACCATGGGTTATTATATTCCCTCTTACTTTTTCCCTTTACTGTTGGTATAAATCTGTCTTCGGCCTCCAGGCATTTCTGTATGACTACGTCCATCATATCTTGGACTGTTTTTCCTCTAATTTCCTCCTCCCACTGCACTTCTCCCAGATAGTCCCTTATCCTCCTGGAGACCCCTTTCCTGTAGTCGACTCTTCATTCCCAGGACCTCTTGTCCCTTGGTCGCAAGTTCGAATTCCATCATGTAGCCGAAAACTAGGACACAATGTTCACTGGCCCCTAGAGGTGTGTGTGTGTACTCACCAATTTGTACTCACCTATTTGTGCTTGCGGAGGTTGAGCTTTGTCTCTTTGGTCCCGCCTCTCAACTGTCAATCAACCTGTGTACAAATTTCAGAGCCTACAGGGCTCTATCATATCTACATTTGAAACTGTGTATGGTGTCAGCCTCCACCACATCACTTCCTAGTGCATTCCATTTACTAACTACTCTGACACTGACAAAATTCTTTCTAATGTCTCTGTGGCTGATTTGGGTACTAAGTTTTCACCTGTGTTCCCTTCTTCGTGTTCCACCCGTGTTGAAGAGTTTGTCTTTATCCACCCTGTCAATTCTGCTGAGAATTTTGTAGGTGGTTATCATGTCTCCCCTTACTATTCTGTTTTCCAGGGACGTGAGGTTCAGCTCCTGCAGTCTTTCCTCGTAGCTCTTATCTCTCAGTTCCGGGACAAGTCTGGTGGCATACTGCTGAATCTTCTCTAACTTTGACTTGTGTTTAACTAGGTATGGACTCCAGGCTGGAGCTACATATTCCAGGATTGGTCTGATATAAGTGGTATACAGGATTCTGAACGATTTCTTACACAAGTTTCTAAAGGCAGTTCTTATGGTGGCCAACCTAGCATATGCCGCTGATGATATCCTTTTGATTTGGGCCTCTGGGGACAGGTTCGGTGTGAAATAATCTCCCAGATTATTCTCTCTATTTGACTTTTGCAGGATTTCACCTCCCAGATGATACCTTGTGTTCAGCCTTCTGCTCCCTTCGGCTAATTACATGACTTTACACTTTCCTGAGTTGAACAATAGCAGCCATTTTCTAGACCATTCCTCCAGTTTGTCCAGGTCGTCCTGTAGTCTCTGTCTATCTTCTTCTGTCTTGATTCTTCTCATAAGTTTTGCATCATCAGCAAACATTGAGAAGAATGAGTCTATACCCTCCGGAAGATCATTTACATATATTAGAAACAGGATGGTGTGTGTGCGTGTGTGTGTGAGTGTACTTACCTAATTGTACTTACCTAATTGTGCTTGCGAGGGTTGAGCTCTGGCTCTTTGGTCCCGCCTCTCAACTGTCTATCAACAGGTGTACAGGTTCCTGAGCCTATTGGGCTCTATCATATCTACACTTGAAGCTGTGTATGGAGTCATCCTCCACCACATCACTTCCTAATGCATTCCATTTGTCTACTACTCTGACACTGAAAAAAATCTTTCTAACTTCTATATGGCTCATTTGGGCACTCAATTTCCACCTGTGTCCCTTAGTGTGCGTGCCCCTTGTGTTAAAAAGTCTGTCTTTATCTACCCTATTAATTCCTCTGAGAATCTTGTATGTGGTGATCATATCCCCTCTAATTCTTCTGCCTCCCAGTGACGTGAGGTTTAATTCCCGTAGTTTCTCCTCGAAGCTCATGCCCCTCAGTTCTGGTACTAGTTTGGTGGCAAACCTTTGAACCTTTTCCAGTTTATTCTTATGCTTGACTAGATATGGACTCCATGCTGGAGCCGCATACTCCAGGATTGGTCTGATATATGTGGTATATAATGTTCTGAAAGATTCCTTACACAAGTTTCTAAAGGCCGTTCTTATGTTAGCCAACCTGGCATATGCCGCTGATGTTATCCTTCTGATATGAGCTTCAGGGGTCAGGTCAGGCGAGATATCAACCCCCAGGTCTTTCTCTCTCTCTGACACTTGAAGGATTTCATCTGCATACTGATACCTTGTATCTGGTCTCCTGCTCCCTACACCTATCTTCATTACATTTGCTTGGGTTAAACTCTAAGAACTATATGTTCGACCATTCCTGCAGCTTGTCCAGGTCTTCTTGAAGCCTCAAGCTGTCCTCCTCTACCTTAATCCTTCTCATAATTTTGGCATCGTCAGCAAACATTGAGAGGAATGAGTCTATACCCTCCGGGAGATCATTTACGTTTGTCAGAAACAGGATAGGGCCGAGTAGAGAGCCCTGTGGGACTCCACTGGTGACTTCACGCCAACCTGAGGTCTCACTTCTCACTGTAACTCTCTGCTTCCAACACTAGTAGCACTGTACTATGCCTTCCCTTCATATCTGAACTCAAAACTTTTACCAATACCTTTCGTCCTCTTGACACTAAACTCGCCTTTCGACAAACTAACGCACTTTGTAGTAATCTAGTTCACACTGCTCCTCCTGCTTCTAAGGCTGCTGGTGTCTACTCTATTTCCTGTTCTTCTTGTCCTCTCCAATACTTTGGCGAAACTGGCCGTACACTGAATGACAGACTTAAAGAACACAAGAGAAGTGTTAAGTCTGCAGACACTAACAATGCTCTCTTCTGCCATGTGAGGGATTCTAATCATCCCATTGATTGGTCTTCCTCCAAAATAATCTTTCCTGCCTCTACTCTACACAGACGCCGTCTTGTAGAATCGGCTCTTATACACAAAGTACCCAACATGAACTTGAGTCCTGGCTTTGTTGCTGTGGACTCTTCCCTTTCACAGTATATACTCAAATGCTCTAATCTTTCTAACAAACGTGACTTAACATAAGCTTACCCCTTCCATTTATCTTTCTCTTTTTCTCTTTCCTTTTCTTTCTCTCTTCTCCCTTTTTTCTGTGCATTGTCTTCTCCTACGCTCCCTTGCTATCCTCTTCTTATTCCTATTACTTCCCCTTCGGTGGTTATAATAGGAGCTGCCTCGTATGGGCCAATAGGCCTTCTGCAGTTCTCATTATTACTACTATCCCCTACACCTTACTTTCCTCCTCAGCTCTCTCTTGCCTATTTATTGCCTGTCCCTACCTGTCCTCATCACAATCGACTTGAGAATGGTCCAGGACGGACCGAAACGTCGTCGTCCCTTCAACTTCTAGTGTGTGGTCTGGTCAACATACTTCAGCCACGTTATTGTGACTCATCGCCTGCATATGGATACCACACGTACGCGTCTTACTCTGTTTAATTTCTTCGATGCTCTTCCTTCCTTCAAACGGACTTTTCGCGCCCTTGAATCTTCCCTTCTTGCCGCCAAGCGTCGAAAGAACCAGCTCAGGTTTCTTAAAGACTGTCTTGCTGAGCAAGTTCTCCCTCCTTCTTTATCTCACTTTCTCCAGTTTAACACTTCGGGATCTCCTTTCCCTGAACATGCCCGCCTTTTTCTTCAAGAACTTATTCATGCCACCTCCTTGCAAGTTGACGAGGCTTTTCTTGCTGTTCGTCAACAGCAACGCTTTCTGTCCTCTTCTCTTCCCAGTGATCTATGCAATATCATTTTTCCAATTGCATTTGACACTGCTCACGTCTCCTCTTCCCACCACTCCTCCACACTACACAACAAACTTCAACGCCTGATCTCCAACAGTCCTTGGGCCAAATACTCTCTCTCTGACTGTGTTACCAACCTTTCGTCCTACTCTCTTTCTAAGCACCAGCAAGAACTTCTTGGTCTTGGTCTGTCTTTTGCTACTTCCCCTGGCCAACGCTGTGGCACTGATCTCATTAGTTCCTTTGACAGGTTTGTCAATTCTAACTCTAGTACTCTTTCAGACCTGTCTGCCTTTAGAGGGGCCTTTATCCCCGTTCTTGACAGCTTGTTTTCTAAAAATAACCACCTTCCTCGTCGCTTCCAGCTTGCCCTTGCCTCACTAAAATCTAACAACTCTATTATTATCCTTCCTTCCGACAAAGGCAATTCGGTGGTTGTCCTTGACCGTGAGGACTACCTCCGAAAAGCAGATGTCTTGCTCTCTGACTCTCACACTTATGCTCCCCTGACTTCTAACCCTTTGGATCACCTCAAAACTTCCTTTAACCGCAAACTAAGACAGCTCTCTAGTCTTTGCCCCCCTGACTTTGATCTTATTAAACGTTTCCGTGTCATCTGCCCTTCTCTTCCACATTTCTATGGTCTTCCTAAGACTCATAAACCTGGTGTTCCTCTTCGTCCTATCATTTCTTCACGGGGCTCTGTCAGCTATCCTCTTGCCTCCTGGCTCGCTAAAACCCTGACACCTTACCTTGGCACTTTTTCCCCTGCCCACCTTCGTCACTCTCAGGACTTCATAGAAAGACTGCGCCTGCAACCCTCTTGTAAGATGCTTAGTCTTGATGTCGACTCTCTGTTCACTAATGTTCCGCTCGATGACGTTCTCTCTTTCCTTAGACAGAAGGCGTCAGAGGGCCTCCTTCCTCTCCCTGTTTCCACTGACGTTTTCCTCGATCTCATTAGACTCTGTGTTGAATCTAACTCTTTCTCTTTCAACGGTCAATATTACACTCAAACTTTCGGTGTCGCTATGGGTTCCCCTCTCTCCCCTGTTCTTGCTAATTTCTACATGGAATACTTCGAAACTGTTCTTTTTCCTTCTATTGATACTCGTCCCTCTCTCTGGCTTCGCTATGTTGATGACATTTTTGCTTTATGGCCTCATGACCTTAATCTTTTCCAGCCTTTCCTCGCCTCTCTTAACAATCTGGCTCCTTCTATCCATTTCAAAGTTGAGTGGGAATCTAATTCCCTCCTTCCTTTTCTTGATGTTCATGTTCACAGCTCTGTGTCTGGGTTCTCTTTCTCTGTCTACCGTAAACCCATGCATAGTGGCATGTACATTCACTTCTTTTCCTACCATCCTCCTTCTGTTAAGAAAAGTGTCCTTGTCTCTCTCTTCCTCCGCGCTCTACGCATCAGCGACCCTCAGTTTCTTGATTCTGAAATTGCCTTTATCTACAAATCATTCTCTCGCCTTGGTTATCCTTTGCATTTCATCAACTGTGCCTACTCTCTAGCTAAACGAAATTTCTTTCATCCTAAACCTGCTTCCAACAATAGTAGCACTGTACTATGCCTTCCCTTCATATCTGAACTCAAAACTTTTACCAATACCTTTCGTCCTCTTGACATTAAACTCGCCTTTCGACAAACTAACGCACTTCGTAGTAATCTAGTTCACACTGTTCCTCCTGCTTCTAATGCTGCTGGTGTCTACTCTATTTCCTGTTCTTCTTGTCCTCTCCAATACTTTGGCGAAACTGGCCGTACACTGAATGACAGACTTAAAGAACACAAGAGATGTGTTAAGTCTGCAGACACTAACAATGCTCTCTTCTGCCATGTGAGGGATTCTAATCATCCCATTGATTGGTCTTCCTCCAAAATAATCTTTCCTGCCTCTACTCTACACAGACGCCGTCTTGTAGAATCGGCTCTTATACACAAAGTACCCAACATGAACTTGAGTCCTGGCTTTGTTGCTGTGGACTCTTCCCTTTCACAGTATATACTCAAATGCTCTAATCTTTCTAACAAACGTAACTTAACATAAGCTTACCCCTTCCATTTATCTTTCTCTTTTTCTCTTTCCTTTTCTTTCTCTCTTCTCCCTTTTTTCTGTGCATTGTCTTCTCCTACGCTCCCTTGCTATCCTCTTCTTATTCCTATTACTTCCCCTTCGGTGGTTATAATAGGAGCTGCCTCGTATGGGCCAATAGGCCTTCTGCAGTTCTCATTATTACTACTATCCCCTACACCTTACTTTCCTCCTCAGCTCTCTCTTGCCTATTTATTGCCTGTCCCTACCTGTACTCATCACAATCGACTTGAGAATGGTCCAGGACGGACCGAAACGTCGTCGTCCCTTCAACTTCTAGTGTGTGGTCTGGTCAACATACTTCAGCCACGTTATTGTGACTCATCGCCTGCATATGGATACCACACATAAGAACATAAGAACATAAGAACAAAGGTAACTGCAGAAGGCCTATTGGCCCATACGAGGCAGCTCCTATTCTATAACCACCCAATCCCACTCATATACTTGTCCAACCCGTGCTTGAAACAATCGAGGGACCCCACCTCCACTATGTTACGCGGCAATTGGTTCCACAAATCAACAACCCTGTTACTGAACCAGTATTTACCCAAGTCTTTCCTAAATCTAAACTTATCCAATTTATATCCATTGTTTCGTGTTCTGTCCTGTGTTGATACTTTTAATACCCTATTAATATCCCCCCGGTTATGTCCATTCATCCACTTGTAAACCTCTATCATGTCACCCCTAACTCTTCGCCTTTCCAGTGAATGCAACTTAAGCTTTGTTAATCTTTCTTCATATGAAAGATTTCTAATTTGGGGAATTAACTTAGTCATCCTACGCTGGACACGTTCAAGTGAATTTATATCCATTCTATAATATGGCGACCAAAACTGAACTGCATAATCTAAATGGGGCCTAACTAGAGCAAGATATAGCTTGAGAACCACACCAGGTGTCTTGTTACTAACGCTGCGATTAATAAATCCAAGTGTCCGATTTGCCTTATTACGAACATTTATGCATTGATCCTTTTGTTTTAAATTCTTACTAATCATAACTCCCAGATCCCTTTCGCAATCCGACTTCGCAATCACAACACCATCTAGCTCGTATCTTGTAACTCTATCATCATTACCTAACCTCAGAACTTTACATTTATCAGCATTAAACTGCATCTGCCAATCCTTTGACCATTTCAAAACCCTATCTAGATCAACTTGAAGTGATAGTGAGTCCTCCTCCGAATTAATTTCCCTACCGATTTTCGTATCATCGGCAAATTTGCAAATGTTGCTACTCAAACCTGAATCTAAATCATTTATATATATTATAAACAACAGAGGTCCCAGGACAGAGCCTTGAGGCACTCCACTTACAACATTTTCCCACTCTGACTTGATTCCATTTATACTAACTCTCTGTTTCCTTTGGTATAGCCATGCCCTAATCCAGCTTAATATAGCACCCCCAATACCATGAGACTCTATTTTTTTAATCAGTCTTTCATGTGGCACTGTATCAAAAGCTTTGCTAAAGTCAAGGTATACAACATCGCAATCCTTACCACTATCAACTGCCTCAACAATGCTAGAATAAAAAGATAACAAATTTGTTAAACATGAACGGCCATTTATAAAACCATGTTGCGACTCAATTATTAATTTATGTTTTTCAAGATGAAGACGAATTTTATTTGCTATTATAGATTCGAGTAACTTTCCCACAATAGACGTTAGGCTAATTGGTCGATAGTTAGACGCAAGTGATCTATCTCCTTTCTTAAAAACTGGTATCACATTAGCAACTTTCCAAAACTCTGGCACTCTGCCTGACTCTATTGATTTATTAAATATGATTGACAGTGGGTCACAAAGCTCCTCTTTGCATTCTTTAAGCACCCTAGCAAACACTTCATCCGGCCCTGGGGATTTGTTTGGTTTGAGTTTTACTATTTGTTTAAGAACATCCTCCCTGGTAACTGCTAAACTCGTCAACCTGTCCTCGTCCCCACCCACATAGACTTGTTCGGCTGAAGGCATATTAAGTTCCTCTTTAGTAAATACAGATACAAAATATTTATTAAAAATACTACTCATCTCTTCATCACTATCTGTTATTTGACCTGTCTCAGTTTTTAATGGACCTATCCTTTCCCTAGTCTTAGTACGATATAACTGAAAAAACCCTTTAGGATTTGTCTTTGCTTGCCCTGCTATGCGAACTTCATAGTTTCTTTTTGCTTTCCTTATCTCTTTTTTAACATTTCTAACCAGTTGTACGAATTCCTGTTCTAAAGTGACCTCCCCATTTTTAATCCTTTTGTACCAAGCTCTCTTTTTACCTATAAGGTTCTTCAAATTCTTTGTTATCCACTTTGGGTCATTAGTATACGATCTATTCAATTTGTATGGTATACTACGTTCCTGTGCTTTGTTTAGAATATTCTTAAATAAGTTATATATTGAATCCACATCGAAATCCCCATTTAAGTCACCTATCGCTGGGTTCATGTCTCGCTCCAAGACCTGCCCACACCCCATACCCAAGCCTTTCCAATCAATTTGACCCAAAAAATTTCTTAGGCTATTAAAATCAGCTTTTCGAAAATCTGGCACTTTAACAGAATTTTCTCCTACTGGTCTATTCCATTCTATGCTAAATCTGATTTCTTTGTGATCACTGCTCCCTAGCTCACTCCCTATTTCGATGTCATTAATTTGCGTTTCCCTGTTAGTTAACACTAAATCTAAAATATTATTTTCCCGTGTTGGTTCCTTAATGTGTTGCGTAAGAAAGCAATCGTCAATTAATTCTAGAAAATCTTCTGCTTCACTATTCCCTGTTTTGTTCAACCAGTTTATTCCGCTAAAATTAAAGTCACCCATGACATAAATACTGTTAGATCTAGATGCTCTAGATATTTCATCCCATAGATGCTTTGCTTCCATTCTGTCTAAATTTGGTGGCCTATATATTACTCCTATTATAATATTATTAGCTTTTTCGTTTAATTCAATCCAAATAGTTTCTGTGTGTGGCTCTGTTTTGATTCCCTCTTTGAGACTACATTTCAAATTGTCCCTAACATATATGGCTACTCCACCTCCTCGTCTAATATATCTATCTGTGTGAAATAGTTTAAATCCATATATTTGATATTCAGCTAATAGTTCTCTATTTTCTACATTCATCCACGTTTCGGTAAGTGCAATAATATCTATTTTTTCTGTGCAGACAAGAGCATTTAATTCGTTAATTTTATTTCTTAGACTTCTACTGTTAGTGTAATATACCCTAAGTGAATTGTTATTTTGCGGACCTTCTCTTTCCCTGATCGTTTTGCCAATTCCTTTCTCCCACAAACACATACTTTTATTACCTCCTTCCTCCAAATCAATTCCCATACCTCTATCTACTAACAGTTTAAACCCAAACAAACACCTCTAACCACTTCTTCTAGCGAGTTCGCAACAGCAACAACCCCAGCTCTCGATAGATGCACCCCATCACGAGCATACATTTCATTTCTTCCATAGAAGTGTTCCCAGTTGTCTATGAAAGATATTGCATTTGATTTGCAATATCTTTCCAGCCGGCAATTGACACCAAGTGCCCTCGATATCCATTCATTTCCCACTCCCTTTCTTGGAAGAATGCCACATATGATCGGGATTCCTCCCTTGCTCCTAACTAACTCTATGGCTGTTTTATACCTCTGAATCAGTTCCTCACTCCTGACTCGACCAACATCATTTCCTCCCACGCTAATGCAAATAATGGGATTGTTCCCATTACCAGCCATAATATCATTCATGTTGTTTATAATATCACCAATGCCAGCTCCGGGATAGCAAACCCTTAACCTGTTCCCCCTATCTCTAGCACAAAACGTTCTATCCAAATACCTTATCTGGGAATCTCCCACAACTAATGTTTGCTTAGGTACTTCCTTTACTTTCTGAGGGGCCTGCGCTTCCTTTCTCTTCGTTGCTTTCCCTTTTGCGCGATCCACAGTCTCTCCACAGCACTCGTCCTCCAAAACGTCAAATGAATTTGAAGTTGCTATGGCGTTTGAAGGCGGCTTTATCAAAGTCTTCTTAAGGCCCCTGTCTTTCGCAACTCTCCAAGACGAGGTCCCTTTACTGCTGGTCTCCTCCTTCGTTACTTCTCGTTGTTTTTTAAGCTGACGCACCTCCTCCCGCAGAGAGTCCAACTCTGTCCTCAGGGCTCCCACTAGAGTCACCAGGTCCTTCACTACAACTTCCATATTGCTATGATAATATAACAACACTCAGGAGCTCCGGTTAACACAACCTCTCACTGTGACTTCACCTGACACACGTACGCGTCTTACTCTGTTTAATTTCTTCGATGCTCTTCCTTCCTTCAAACGGCCTTTTCGCGCCTTTGAATCTTCCCTTCTTGCCGCCAAGCGTCGAAAGAACCAGCTCAGGTTTCTTAAAGACTGTCTTGCTGAGCAAGTTCTCCCTCCTTCTATATCTCACTTTCTCCAGTTCAACACTTCGGGATCTCCTTTCCCTGAACATGCCCGCCTTCTTCTTCAAGAAGGCTGTCTCTGGCTTGAGGTAACCAATATAAATAATGTCTTTTGTAGGATAAATCTATTAGCTCTGTAAGGTATTCGTGCCCAAACTCTTAAAGCTGCAGTTACAATGTCACTTGAGTAACCTAAGCCCCTGCTTGGCGCTGTCCTCCTTGTCTTATATAACTCAATAGTTTAACTGAAACTGCTCACTCGGTGTTATTTGAGAGCCTTAGGCGTACTGGAGACTTTGACAAACTATAAATACTATTCACAGGAGTTCTCTGTCACCTGGATGTGTAGAAATAATGGTCTCATATCACTAACATTCCTCGAGTCATGTCACGATTCACCAAGCAACAATACACCTTGGTACGTCACTTTACTCTTGGAAACTGCAAAACTTCTTCACGTGATTTCACTGCTTTTGCCGTCACTGGGGTCCATGAGCCTCTTCACTTTTCTCTTATGGTCTGGCTTCATCGCACTTTGCTAAGTGTTCGTTAATTTTGGAAAGCTTCACCGCAAGATCGCTCTTTCTCGGCTGGCAGTGTGACCTCCTGGGTCAGTAAACCCCTTCGCCCAATACACAAAGAACAATCACCGTCACACTTCTCACTATTTAGGTAACGCGTTATAAATATATGTTCGAGTACAATGATGATACTATTCTTGTATATGTTAGGTAGAGAGAAGATGATATTGTGATAAAGATCTTGAGGAGTTAATAATATCGACTTGGAATAAGATGATTCAGTGATAGAGTTCATGAGGAGTGTATATGCACATATACACTTCTATAGAATGTATTTAATGAATATACACAAATGATTACTGTGGGTATGTACAAGAACTGCAGTGCTCGTTAACATATGTTCAGTTAACATAGGTTCAATTAACACATACAATGCTGTTGTCGAAAAACCCGACAACAATTTTAAATATTGCTATAAAGATTAAACACAATATGCAGATAATTTGTTGTTATCTGTATATGTTATCTATATAAATAAAAATGGAAATGTTCGTTTGTTCAAAATCGCTAATCTCCGAAAGTTCTTCACCGATTGCCTTGAACTTTTCACACAACGTTCCATTCGCATCCGAGCAGGTTTTTATATACATACTATATAGATGTCACGTCTGTGATGAGAAAAAACATGCTTTTATTGAAAAGGTGTGTTTTTCATGTGTTTTTCAAGTGAGGGAATCTTTGAAACCTGTTTAGATTTCAAAGAAAAAATATTTGCTTTAAAATATTGACACAACATTGCATTCGAATAGGAGAGTGTTTTTGTATACCTAATATATACATGCCTCACCTGTGACAGGAAAAAAACATGCTTTTTTGGAAAAGCAGTGCCATTTGTAGGACGTATGAGCAACACATGCTGTAATCTCCGAAAGTTCTTCACTGATTGCTTTGAAATTTTAACACAACGTTCCTTTCGAACACGTGCGTGTTTTGATATGCCTACTATTTAGATGCCACACCTGTGACAGGTAAAACATGCATTTTTTGAAAAACAGCGCCATCTGTTGCACGTAAGAGCTACATATGATAAACATGATATGTTACGATTCAATTTCAATGTTTTCGATTGCATTGATATATTGAATTTTCATAGATTTTGATTTTTTTTCATTTTGATTTAATTATTTTGTGTGACATTGCATTGGAATTGAGCTGTTTTGTTTACAATACCGTTCATTCTGTGGGTATAGCTAATTTGTTTCTTTGTTCATTGTTTTTCATTCCGTTTTTTTAACTGTTCTTCTTATTTTTCAGTGCAATTGACGGTGAAATGGAGCTGTGTCGATTGATCGGCGTTTTAATTGAAATATTTCGTTAGTATTTTTTGTTTTTGTTTCGAAAACAAGAAAATGGACAACGCGCATATTTCAAAACCGCAAATGTGCAACAAACAGCTATGAATCCACCGGCTACAATGTTAACGGCTTTCTTCACGTTATTTCAAAATGACGCGTTTGCGAAAACATTGCTGTATTCGGAAGTGCCTATGTATTACACATGGAATGCCAGTAGAAAATCATTTGAACGACGTAAACGATGAGAGCGAGTCCACGGACAACCTGGCATATTCAAACAAACTACGATAGGCAGACTGTACACCATGCATGCCAATCAAGATGAATGCTTCTTTCTTTGCAAGCTGTTGGTAAATGTGCTCGTTCCAACGTCTTTCCAGCAATTGAGATTTGTCAGCGGCGTAACACATGACCACCGGCCACCAGCTCTCTTTCGTCTCCAACAGAGTATGGGAGAAACACAAATCCCACATGGCTGAAGATAGTGTCCATCGAATACGCAAAGATAATTCAAATATGAACATGAATTTCACAGCAGAAATCTATAACGAAGCGTTGATAATGATTGAAGATTTGTGCTTAGAAATCGCGAATAAAGTTCTCATTCAATTGGGAATGCCATCACCGAATCAGTCTGCTACTGCTTCGTTCAATGTCGAATTGCGTCTTGAACAAAATTACAACACGGGTGATTTGTTATTGTGTGTGCAATCAAATATTCTTAAGTTAACACTTGCGCGAAAAGGCATTTACGATCAAATAATCAAACTGTCAATAACGGGTTTGGAGAAATCTTCTTAGATGTGCCAGGAGGAACTGTAAAATCTATCTAATTAGATTGATTTTGGCAGCATTTCGATCCCAAAATGGCATAACCTTAGCTTTTGCTTCGTCCGGAACAGCTGCGACATTGCTACCAGGTGGAAGAACTGCTACTTTGGCTTCGAAATTGGAATTGAACATGCAATTCATTGAAACTCCTACGTGCAACATTAACTAACATCCGGAATGGGAAAAGTATTTCGGAAATGTTAACTTATTGTTTGGGATGAATGCACAATGGCCCACAAAAAATCGCTCGACGCTCTTGACCGATCATTGCAAGATTTGCGTGGAAACATCAGACCATTTGGGAACGCATTAATATTGCTTGCAGGAGATTTCATGCAAACATTACCTGTAATTCCTCGATCGACACCAGCGGACGAAATACATGAAATTGCCAGAAATACTCTACTTAGTGGCACCACGTAAAGATGTTAAAATTAACTACAAATAAGCGTGTCCAACTGCAAAACGATTTATCAGCTGAGATATTCTCGCATCAATTTCTGGAAATTGGGAACGAAAACGTGCCGGTTGATCTGACTAAAGGACTAATTTCATTGCCTTATAACTTCTACAATTTAGTGACGTCAAAAGAAGAATTGGTTGAAAAAGTATTTCCAAATATTCAAACCAAATATTCCTATAAATATAGGAATACAATTGGCTGAGTGAACGAGCTGTTCTTGCGGCCAAGAACAAAGACGTCTAAGAACTGGACAATATTATTCAGTCTAACATACAAAGCAAGACAGTCACATACAAGTCCATCGACACTGTGGTGGAAGCAGATGAAGCGGTTACTTATCCAAAATAATTTGTTAATTGCAGGCGATGAGTCACAATAACGTGGTTGAAGTATGTTGACCAGACCACACACTAGAAGTTGAAGGGACGACGACGTTTCGGTCCGTCCTGGACCATTCTCAAGTCGATTGTGATGAGTACAGGTAGGGACAGGCAATAAATAGGCAAGAGAGAGCTGAGGAGGAAAGTAAGGTGTAGGGGATAGTAGTAATAATGAGAACTGCAGAAGGCCTATTGGCCCATACGAGGCAGCTCCTATTATAACCACCGAAGGGGAAGTAATAGGATTAAGAAGAGGATAGCAAGGGAGCGTAGGAGAAGACAATGCACAGAAAAAGGGAGAAGAGAGAAAGAAAAGGAAAGAGAAAAAGAAAGATAAATGGAAGGGGTAAGCTTATGTTAAGTCACGTTTGTTAGAAAGATTAGAGCATTTGAGTATATACTGTGAAAGGGAAGAGTCCACAGCAACAAAGCCAGGACTCAAGTTCATGTTGGGTACTTTGTGTATAAGAGCCGATTCTACAAGACGGCGTCTGTGTAGAGTAGAGGCAGGAAAGATTATTTTGGAGGAAGACCAATCAATGGGATGATTAGAATCCCTCACATGGCAGAAGAGAGCATTGTTAGTGTCTGCAGACTTAACACTTCTCTTGTGTTCTTTAAGTCTGTCATTCAGTGTACGGCCAGTTTCGCCAAAGTATTGGAGAGGACAAGAAGAACAGGAAATAGAGTAGACACCAGCAGCATTAGAAGCAGGAGGAGCAGTGTGAACTAGATTACTACGAAGTGTGTTAGTTTGTCGAAAGGCGAGTTTAATGTCAAGAGGACGAAAGGTATTGGTAAAAGTTTTGAGTTCAGATATGAAGGGAAGGTATAGTACAGTGCTACTAGTGTTGGAAGCAGGTTTAGGATGAAAGAAATTTCGTTTAGCTTGAGAGTAGGCACAGTTGATGAAATGCAAAGGATAACCAAGGCGAGAGAATGATTTGTAGATAAAGGCAATTTCAGAATCAAGAAACTGAGGGTCGCTGATGCGTAGAACGCGGAGGAAGAGAGAGACGAGGACACTTTTCTTAACAGAAGGAGGATGGTAGGAAAAGAAGTGAATGTACATGCCACTATGCATGGGTTTACGGTAGACAGAGAAAGAGAACCCAGACACAGAGCTGTGAACATGAACATCAAGAAAAGGAAGGAGGGAATTAGATTCCCACTCAACTTTGAAATGGATAGAAGGAGCCAGATTGTTAAGAGAGGCGAGGAAAGGCTGGAAAAGATTAAGGTCATGAGGCCATAAAGCAAAAATGTCATCAACATAGCGAAGCCAGAGAGAGGGACGAGTATCAATAGAAGGAAGAAGAACAGTTTCGAAGTATTCCATGTAGAAATTAGCAAGAACAGGGGAGAGAGGGGAACCCATAGCGACACCGAAAGTTTGAGTGTAATATTTACCGTTGAAAGAGAAAGAGTTAGATTCAACACAGAGTCTAATGAGATCGAGGAAAACGTCAGTGGAAAGTGGGAGAGGAAGGAGGCCCTCTGACGCCTACTGTATTTTTTTAATTCACTCGATCTGCCAGGGATACAACCACAGCACGAACTGCTATTCATAATCGGCGTGCCAATTATCATGTTACGAAATATCAGCCAGCGAAAGCTTAGCAACAACATGCGACTTACAGTAAAAAGTTATTCAGCAACGTCGTAGAAGCAACAATCTTGACCGGACCTTTCAAAGGTGAAGATGTCCTCATTCATCACATTCCTATGATTCCAACGGATTTGCCCTTTCAATTTAAGAGATTGTAATTCCCAATTCGATTGGCGTTTGCAATCACCATCAACAAAGCTCAGGGCCAATCTTTAAAATTGTGCGGTCTAGACACGGATTGCTTCTCACATGGACAATTAAATGTTGCGTGTTCTAGAGTCGGCATATCAAACAATCTCTATATCTTCACAGACAGTGGAACAAGAAAAAATATTGTATACCCACAAGCACTGGGAAATTAAAAATGTTAGAAACGTGCATTTTCTCTTTTCTTTCTTTTCCATTTAACCAGACTGAGCCACAGCAACGCGTGGCGGGTACTGCTAGTTGTATATATAAATTCACCCATAGAAGACGTGGCGCAGTGTAATTTTCCATCAATAGAAAACGAGATATCATTGCCACATAGTCCTATAAATTCACCAGCTATTCTGTTAGGAATTTTTCGTAACACAGCAGTCTTTGGACTTTTAACTTCATAAAAACATCTCATTTGAATTAACTTAATTATCAGTACCAAAATAGAGTAAATGTGACCTATCTACCACTTATTGACATCCGGACAAAGAGAGGCAGGGCATCAGTGGTGGGTAGTCAGCCATTGTTGCTAGACCAGAGTCGCAGGTGCAGAGAAGCTCCTATAATTCTCCCATGGACAGCAGTGTCACAGGAGTAAACTGCTTCTATTATCGACATGCAACTACGTCTACTATAAGGGAAGTGTATTACCGAAACCCTTTTATTATCTAAGCATTCCTGGACAGTTAACGTTAGGTTAACTGTCGGACGAACCGGGTAGCACGCACGAGAATGACTTAACCAAGGTAATTATTCATTGGTCCTTATCTTATAAATAATATACTAATATTTCTTCTGATATAGCTGTCATATATATAGGATTCCGGCTTTACAACAAGTGCCCTTTGACACAAGTGCCCTTTGAGAAAGCAAGAATAAATCCTAGTAAGTCAGTACATGGATGTTGATGTTAGCCTCAACTACAAATATTATTTGGTGTCATCATCATTATTTATACCTGGTGGACCAGGCCTGCCATGCAATAGGATAAGACCTCCCAATTTTCATTACTAACTAGCTGTACCCTGCCACCATTCCTCATTCTCCTGTCCCCTCGTCTCCATTATCCCCAAATTTCCCTTCCCCCCTCCCCTTGTCCTCCCCTACCATTACCCTTTACCCTGTCCCTTCTTCTTCCCCACCATCACACACTACCATCCCCTCGTCTTTCCTACCAATCCCCACTCCCTTGTCTGATGCATTCCCAAATGATCTGATGTTCCCACCAGAAAATTGGAAACATCAAAGGAATCGATGTTCCCATCACTGAAATATAAGAAAAACAGTTAAAAAAAAGGAAATGAAAAAATATAAAAAATATACTGTGCCTACGAAATGAACGGTATGGTAAACAACACAGCTCAATTCCAATGCAATGTACCACAAAATAAATAAATCCAAATGAAAATAATCGAAATCTATGAAAATTAAATTTTTCAGTGAAATCGGAAACATTGAAATGGAATCCTACCATATTTAGTATAGTTTGTGTTGCTCGTACGTGCAACAGATGGCACTGTTTTTTTAAGCATGTTTTTACATGCCACAGGTGTGGTATCTAAACTTATATTCACGAAATGAATAGAAAGGTAAACAACACAGCTCAATTCCAATGCACTGTTACACCAAATATTTAAATGAAAATGAAAATAAATTGAAATGTATGAAAATTCAATTTATCAATGCAATCAGAAGCATTGAAATGGAATAAAAAAAATTAAAGCAATCGGTGAAGAAGTGGGGATTGCTGCGTGCATGCTGACCAAGATATTGACTAGACCTAGAATCAGTTCACTTAAAGATATGATCACTGGAGCACTAACTCTGGGCAGAAGAGCCTCCAATGGCAACAGGTGGACCCATTGTGCGATAAACACCATCAATACGTTCGATATGGCTAACACAGTCACTGAGAGGGGTGTCGACGACATACATGCAGACTTTGTTATACAAGCCCCTTGGGAATCTCTGCCAGCAGACTTTAAGATTATGGCTCTTGAAGGAAAGAAGAACCAGACACATCCTCATCTGCTACGTCACATTGCACAGATGCATATAGAAGCAAACATGGCATCCGACAGCTTCACTTACTTCACGGATGGGTCGGTAGACCAGCAGGGACAAGAAACCGGAGCTGCAGTTAAAGCAGGAAACTCTGTATATAGTTGGAGGCTCTCAAATGGGTGTTCGACTTTACAAACAGAGATGCTAGCCATTCAAAAGGCTTTGGAACATGCTTTTGCTGAACACCGACAACATGTTATCATCCATACAGATTCGAGAACCGCCATTGAAACCTTGCAACAAGAACACATATGTGATAACATCCATCTGATCACAAATGTCTTGTCATTCATGCACACACTCAAACGACAAGGCCGACGGGTACTTATCAACTGGGTGCCAAGTCATGTGGGACTAATAGGAAATGACATTGCGGACGCAGCTGCAAAACTTGCTACTAAGAGGGGAAATGTAGACATTTACATACCACAGAGTCTATCCCAGATGAAGAAAGTAATTCGAAACAGAGCAATGCGAATGATGTACAGTGACCACACCACAGCAGTTGCGACATCAGGATCTGCAGGTTGGTACAAGACTTCAACCAACTACGAACCACTTAGTTTGATGAAAGGGGGCAGTAGAACAACAGAAGTGCACTTACATCGCATCAGGCTTGGATACCCATGTGCATGGGAAATAGGCTTACAGGTTCCGGAAGATGAGAGGAAATGTCAACACTGTGGAGGATTGCCCGACAGACCACTGGAACATTATCTAACACAGTGCACAGTTACAAACCCGTTCCGATTTCACCTTAGATTCAACAGAGCAGAGGACGTTGTTAAACACATATGGCAAAATCTTACTGAAGCGACCATACGAGTCATGAATACTCATCCTCCGCCCAAGTAAAACAGAAACAAGCATCACATAGTGGGCCAGCCAGAGGCTTAGGGCCCGCGCAGGATTATCCCTGCTAAAAAGAAAGAAAAAAAAAAAAAAAAACGGTGAAGAAGTTTTGGAGATTAAGAGCATGTTTTTTTTCCCTGTCACAGACATGATATCTATATAGAGTCTATATAAAAACCCGCTTGGATGGAATGGAACGTTGTGTGAAAATTTCAAATCAATCAGTGAAGAATTTACGGAGATTAGCGATTTAGATCAAACGAACATTTGAATTTGAATTTACATAGAGTTTGTTGCTCCTATGTGCAACAGATGGCGCTGTTTCTTAAAAAAAAAAGAATGTTTTCACTTGTCACAGGTGTGATATCTATGCTTATACTTACGAAATGAACGGAATGGAAAACATTACAGCTCAATTCTATTGCAATGTCACACAAAATAATTAAATCAAAACGAAAATAAATCAAAATTTATGAAAATTAAATTTATCAATGTAATCGGAAACATTGAAATAGAATCATAACATATTTAGAATAGCGTGAATTACTATTACATGCAACAGATGACGCTGTTTAAAAAAAAACATGTTTTACCTGTCATAGGTGTGGTATCTATATAGTAGGTATTTTAAAACACGTGTGTATTCGAATGGGACGTTGTGTCCAAATTTCAAAGCAATCGGTGAAGAACTTTTGGAGATTACAGCATGTGTTGCTCTTACGACTAACAGATGGCGCTGTTTTTCGAATAAAACATATTTTCTCCTGTCACAGGTAAGGCATTGTTACGGCCCTCTCGGGTCGCAACGGGGTTCGTACTCTGATGTAGTTAGAGGAAGTTGTATCCGGCCCCAAGCCAGTAGTGGCTTTCAAGGGACGCAAGAAACTTAAAGGGGGAAGGGAAAGAAAGTTAAGAACTTAAGACTATAATTGTTCCCATCACCAATAAATAATATATAAAAGAGTGCACAGGGGGAGGGGTATTAACACTGTACAGGGGAAATACACAATTGTCTTCTGCTGAAGACTCTGGATCCAGACTCTCGGTGCCGAGTCCTCGGTGCCTTCGTGGTCTCTTGATGAATCTTCCGATCAAGCTGAGTCTACCCCAAACACAGGTCAGCCAAAACACAGGTCCACTGGGGGCACCGCCGTGGAGGCCTTCAACCACACGTCCAGCAGGTCTGCTGGCAGGTTCCGGATCAGCAAGGCTGGTCAGGCCACTCCACGAACGATATAAGGGTAACGCCCTAGACAGGAGCCTCGTGTGATGCCACAAATCACTCTCCTGTCCTCAATACCCCAGTGGATAAACGTCTCCAGTAGTCGGTCCCGGGAACGACGATCCTTTCAACTGCCTCTTCACTGGCAGGGTAACACCACAGTGTTCTTCCGGGGGACGACTTCACAGCTGCTACAGCAAAGCACAAGATATGGGGACGGCTGCCTTGGGTAGACTGACTCTACTTCCATCACAGCAGTCCCAGGTCGACTCTGTAAGTAGACACGTCATCAATAACTCGGACACACTAAGGCACCTCACTTACAGGCTCAGACACAAACGCCCACCTATCCACTCCATAGATGGCGCTGGTGTCTGAGCACCACCTCACCAGAGGTCAGCAGCGGCTGTGTTGAGCGCTGAACAGGACTGGAAACTGGCCTTTGTGGCTGGTACACGTCGTCCTCACCAGGTGTCGTCGTCCGTTTGGAGGGGGTTTCAGGAGCTGACCCACAGATGGCGCGGTCGTCACTGCTCCGTGCTCGGACGCTGGATCCGGGTTCGTAACAGGCATGTATATAGTAGATATATAAAAACACTCTCCTATTCGAATGCAACGCTGTGTCAAAATTTCACTGCAATCGGTAAAGAGGTTGCGAAGATTTCTCAACGCATGAAAAACACAGGAAAAACAAAGGTTTTAAAAAATTAAATGTTTTTTTTTTCCTGTCGTAGATGTGACATCTATATAGTATGCATATAAAACCTGCTGGGATGTGAATGGACACTGTTTGGAAATTTCAAAGCAATCAGTGAAGAACTTTCAGAGACTAGCGATTTTGAACAAACGAACATTTACATTTTTAATTATATAGATATATACAGTTTAATACTGTAGTTTGATTGGCTGCATATATATAAATTTAATATAACCCCCCCCCTCATGTGTAAAGAGTCGAATTGCCAGAATATTGCAGAAATACAGTTCGCTAATAACATCATACAAATGCAGTCATTTAGCAGTCTCCGTGGTGTAGTGGTAAGACACTCGCCTGGCGTCCCGCGAGCGCTATGTCATGGGTTCGTATCCTGGCCGGGGAGGATTTACTGGGCGCAATTCCTTAACTGTAGCCTCTGTTTAACGCAACAGTAAAATGTGTACTTGGATGAAAAAACGACTCTTCGCGGCAGGGGATCGTATTCCAGGGACCATAGGATTAAGGACTTGCCCGAAACGCTACGCGTACTAGTGGCTGTACAAGAATATAACAACTCTTGTATATATCTCAAAAAAAAAAAAAAAAAAAAAAAAAAAAAAATTGCTATGGAAATATCTAAATTAACATAAATATAAACACTATATAAATTTATATAAATGAAATAAATATAAATCAAACAGGTCAGTTCTCCATATTATTTGATCCTTTGAACCAAGATAGCACAGAACTGGTTCGAATCTCCCATATTATTTTGCCATCTTCGAACTGGATGACAGATTATATGGTAATCTTTGTACCATATGAACCAGAGTTAACCAGTGGATTCATTAAATCAAGAAATACACTGGTACAAGTGTAATTTATACAATAACAAATATTGCCAGTCACGAGACCAGCTGCGGTGACCCGCCATCTGCTCACAACCCTCAGCCGAGCCTCACAGTGACTTCAAGGTCACTCCCAAGTTCGTGATATGACAGAGTTTATTTTAAAGCCAGCCAAATTAGTGGCTGTGCCCTCGAAAGTTAATTCACGAATTTTGTGGTGTTTATTTTGCGAGGTCACTAATAACATTTAATATTTCTAGATAATTCTAGAGGCTATTGGGAGGATATCATTAACAATTGTGTATAGTATAGAGAATTATTTAAAATATATATTGCACTAGTTTTCTCAATACAATATTTACTACTTGCCAACCTACAAAAGGGTAGGATATTTACATTAACTAGTGTTTATTGTTACCCTAGTCTATATTACCATTGACTAGTTGAACTATTTATTGTCCTTCTTGAGAGTAGGTGCAGTTTGCATAAAGGGTTTACCCTACGATGATTGCACCAGGACAGATGTTGGGAGACACATTGACGTTGAGGAGGATAAGAATGTCAGAAGTCCTAGTTGCATCGTGCCGTAGATAGAGGAGACTTGCCGCACCGTAGTTTGGGATGTCCAATTCATGGCGTTAGCGGATCCATGGTGTAGCGTTGTGTGCAAGACGTCTACTAATATTTTTCCTGAAACTTGTATATCGGAAAGTGCAAGCAGTACGCTTCCCAAATCATCAACGTGTCGAAGGACACCTGGCCACCAGGCAGTGCCTTCGGCTGAGACATCTTATCCGGCACCCCATAAACAAACTCCTTCGCCTGGGACATCCAGATAGTGGAAGAGCACCACGGGATCAGAAGCCCCCGGCATCCCGATAAAGGCCCAACATCTGATCCTCACAGGATAAGACCCCGGCAGCCAGGACAAGGCTGTCCCCAGATCGGGGCAACGAAGGAGGGGGGACCGCAGGGGACGCAGGCACGTCATCGACTCCACCACTGGGAACAGGAGCCGAGGGCCCCCCAGGCACACATCTTTCCCCAACACCAGGACGAGGTCCCGATCATCAGGGGCAACCCCCCACTGCGGGGATCCAACAGCGGGAGGCGCAGGAAGGGGGGTAGGGTACAGGAAGCAACTCGGAGTCCCTCACAGCCCCATCATCTACGGCTGAGGACGCCAGAGCACCATACTCCCCCACCTTTTCCCAAGGCACACCACAAAGGTTAGACACACTCCGAGCCGGCCGCAAATGCTTCGAGACAGGCCGGACCACACCACTCCATCCAGGCCCCTCCGCAGGCATGGCCACCATCTACACATCCACATGGGCCACACACTCACCGTCCGAAGAGTCAACAGAGGCCACATCGCTTGCACTGTCCACATCATCCAGTGGAAACCATCTCAGAACACCGGTGAGCACGCTTTCGCAAAGGGATTAAAGCATCAGAACTACAGTCGTCGACACACACAGGCACGGCAATCACCTCCACCTGCCGAAGCACCCCCTCCAAAACAGCAGAATCCACATTCACGGGAGCCGGTACCACAGCCACAGGCGGAGGTGGGACATGGACCTCCACTGGGACATCCTTCACTACACGCAGCTCAAGCCACGGCCTAACACCCACACACACCGGCTCAACAATCCCAGGAGCCACAGCAGTTACCCGACGTGTCATACAGAGCATAAAAGGCATCTCAACAGGCAGAGCAACAGTCAGGCAATCAGGCGCTTCAGGCACAACACCCACTTCATCCTCAGTACTGACCGAATGCAACAGGGGCGGAAATTCCTCCGCACGCAAAATATGCATTTGACCAGTTGCTCCCACGTTGCACGCTGCAGCCAGATGACCCTCGTAACCACACCTATAACAGATGCGCGGTTGCCCCCGATACAGGCAGCGGAGCATGTAACCTAACACGACATCGACGACGGGACACTACACTTTAGCGACATCATCAGGGTGTGGGAGCCACCAAGCATCCCAATACAGTGCCAGGCAAGGACCTTGTACCTACGAACACTTAACACAGTCCCAAATCGTTCGAAACAGGAGGTTAAAAGTTCCTCCTGAAATTCGAAGGAGTACCATGCACCACCACATACGTCATGGCAACACTAAGATTCACCATTTTAACAGAACCAGCGGTATCAGGAAGAGGGTAAACATGCTTCTCACACCACTCAAGAAACGCCTGAAAGGCAGCCTGGAAGTGGACCTTGACCAAAGCACGGTTGCTCTGAAGCAACTGGACGCCCACTAAGTCCGACAGCAGCACATGTAGCTCATCCACTAGGGCGACACCAACCAACAGATGGTCCACGGGCACCGTAAATCCCAGACCAGCCGACGATGTCCTCTTCTCTGGAGGGCGAGAAGTCCCCATGGCCAATCCAAACGTCTCCCTGTCAGTGGCAAACCACCACCAGCAGGACAACCCAGCAATCGTCTGACGTAAACACCAGCCAGGAGCGAAGAACCTCAGGATGGTCCAACCCGGCCGATGGTCGCCACACAACTTATTGTTCATCCTAGTCCCATTTTTATCATAGTCTAGTTCTAACATTGATCAACCTAGCACCATTAATTAATGGTGCAGATCCTATTTTGGATGTAATTGATACCAGCTCAAGTTGAGTTGTGCATATAAAATAATTTAATTATAATCATTGCACCTTTTGAGTGATTAAATAGTATCTATACCAACCTAGGGTGATAATTGAGAAGCTAACCTAAAGGTACATCCAGTGACACTGGTTTATCACTCAAATCTTTTGTGTGTATGATTACATATAATGTGTATTAATTTTAAGAGCTAACCTCTAAAAGAGGTAGGATTATAGCTTAGTAATTGAAGGCTTTTACCCTAGGCTACTCCATCAGTATCTGTTCAGCATTATCAGCAACCCAAGTACAAGCACCCCAAGGCTTAACCAGCTAGCCAGTATTGATACTGCAGGAAGAATGAAAAGAACCCTTGCAGGTCTTAAAGGCCACTTAACAAGACAGATCAAGAAATGTGAGGATTTGTTACAACAATCTCCAGTTGATAAATTATATCACTATATAAATTCATATAAATTAAATAAATATAAATCTCACATGTCGGTTCCCCACAGCTGTGTTAAAATTCTGAAATAGCTATTCAACCGGATTATATCAGGCTGTTCCCACCAGTATTGTCAGGTACAAGTTTGCCATACTCCTCAGATACCAGTCGATATCTCAGTGTTGCTCCAGTGACTTCATAAATGAACATTACTTATGAATTTCAAATAATCTTTCTAGAATAAATAAATAAAAACTTTAATGCTTACCAAATTAATTTTTGTGAGTATTGTACAGCGAGTATGACGGCGTTCATCTTGGAGTAGATCGTGCTGAGGTCAGGATTATTGACCAAGGAAGCGTTGGTGACAGCGAGGAGCCTGGTTGCTGGACCCACCAAGCGGCCCTTGAGGGACCACTGGGCGAAGGCGGCGAGGAAGGCGAGGTCGTCGCTCACCACCACCACCGTCACGCACCACGACACCTGCCGCAGCTGTTGACGTCAACATGGTTGACGTTATGTGAGAGTGACCTGCCCGCCTCAGTAGTGATGTGAGAGTGACTTGCCCGCCTCAGTTGTGATGTGAGAGTGACCTGTCAGCCTCAGTAGTGATGTGAGAGTCACCTGCCCGCCTCAGTAGTGATATGAGAGTGACCTGCCCGCCTCAGTAGTGATATGAGAGTGACCTGCCAGCCTCAGTAGTGATGTGAGAGTGACCTGCCAACCTCAGTAGTGATGTGAGAGTGACCTGCTCACCTCAGTTGTGATGTGAGAGTGACCTGCCAGCCTCAGTAGTGATGTGAGAGTGACTTCCTTGTATCAGTAATAATAATGAGTGCCCTACCCACGTCAGCAGAAATATGAGAATGGCCTACACATTTGAGCAATAATGTGAGCTCCACCTACTTGTCGAGCCTCATCGACTGCCCTGATGAGCTGCGTGTGCTTCATATTAGCGTCCTGGAGGTCGACTGCCACCTCCCACACTGACACACTCCAGGAATTCCACAAATTATCTTGTTGAAGATTGAACAGGGAGATCTGTGAATAAAATTGATAGGCATGATTTACTGAGAAATTTTTAATCAAATCAAATCTTAAGCGTTACTGATAAATAGCCGTGCAGGTAAGTTGTTTAGGTTTACATAAAATATGGCTCAATCAGTTATTTCTATAAAGGAAAACGTCAGTTTGCTTTTTTTGTTTGTACTTGGCTGGAGGCCAGATGCTTTGGTCAAGCCACATTAAACTTTGCAGGATTAAAAATAAATATGTGAGGAGTGTCATTGGGGGGATGAGGGTAGGCCTGTGTACCTCTCTTGAAGTTGGACCAGCCCATATACCCCTTTTTGTGAAGTCTTTGGAATGTAAATTTCAATAAAAAAAATCCGTAGAGATCAGCATTCGTTTAAATTAAATTTAAAATTTTGCACCGAGGGGCGAGTTTATTGGGTTTTACTGATTCTTGTGGGAACCGACTCGTGAGATTTATATTTATTTGATTCATATGAATTTATATAGAATTTATATTTACGTTAATTTATATTTTTCGATTGCAATTTGTATGATGTTTAGCGGACTGTATTTCTGAAATATTCTCACAAATCGATTCTTACACATTAGGGGGGTTTGTTGGATTTCTGGGGCTTGACTCGTATATTTAATTATTTGATTATTGTATTTAAATAAATCGAAGGACCACCCACTTTTGAGAAAAGAGGGAAAACGAGTAAAAGTGATCATTAGAATGACACTAGAGAACCAGTGTCTATGGATATTAATTAAATGAATAATCACTTGAAAATAATAAATAGACTGTATTATTAATTAATTAAAGTCAAAGCCTCAAATATCAACATTGGGGGGGGGGTATTTCTAGAAGTTCATATATATCTAGGAACCAGTGTGGTTCGTCACTAGTTCATTGTTGAGTTAGTAACATAGTAAATCTAAACTAAGATAGATTCAAAGATATGATAACTCAAATTATGAATATTAAAGATTATGAATTATTGAGCAACAGTAGGAGCAAACACATTAATTACCAAATCAGAATTTCTGGCAATAAATTATTCACTGTAAAGATCCTATATGAATTATATGGAAATCAGTAATAATCTTAGATAAATTTGTACGAAATAAATGTCTTATCTGTAAGACGATTTCTGTAACGCCATTTCGTTATTCGTCCTCGTAGTCACAGGATCCCAATAAAGAAAGAACCCGAGGTGAACATCACAGATGAAGAGAAACAACTTGTCGACTCCTCGTATACACGTTGAAATCAGAGAAATTTAAGTAGCATTTGATTAGGCTACGAATTATTTCAAATATTCATGAAAACTGAGAAAGTGTGGAAAATCAACTAACGTTGTGTATTAGGTATCCATTCGGTATAACGACAGACTACCCACAAATATACAATCTAGAACCTCGATGTCGATGCAGACCTCGCATCGACACCACCAAGACCCGCAACCAGGACAAGGTGGAAGATTTTGCACACGTGCTCGAGGAAGCTCTCCCTGGCCCAGCTGGGGTCACTGCCTGTAAAAGATGGGAGCACTTCAGAGACGCTGTGTTCAACGCTGCCATTTCCACCTTTGGCAAGAAGACCAGCAGGTCGGCAGACTGGTTCGAGGCTCACTCGGAAGAGATGACACCTGTAATCGAAGAGAAGAGAAACGCCTTGGCAGCCTACAAAGCCTCCCCAAGTCAGCGCAACTTACAGATCCTTCGGGCCGTCCGCTGCAAAGTGCAGCAGAGCGCCAGGCGATGTGCCAACAACTATTGGCTCCAGCTCTGCTCCCAGATACAGACTGCAGCGGATACAGGCAATGTAAGGGGGAATGTATGACGGCATCAAGCAGGCCCTCGGCCCAATCCAGAGGAAGACCGCTCCTCTGAAATCTGCCACTGGCGAGGTGATTCAGGACCAGACACTGCAGCTGAAGCGCTGGGTCGAGCACTACTCTGAGCTATACGCCAGGGACAATGTGGTCACCGAAGATGCCCTGAGCGCCATTGAATGTCTGCCTGTGTTAATGGAGCTCGACAGCGAACCGACCCTGGAAGAACTCAGCGATGCCCTAGACTCCCTTGCTTCTGGTAAAGCTCCTGGCAAAGATGGCATTCCTGCTGAGACCTTGAAGTGCTGCAGAGGTAGCCTGCTCGTGGAGCTACATGAAATTCTCTGCCTCTACTGGGAAGGAGTGGTGCCACAGGACATGAGGGATGCCAACATCGTCACACTGTATAAGAATAAAGGTGACAGGGGCGACTGCAACAACTACCGTGGAATCTCCCTCCTCAGTATTGTCGGAAATCTGTTTGCTCGAGTCGCATTGAAGAGGCTCCAAGTACTTGCAGAGAGAGTCTATCCAGAATCACAATGCGGATTCAGAGCTGGCAGGTCCACCATCGACATGGTCTTTTCCCTCAGACAACTGCAGGAGAAATGCAGGGAACAGAGGCAGCCACTCTTTGTAGCCTTCATAGATCTGACGAAGGCCTTCGACCTCGTCAGCAGGGATGGCCTGTTCAAGATCCTCCCCAAGATCGGATGCCCACCCAGGCTCACGTGTGCCCTAAAGAATGAGGTGATTTGATAAAATACCATGCCCAAGATTACCAACCGAATACCGGTGGGGGGATGGAAATAACCTCGGCTACCATCCTCTTTTGTCCGGTCATGTTGGTTGAGCGGTTAAGGTGTCCTGTACGTCAGCAGAGTGCTCCTGGCAGTATGGGTTCGAGTCACTTCTGGTATGTGAGTTTTCAGTTACATATATACTCAGTGCCAAATGCTTAATGCACAGACTAGCCTGTTCCACTAGCTGAAGTTTATAACTTTTTAGACAGTTAGGTTGAGTTAAGTTTTTTTGGTGGGTTGAGTGTCTAAAAAGTTATAAACTTCAGCTAGTGGAACAGGGTAGTCTGTGCATTAAGCATTTGGCACTGAGCTTTCCCATATAACAGGGCTCGATGAAAGAGCACTGGGGGTCCCACACTATCTCATTGCCTGGGAGAGGATTGGAGTTCTGGTTGGTTAAATACCCCAGAATTCCTACCTCTCTTAATGGCTTTGAAGTATGGTGTAGTGGATACAGCGTGCAACTGCCACCTTGTTGGCCAGTGTTCGAGTCCCCTGGTGGGTTGAGTGTCTAAAAAGTTATAAACTTCAGCTAGTAGAACAGGCTAGTCTGTGCATTAAGCATTTGGCACCGAGTTTTCCCATATAACAGGGCTCGATGAAAGAGCACCAGGGGTCCCACCCTATCTCATTGCCTGGGAGAGGATTGGAGTTCTGGTTGGTTAAATATCCCAGAATTCCTACCTCTCTTAATGGCTTTGAAGTATGGTGTAGTGGATACAGCGTGCAACTGCCACCTTGTTGGCAGGTGTTCGAGTACCCTGGTGGGTTGAGTGTCTAAAAAGTTATCAACTTCAGCTAGTGGAACAGGCAAGTCTGTGCATTAAGCATTTGGCACTGAGTTTTCCCATATAACATTTTTTTTATTGGCGTAAAAATTAACGTAGATATATGACCGAACCTAACCAACGCTACCTACCCTAACCAAACCTATCTCTATAGGTTAGTTTAGGTTAGGTGGACGAAAAAGTTAGGTTAGGTTAGGTTAGGTAGTCGAAAAACAACTAATTCATGAAAACTTGGCATATTAGGCAAATAGGGCCTTCCATAGTAGGCTGAGAAGTTCGTTCTGGCTACTAGGTACGACATATATATATATATATATATATATATATATATATATATATATATTGCCTAATAAGCCAAGTTTTCCTGAAATTATATATTTTCTCTAATTTTTTTCTTATGAAATGATAAAGCTACCCATTTCATTATGCATGAGGTCAATTTTTTTTTATTGGAGTTAAAATTAACGTAGATATATGACCGAACCTAACCAACCCTACCTAACCTATCTTTATAGGTTAGGTTAGGTAGCCGAAAAAGTTAGGTTAGGTTAGGTTAGGTTAGGTAGTCGAAAACACATTAATTCATGAAAACTTGGCTTATTAGGCAAATCGGGCCTTGCATAGTAGGCTGAGAAGTGCGTTCTGGCTATTAGGTACGACATATATATATATATATATATATATATATGTGACGGTAACGCGTTGGTGTTCGGCTGTTTAAGGCTAGGGGTATGGCCTCGTCACATAGTTATAAAAAAAATAGAAAAACTGGAACTTCGTCTGTGGTAAGGTAAGGAGAAGACACACAAAACACAAGTAAACTTTAACAATGAAATTTTAATTACGTTAAATAAATCAAAACATGAAAATATGGACAAACAAATATGTATAATAAAATCAATGAATCAAAATAATAAGAATACTTAAATGACACAATGAAAAGTTACGTTAAGGCAAAATAACAAGAAGTGCAACACAAAAGTTAAGTGGGAGGTGCTGGAATATTGGCTTAAAGCCACCACCTCTCTCAGTACACTCTAGAGTCTAGCTGGGAGGAGTGCTGGCTACGAAAGCACGGAACATTCTGAAGACTGATGTTGGGGCGACCCCAGACATCGGGTAGTATTGGGGGGCGAGTGCAGGTGCAGCCAGACCGGCGACCAATCAGCGGAGCCGTAGCGATCAACGGGTAGTTTGGTGGTTGGAGTTCGAACAGGTGGCTGGTTGCATACGTTTCTGCTCACCCTGGCAAGCCTTGCTGGTGCTGGTGTTGTTGGCGTTGTTGGACATTTCTTCCATAGTCTTTTTATATAATTGTGAAGACGTAATTTTGGAGGGAAGAGCAGGCTCAATCTCTTGAAGGAGATTATCGTCACAACTCTCCCCCGAAGCCTGCGGTTCTGGAAGAAGTACGTCGTTATGTGGTGGAGTAATGGATGGAGTCGCTTCTACTTCATAAACTCTGGAGAGGGCATCGGCTATGGTGTTGTCAGAACCCTTGATATAGCGGATCTCCAGGTTGAAGTCTTGTAAATACAGAGCCCATCGTAGAAGACGCTGGTTGGTGAATTGGGCTTGATGTAGGAAGCGGAGAGGGTTGTGGTCTGAGAAGATGGTGGTAGACCTGGCGCCTTGTAGGTACGGAGCGAAGTGTTGGAGGTTCAGGACGATGGATAGTAGCTCCTTTTCAATAGTGCTGTAGTTCCTCTGGTGTGGTTTCAGTTTGTAGCTGTAGTAGCTGACAGGTAGAACCTCCTCGCCTCGTAGTTGCATCAGGACACCACCAACGCCGGTACCACTGGCGTCGACATGAAGGACGAAAGGCTTGGTGATATCTGGAGAGGCGAGAATGGGGTTAGAACAGAGGAGGAATTTGAGTTGTTCGAAAGCAACGGTTTGCTGCATGGTCCAATTATACCGTTGCTTGGGACTGGTTAATAGAATTAGAGGTGTGGCGACTGTACTGAAATTCCTCACAAACCTACGGTAGTAAGAGGCAAGACCAAGGAAGCGCAGGAGCTGCTTCCTGGTGGTAGGCTGTGGATACTGTAGGATGGCTTGAGTGTGTGAGTCTAACGGAGCTATGCTGCCACTCCCAATAACATGACCCAGATAACGCACTTTACCTTTCGCGAAAGTGGACTTGCCCAGGTTGATGGTGAGGCCGGCTGTCAGGAGCTTGGAGAACAGACGTCGCAGCTGGAGCAGATGTTCACTCCAGGAGTTGGAGGCTACGACGATATCGTCCAGGTAGGCGTATGTGTTATCCAAGCCCTGGATGACACGGTTGACAGCTCTTTGAAAGGTGGCCGGGGCATTACATAGTCCGAAAGGAAGGCGTTCATATCTGAAAAGTCCAAAAGGAGTGATGAAGGCAGATATTTCTTTAGCGCGCTCCGTTAGACACACTTGATAGTACCCCTTAAGCAAGTCCACTTGGGACAAGTACTGGGCACTACCAATGGCATCAAGGATGTCATCTATCCTTGGCAAGGGGTAAGCATCCTTGACAGTGACAGAGTTCAGTTTTCGATAGTCAGTGCACAACCGCACCTTACCTTGGGGTTTGGGCACCAAGATACAAGGTGAGGCCCAGGGGGACTCACAAGGTGTAGCCAGTCCATGATCCAAGAGGTATTGCACCTCAGCACGCATGACTTCCTTCTTGCTCGGGCTGATTCGGTAGAAGGGTTGACGAATCGGCCGGGTGTCGGGGAGCAGTTGGATGTCGTGCTGGGTAACATTACACTCTTGGGGATCATCTCTGAACAACTCTTGATGTTCTCTGAAGATCTTGACGAGAGGTGCACTATGATTATCCTGAAAGTATTTGGGAAGATCATTAAGGATTTCGGAATTAGAAAGCGCTGACTCCTTGTCAGTGCTTTCGGGAGGAGAAGCTGGGAAGGTCTCACTGTGGATGTAGGGTTCTGTGAATGTGGAATAATTAGTCAAGACAGTGGGAGGAGTACCATTATATTGCTTCAGGAGGTTGACGTGGCACAGCTGGGTCTTCCGCCGCCTATCTGGAGTCTCTATCACATAATTATTATTATTCCTGCACTCTTTGACGCAGTAGGGTCCTGAAAATCTGTTTTGTAAAGGTGAACCTGGGATAGGGAAATAAGCAAGGACGAAGTCTCCCGGCTTGAATTTTCTTACTTTGCTGGTCTGGTCGTAATGAGTCTTCATTCTCACCTGGGCTTTCAATAGATTATCATGGGCAAAGCGGTGGACTCTCTCTAGAATGTGCTGAAGGTTTTGAAGAAACTGGGGCACATTCTGATGCTCACTGAAGGTGGCATCTCTGAGAGAGTCTTTGAAAGCCTTAAGGGGAGTACGGCACTTACGGCCGTAGAGCATCTCATAAGGAGATACTCCTAGGGACTCATTGGGGAGACTTCTGAAAATACACATTATTAGGTCAATCTGCTTATCCCAATCCTTTGAGGTTTCACTACAAAACTTTTTCAAGAGTGCTTTGATGGTCTGATGACTACGTTCAAGAGAACCCTGTGAAGCAGGATGATAGGGGCTGGACAATACCTGTTTGATGTTGAACTCCTCCAGTGTTCTTTTGAAGAGATCACTGGTGAAGTTGGTGCCACAGTCACTTTGAATCTCCCTGGGAAATCCGTATTGAGTGAAGATCTTCAGTAGATGTTTGATAACCGTAGCAGCCGTGATGTTCTTCACTGGAACTGCTATGGGAAATCTGGTGGTAGGACACAGGATGGTTAGGATGTAGGCGTTACCTGAACTGGTCCGAGGTAAAGGACCAACACAGTCTATTATGAGTCTGTGGAAAGGTTCCGCAGGCACCTGTATGGGAATCAGTGGTGCTCTGGGAATGGAGACGTTCGGTTTGCCTGCCATCTGACATGTATGACACTGTTTTACGTACTGTTTGACGTTGTTTACCATACCTGGCCAGTAGTAGTCTTGACGAATCCCATGGTAAGTCTTGTTGAAGCCGTAGTGGGAGAATGCTCCATGGGCCAGGTGTAGAATAGTGGGCCGCAGGCTGGTGGGAATCACAAGTTGTTCGGTGTTGGCCCAATCGTCCTCCTCCTTCAGTTTACTGGGTCTATATCTGCGGTAGAGCAAGTCGTTCTCTAGGAAGAACCCAGGAATACTGTCGGGTTGAGTCTCAGCCTGGAAAAACAATGGTGTTAAAGTAAGATCTTCCCTCTGCAACTTACGGAACTCCAACTTGGTCAGATGCGGGGGTAGTTTCTGAGGGTCTTGAGGGACAGCGGTAGCAGTAGAGTCAGCTGGCTGTGGACGTGCGGCTTGTGCACGGGTGGTCACGAGAACCGGAGGAGAAACTTCATCACTCTCTTGAACCTCTGCTGGAACATACTCGAGAATAGGGTTTCTGGGCACAGAGTTACACACCTGGGGTTTGTCCATGACGATCAGGTTGGTTGGTTGCAGGTCTTCTGCCAAGTCGTTGCCTAGGAGAAGTTGCACTCCAGGCATGGGAAAAGGCTTTTCCCTGACGGCGACTTGGACTTCCCCGTTCACGTAGGGACAATCCAGGTGGACTCTGGCGAGAGGGTATGGAGTAGTAGCAGTGAGGTCAGTGATGAAGACCGTTTCCCCGGTGTAGACTATGTTGGGCACAGCCGACTTCAAGATGATCGATTGTAGAGCCGCTGTGTCCCTCAAGATCTTCAATTTGAAACGTCCCTCCGGATTTGAACCGTTGGCAGAGACAGTTCCAGTATACAGGTGGTTACTGAAAAGAGAAAGATCATTAACATCAACACCAACATTCATCACAGGCTTACCGGACTTAGGAGGAGTTGGTTTGGGTCGTTGTTGGTCAGTGGTTCCCTTGTATTGAGACTTACCACACTTGTCTATGGTATGTCCATAGAGTCTACAATACTTGCAGTACAGTTGTGAACCAGCTTGATCGGGGCTCACCTTCTCGTAACTGTACCACGACTTCTTACTGGAGGATGGTTCAGGTGTCAGCCGGTGGATGAGGCTGTAAGTGTCAGCCGACTTAGCACACTTCAGGTAGTCGGTTTCTTCTTTATCTGCTAAGTAGAGGCGGACAGGAGGCGGCACACGTCTCAAGAATTCTTCAACAAGCATCAGGTTGACGAGTTCTGTAAAAGTAGAGACATGTGCTGCTTCCAGCCATTTCATGAAATACCTCCGTTTCGTGTTAGCAAACTCGAGGAAGGTAGTGGTACTTGCCTTCAGGTGGTCACGGAATTTCCTTCTATAACTTTCAGTAGAGAGGAGGTAGGCGTCCAACACTGCTTGTTTCAGAGTGTAGTAGTCATTCTCAGACGCCAAAGTACTGAGTGTGACTGCAGCTCTACCTGTAAGATGGACTCTGAGAAGTGTTGCCCATTGGTCGACAGGCCAACTGAGTTGATTAGCAAGGGTTTCAAAGGTGGTAAAGAACACATCAACTTCTGCTTCTACAAAGGATGGCATTAACTTACTTGCATGTGATATATTAAAACTGACGGGAAGATTGGCAGTAGCTTGCTGGCGTTGGGTGAAGTGTGAAGTTTCCAAGGAGATTTCGCGTTGACGACACTCTAGAGCCAGAGTCGCTTGTTGCTTGTCATGTTCGCGTTGTATTTCCAACTCGCGTTGTTTGGTTTCAAGCTGTACTCTTTCACGTTCACGGAGTAATGCGACCTCGCGTTCGTGTTCTTCTCTCCTCAAGGCAGCTTCGCGTTCTTGTTCGTCTCTCCTCAAGGCAGCTTCACGTTCTTGTTCGTCTCTCCTCAAAGCAGCTTCGCGTTCGTGCTCTTCCCTTCGTATGGCAGCTGCTTCTCTTTGCTGCTCACGTTCAATCTTGGCCAGCTCTAGTTTAAGTTTCATCGTAGCCAAGTCAGTTTTCTCTGCAATATAGTAAGTTTCATGAGTTTCAGAGTCTATCTTACCTTGCTCTAAATAGTAATCCAGCAACAGGTTGTGTAGGTCATTTTTGTTGGCTTGGTAGGGAACTTCTAGTTGATACTCATGTGCAAGAGTTTGTAGTTCAGTCCTCTTGGCACGACTCAAAGTCCCTATTTCACCTGCTGGATTTGCACGGAAAGTTTGGAGACGAAACATGGTGAAATTAGCAAATAAAGGTACACGAATGTTCAATAATGAAATGTCAGAAACAGGACAACGTGGCAACTGGCACCTATCCTGTGTGATCTTTAACAATTAACGTTAAGTGAAAGATATTAAATGATTAAATTAAATCAAGGGCGCAGGAAATCTTGTACCCGGTACTCATGTAAGAGAATAAGGGCAAGAAAATCCTACTAACAAATGAAACAAAGTTTCGAAAACAAATGAAACAGTTAAATGCTTCAAAAGTAAAATTGGTAGTCCAAGGATGTAGGCATACCTTGCCAAGTCTCTATAGGACATAAAGCAAGTTTTTCCTACTGAATTTAATATGATACTTACAGAATTAGCGAACTTTTGTGCTCTGAAAAAATAAGCTAATTCCCTACCGTTGTATGTATCATCATCTCTGACTGACGTGTAGGGGTGCGAGGTGTCAACTGGTGACGAGAACTGCTGCTGAGGTCCCAATTCAGCAACTAAAGTTCGAGCTAGAGGAACTATGGCCCTCTTTGTCCTCCTACAGTCAGATTGCAGAAGATTGGGTACTCTTGACCCGGGGCAGACCACAGTACCAGGGTACCAATATGATGATCTGTCAGAATGAGAAATATTCAAGGGACATAGATGGTAAATACGAGTAATAACAAGGAGGGAGAGATGACCAATTAAGAGTATGACTGAGGCCTACAGTCACCACGTAATCCAAAGTTGTCTCACCTTCACTATATGTTACTCTCGTAATGCACAATACACCGCACCTTATAAAAAATGAAATTGAATGAAAAATAGTAAAGCTACGTTAACAAAGTTAAATACGCTTACCATAAATTACCACTTGGCACCAGTACCTGAGTGAGGCTCCTAGGACAGGCCCCCATATAACTTGTGACGGTAACGCGTTGGTGTTCGGCTGTTTAAGGCTAGGGGTATGGCCTCGTCACATAGTTATAAAAAAAAATAGAAAAACTGGAACTTCGTCTGTGGTAAGGTAAGGAGAAGACACACAAAACACAAGTAAACTTTAACAATGAAATTTTAATTACGTTAAATAAATCAAAACATGAAAATATGGACAAACAAATATGTATAATAAAATCAATGAATCAAAATAATAAGAATACTTAAATGACACAATGAAAAGTTACGTTAAGGCAAAATAACAAGAAGTGCAACACAAAAGTTAAGTGGGAGGTGCTGGAATATTGGCTTAAAGCCACCACCTCTCTCAGTACACTCTAGAGTCTAGCTGGGAGGAGTGCTGGCTACGAAAGCACGGAACATTCTGAAGACTGATGTTGGGGCGACCCCAGACATCGGGTAGTATTGGGGGGCGAGTGCAGGTGCAGCCAGACCGGCGACCAATCAGCGGAGCCGTAGCGATCAACGGGTAGTTTGGTGGTTGGAGTTCGAACAGGTGGCTGGTTGCATACGTTTCTGCTCACCCTGGCAAGCCTTGCTGGTGCTGGTGTTGTTGGCGTTGTTGGACATTTCTTCCATAGTCTTTTTATATAATTGTGAAGACGTAATTTTGGAGGGAAGAGCAGGCTCAATCTCTTGAAGGAGATTATCGTCACAATATATATATATATATGTCGTACCTAGTAGCCAGAACGCACTTCTCAGCCTACTATGCAAGGCCGAATTTGCGTAATAAGCCAAGTTTTCATGAATTAATTGTTTTTCGACTACCTAACCTACCTAACCTAACCTAACTTAACTTTTTCGGTTACCTAACCTAGCCTAACCTATAAAGATAGGTTAGGTTAGGTTAGGTAGGGTTGATTAGGTTCGGTCATATATCTATGTTAATTTTAACTCCAATAAAAAAAAATTGACCTCATACATAATGAAATGGATAGCTTTATCATTTCATAAGAAAAAAATTAGAGAAAATATACTATTTCTGGAAAACTTGGCTTATTAGGCAAATCGGGCCTTGCATAGTAGGCTGAGAAGTGCGTTCTGGCTACTAGGTACGACATATATATATATATATATATATATATATATATATATATATATATATATATATATATATATATATATATATATATATATATATATATATATATATATATATATATGTCGTACCTAGTAGCCAGAACGCACTTTTCAGCCTACTATGCAAGGCCCAATTTGCCTAATAAGCCAAGTTTTCCTGAATTAATATATTTTCTCAATTTTTTTCTTATGAAATGATAAAGCTACCCATTTCATTATGCATGAGGTCAATTTATTTTATTGGAGTTAAAATTAACGTAGATATATGACCGAACCTAACCAACCCTACCTAACCTAACCTAACCTATCTTTATAGGTTAGGTTAGGTTAGGTAGCCGAAAAAGTTAGGTTAGGTTGGGTTAGGTAGGTTAGGTAATCGAAAAACAATTAATTCATAAAAACTTGGCTTATTGAGCAAATCGGGCCTTGCATAGTAGGCTGAGAAGTGAGTTCTGGCTACTAGGTACGACATATATATATATATATATATATATATATATATATATATATATATATATATATATGTCGTACCTAGTAGCCAGAACTCACTTCTCAGCCTACTATTCAAAGCCCGATTTGCCTAATAAGCCAAGTTTTCCTGAATTAATATATTTACTATAATTTTTTTCTTATGAAATGATAAAGCTACCCTTTTCTCTATGTATGAGGTCAATTTTTTTTTATTGGAGTTAAAATTAACGTAGATATATGACCGAACCTAACCAACCCTACCTAACCTAACCTAACCTATATTTATAGGTAAGGTTAGGTTAGGTTGCCAAAAAAGCTAGGTTAGGTTAGGTTAGGTAGGTTAGGTAGACGAAAAAACATTAATTCATGAAAACTTGGCTTATTAGGCAAATCGGGCCTTGAATAGTAGGCTGAGAAGTGCGTTCTGGCTATTAGGTACGACATATATATATATATATATATATATATATATATATATATATATATATATATATGTCGTACCTAGTAGCCAGAACTCACTTCTCAGCCTACTATGCAAGGCCCGATTTGCCTAATAAGCCTAGTTTTCATGAATTAATGTTTTTTCGACTACCTAACCTACCTAACCTAACCTAACCTAACGTTTTCGGCTACCTAACCTAACCTAACCTATAAAGATAGGTTAGGTTAGGTTAGGTAGGGTTGGGTAGGTTCGGTCATATATCTACGTTAATTTTAACTCCAATAAAAAAAATTGACCTCATACATAATGAAATGGGTTGCTTTATCATTTCATAAGAAAAAAAATTGAGAAAATATATTAATTCAGTAAAACTTGGCTTATTAGGCAAATCGGGCCTTGCATAGTAGGCTGAGAAGTGAGTTCTGGCTATTAGGTACGACATATATATATATATATATATATATATATATATATATATATATATATATATATATATATATATATATATATATATATATATATATATATATATATATATATTTCATATATATATATATATATATATATATATATATGTCGTACCTAGTAGCCAGAACGCACTTCTCAGCCTACTATGCAAGGCCCGATTTGCCTAATAAGCCAAGTTTTCCTGAATTATTATATTTTCACTAATTTTTTTCTTATGATATGATAAAGCTACCCATTTCATTATGTATGAGGTAAAAAAATTTTATTGGAGTTAAAATTAACGTAGATATATGACCGAACCTAACCAACCCTACCTAACCTAACCTAACCTATCTCTATAGGTTAGGTTAGGTTAGGTAGCCGAAAAAGTTAGGTTAGGTTAGGTTAGGTAGGTTAGGTAGTCGAAAAACAATTAATTCATGAAAACTTGGCTTATTAGGCAAATCGGGCCTTGCATAGTAGGCTGAGAAGTGCGTTCTGGCTACTAGGTACGACATATATATATATATATATATATATATATATATATATATATATATATATATATATATATATATATATATATATATATATATATATATATATATATATATGTCGTACCTAGTAGCCAGAACTCACTTCTCAGCCTACTATGCAAGGCCCGATTTGCCTAATAAGCCAAGTTTTCATGAATTAATGTTTTTTCGTCTACCTAACCTACCTAACCTAACCTAACCTAGCTTTTTTTGGCTACCTAACCTAACCTTACCTATATATATAGGTTAGGTTAGGTTAGGTAGGGTTGGTTAGGTTCGGTCATATATCTACGTTAATTTTAACTCCAATAAAAAAAAATTGACCTCATACATAGTGAAAAGGGTAGCTTTATCATTTCATAAGAAAAAAATTATAGTAAATATATTAATTCAGGAAAACTTGGCTTATTAGGCAAATCGGGCCTTGAATAATAGGCTGAGAAGTGAGTTCTGGCTACTAGGTACGACATATATATATATATATATATATATATATATATATATATATATATATATCGTACCTAGCAGCCAGAACGCACTTCTCAGCCTACAATGCAGGGCCCGATTTGCCTAATAAGCCAAGTTTTCATGAATTAATGCTTTTTGACTACCTAATCTACCTAACCTAACCTAACCTAACTTTTTCGGCTACCTAACCTAACCTAACCTATAAAGATAGGTTAGGTTAGGTTAGGTAGGGTTGGTTAGGTTCGGTTATATATCTACGTTAATTTTAACTCCAATAAAAAAAATTTGACCTCATACATAATGAAATGGGTAGTTTTATCATTTCATAAGAAAAAATTTTGAGAAAATATATTAATTCATGAAAACTTGGCTTATTAGGCAAATCGGGCATATATATATATATATATATATATATATATATATATATATATATATATATATATATATATATATATATATATATATATATATATATATATATATATATATATATATATATATATATATATATATATATATATATATATATATATATATGACATATATATATATTTATATATATATATGTCGTACCTAGTAGCCAGAACGCACTTCTCAGCCTACTATGCAAGGCCCGACTTGCCTAATAAGCCAAGTTTTCATGAATTAATTGTATTTCGACTACCTAACCTACCTAACCTAACCAAACCTAACTTTTTGGGCCACCTAACCTAACCTAACCTATTAAGATAGGTTAGGTTAGGTAGGGTTGGTTAGGTTCGGTCATATATCTACGTTAATTTTAACTCGAATAAAAAAAATGACCTCATACATAATGAAATGGGTAGCTCTATCATTTCATAAGAAAAAATTTAGAGAAAATATATTAATTCATGAAAACTTGGCTTATTAGGCAAATCGGGCCTTGCATAGTAGGCTGAGAAGTGAGTTCTGGCTACTAGGTACGACATATATATATATATATATATATATATATATATATATATATATATATATATATATATATATATATATATATATAAATATATATATATATATATATATATATATATATATATAAATATATATATATATATATATATATATATATATATATATATATATATATATATATATATATATATATATATATATATATGTCGTACCTAATAGCCAGAACGCACTTCTCAGCCTACTATGCAAGGCCCGATTTGCCTAATAAGCCAAGTTTTCGCGAATTAATATATTTTCTCTAAATTTTTTCTTATGAAATGATAGAGCTACCCATTTCATTATGTATGAGGTCATTTTTTTATTGGAGTTAAATATATATATATATATATATATATATATATATATATATATATATATATATATATATATATATATATATATATATATATATATATATATATATATGTCGTACCTAGTAGCCAGAACGCACTTCTCAGCCTACTATGCAAGGCCCGATTTGCCTAATAAGCCAAGTTTTCACGAATTAATATATTTTCTCTAAATTTTTTCTTATGAAATGATAGAGCTACCCATTTCATTATGTATGAGGTCATTTTTTTTTATTGGAGTTAAATATATATATATATATATATATATATATATATATATATATATATATATATATATATATATATATATATATATATATATATATATATATATATATATATATATATGTCGTACCTAATAGTCAGAACGCACTTCTCAGCCTACTATTCAAGGCCCGATTTGCCTAATAAGCCAAGTTTTCATGAATTAATGTTTTTTCGTCTACCTAACCTACCTAACCTAACCTAACCTAGCTTTTTTTGGCTACCTAACCTAACCTTACCGATAAATATAGGTTAGGTTAGGTTAGGTAGGGTTGGTTAGGTTCGGTCATATATCTACGTTAATTTTAACTCCAATAAAAAAAAATTGACCTCATACATAGAGAAAAGGGTTGCTTTATCATTTCATAAGAAAAAAAATATAGTAAATATATAAATTCAGGAAAACTTGGCTTATTAGGCAAATCGGGTCTTGCATAGTAGGCAAAGAAGTGCGTTCTGGCTACTAGGTACGACATATATATATATATATATATATATATATATATATATATATATATATATATATATATATGTCGTACCTAGTAGCCAGAACTCACTTCTCAGCCTACTATTCAAGGCCCGATTTGCCTAATAAGCCAAGTTTTCATGAATTAATGGTTTTTCGACTACCTAACCTACCTAACCTAACCTAACCTAACTTTTTGGGCTACCTAACCTAACCTAACCTAAAAAGATAGGTTAGGTTAGGTTAGGTAGGGTTGGTTAGGTTCGGTCATATATCTACCTTAATTTTAACTACAATAACAAAAAATTGACCTCATACATAATGAAATGGGTAGCTTTATCATTTCATAAGAAAAAAAAAAGAGAAAATATATTAATTCAGGGAAACTTGGCTTATTAGGCAAATCGGGCCTTGCATAGTAGGCATAGAAGTGCATTCTGGCTACTAGGTACGACATATATATATATATATATATATATATATATATATATATATATATATATATATATATATATATATATATATATATATATATATATATATATATATATATATGTCGTACCTAGTAGCCAGAACGCACTTCTCAGCCTACTATGCAAGGCCCGATTTGCCTAATAAGCCAAGTTTTCATGAATTAATTGTTTTTCGACTACCTAACCTACCTAACCTAACCTAACCTAACTTTTTCGGCTACCTAACCAAACCTAACCTATAAAGATAGGTTAGGTTAGGTTAGGTAGGGTTGGTTAGGTTCGGTCATATATCTACGTTAATTTTAACTCCAATAAAAAAAATTGACCTCATAAATAATGAAATGGGTAGCTTTATCATTTCATAAGGAAAAAATTAGAAAAAATATATTAATTCAGGAAAACTTGGCTTATTAGGCAAATCGGGCCTTGAATAGTAGGCCAAAAAGTGAGTTCTGGCTACTAGGTACGACATTGCTCAGTATTTTAAAGGTTTCGATGAGATACGCCCTGTCAATGATCGTCAAAGACGATCATTGGTGCGGTGGTCACAGTATTGTGTACGTTTAGGGGTGATCCTGGACGGCATGGGTTCGAATCCTGGCCGGGTCAAAGAGTTCTTAGTGATATATATATACATATATATATATACATATATATATATATATATATATATATATATATATATATATATATATATATATATACATATATATATATATACATATATATATATATATATGTATATATATATGTATACATATTTACATATATATATATATATATATATATATATATAAATATATATATATATATATATATATATATATATATATATATATATATATATATATATATATATATATATATATATATATATATATATATATATTATTAAATATGGCCGAAAAAGTAAGATTAATAATTCTAACACGAATTTTCTCAATCTTTCGTACATTTCTTTTCACTGCTGGTGGTAATTCAAAAATCAATTCTCCAAAATTCATTTTTATTTCTAGTCTGACGCGACACTTGAGCACATTTCGTAAAACTTATTACATTTTCAAAGACTTTAGTTTACACATACACAACTGAATAGAACTTACACATCTCCGATTTGTTTATATCTACATTTGAGTGAGGTGGATGGGGTGAGGTGGTATTAATAGGGTATTAAATTCATCAACACAAGACAGAACACGAAACAATGGGTATTGAATGGAAGTGATTGTAGAAAGCCTATTGGTCCATATTTCTTGATGCTTCTATATTGGAGCGGAGTCTTGAGGTGGGTAGAATATAGTTGTGCATTAATTGGCTGTTGATTGCTGGTGTTGACTTCTTAATGTGTAGTGCCTCGCAAACGTCAAGCCGTCTGCTATCGCTGTATCTATCGATGATTTCTGTGTTGTTTATTAGGATTTCTCTGGCGATGGTTTGGTTGTGGGAAGAGATTATATGTTCCTTAATGGAGCCCTGTTGCTTATGCATCGTTAAACGCCTAGAAAGAGATGTTGTTGTCTTGCCTATATACTGGGTGTTTTGGAGCTTACAGTCCCCAAGAGGGCAATTGAAGGCATAGACGACGTTGGTCTCTTTTAAAGCGTTTTGCTTTGTATCTGGAGAGCAAGGAATCAAGCCTTCACGATAAAATATCGCCAGGATCTGATTCGTGATCAGATATACAAGGCAGAGAATGAAATCAAAGACAACAAAACGCAACTACTTCATGCTACAAACGAGTGGAGAAATAGCAACATCGACGAAAGTATTCGTACCCGCATTGAACAACACCTCGACATCCTCACAGACTGACATCACCTCAGCACTGAAACAAGGATTATCAAGAAACTAACAACATTATATGGAGGACCTATGGCAATTCCACGACCAAGAGATGGCTTCCTGAACCTTGCAGGAATTAACCTCACTGAGGACCAAGTCACTCTCCTAAATCTGGGCATAAACTGTCACGTTATGTCCAGACCGAGTGAGATGGCCCGGAAAGTGGAGTTGGAAATTCTGTTGGACGACATATTCGACCTCGAGACACAAAAGAAGGTCACTACCAAAGATACCTTACAAGCAGAACTTATTGCGGAAGGAGGAAAGAATCGAGGCAATTACAGAAGCACCATACTGTCCCCCGAGCTCATAGCGGCAGCTAAAAGCCTTCGTGAGAACAAGGAGATAGTTGTCAGGAGAGGTGACAAGTCGCCAATATATGTCATTCTTAAAAAAGACGAATATCTGGCGAAAATGAACCTCATACTCTCTGACCAAACTAAATTCCAAAGGGTAACGAAGGACACTACAGCCGAATTGAAAGCAAAGGTCAACAAACTGATCGAAACTGTGAACGCCAAGAAATCAGGACTCCACCTGCCAAAAATTATTGGGGAATATAAACCTGGATATGCGTATGGAAATGTCAAGACACACAAGCCTGGAAACCCACTTCGGCCAATCATTAGCCAGATACCCACACCCACGTACAGACTGGCGAAGCGACTCAACGGCCTGCTGACTCCTTATGTCTCTTGTGCCTTCAGCCTGAAGTCTCCAAAGGAATTTGTTGACTTACTACGGGGCACACGGGCCACAGGGATAAGAGCCTCGTTGGACGTAGAATCACTGTTCACCAATGTACCTGTGGACGAGACAATCGGGATGATAGCCGACAGAGTGTATCGTGATCCAGCCTGTACTCCTCTTGACATACCAGAAAATATTCTAAGGAAACTACTCCAAGCTTGTACTAAAGAGGCACCCTTCTTGAGCCCGGATTGGCACATGTATAAGCAAGTAGATGGGGTCGCCATGGGTTCTCCCCTAGGTGTCCTGTTTGCAAACTTCTACATGGGTACCATCGAGCAAAAAGTCTTAGTCGACATGAACTTGAAACCGGCCTTATACTGCAGGTATGTTGACGACATTTTTACACAGGTACCTGATGTCAGGCATCTGCAGGAGCTGAAGGAGGCATTTGAGCAGAGTTCCGTGCTGCGTTTCACTTACGAGATGGAAAAGGATGGGAAGCTCCCCTTTCTAGATGTAAAAGTCATGGAAAAGAGCGGAGGTTTCCACACTGCAGTCTACACTAAGGAAACGAACATAGGAATGTGCCTAAATGCCAACAGCGACTGCCCAGACAGGAACAAGAGGAGTGTTGTTAACGCATATGTCGACCGTGCTCTCAGCCACAGCTCAGAATGGAAGCAAGTCGACGAAGAACTCTGTAGGGTAAGGCAGGTCTTAGTCAACAACGGCTTCTCCAATGGTTTCGTCGAAGACATCATAAGAAGGAAGGTGAAACGCCATGCAACCTCTGAAGAGACAACTAATACAACACCTATACCCCCTATTAGACTATTTTACAGGAACTTCTTTTCCACAGCTCAAAAAACGGAGGAAAGGGTCCTGAAAGATATTGTTAATAGAAACGTTATCCCTACAGACAAAAATCAGAGGATACAATTGACCATTTACTATAAAACCAGAAAAACGGCCAGCCTACTCATGAGAAACTCTCCAGACACAAAGCAAAACGCTTTAAAAGAGACCAACGTCGTCTATGCCTTCAAATGCCCTCTTGGGGACTGTAAGCTCCAAAAAACCCAGTATATAGGCAAGACAACAACATCTCTTTCTAGGCGTTTAACGATGCATAAGCAACAGGGCTCCATTAAGGAACATATAATCTCTTCCCACAACCAAACCATCGCCAGAGAAATCCTAGTAAACAACACAGAAATCATCGATAGATACAGCGATAGCAGACGGCTTGACGTTTGCGAGGCACTACACATTAAGAAGTCAACACCAGCAATCAACAGCCAATTAATGCACAACTATATTCTACCCACCTCAAGACTCCGCTCCAATATAGAAGCATCAAGAAATATGGACCAATAGACTTTCTACAATTGCTTCCATTCAATACCCATTGTTTCGTGTTCTGTCTTGTGTTGATGAATTTAATACCCTATTAATACCACATCACCCCATCCACCTCACTCAAATGTAGATATAAACAAATCGGAGATGTGTAAGTTCTATTCAGTTGTGTATGTGTAAACTAAAGTCTTTGAAAATGTAATAAGTTTTACGAAACGCGCTCAAGTGTCGCGTCAGACTAGAAATAAAAATGAATTTTGGAGAATTGATTTTTGAATTACCACCAGCAGTGAAAAGAAATGTACGAAAGATTGAGAAAATTCGTGTTAGAATTATTAATCTTACTTTTTCGGTCATATTTAATAATATATGTCTACAGGAAAGACTGCTACCAAAATATACTAATATATATATATATATATATATATATATATATATATATATATATATATATATATATATATATATATATATATATATATATATATATATATATATATATATATATATATATATATATATATGTCGTACCTAGTTGCCAGAACGCACTTCTCAGCCTACTATGCAAGGCCCAATTTGCCTAATAAGCCAAGTTTTCATGAATTAATTGTTTTTCGACTACCTAACCTACCTAACCTAACCTAACCTAACTTTTTCGGCTACCTAACCAAACCTAACCTATAGAGATAGGTTAGGTTAGGTTAGGTAGGGTTGGTTAGGTTCGGTCATATATCTACGTTAATTTTAATTCCAACAAAAAAAAATTGACCTCATACATAGTGAAATGGGTAGCTTTATCATTTCATAAGAAAAAAATTAGAGAAAATATATTATTTCAGGAAAACTTGGCTTATTATTCAAATCGGGCCTTGCATAGTAGGCTGAGAAGTGCGTTCTGGCTACTAGGTACGACATATATATATATATTATATTTATATACCTAAATTTTTCTGAGGATCACTAATACTAGTGGCTTCGATAACAGGAAGCCGGTGGCTTGTCAAAGGTCCCCCACTCCCATTTGATGATCTTTTTCAGCTGCATTTTAAACCCAATCAGAGTTTTGGCTTTTATGGCTTCGGCAGGTAGACGATTGCACAGGTTTACAACCTTTTGGGTGAAAAAGGCATCTCCTGTTTTCTGTCCTACATTGTGATTTGTTGAAATTGAGCCAGTTGCTCCTCGTTGGTGTTACATCTGACCTTTTGAATCAATTGACCAGATAGACATCCTCCAAATTGCTCAGTATTTTAAAGGTTTCGATGAGATTCGCCCTGTCATGCCTGGTTTGCAGTGTTGTTAGCCCAGTGGCCTTCAACCATTCCTGATTAAGCTCTAATATGATTTTTTGTTTCCCGGAGTTACACCTTCTCCAGAGCAGCTATGTCTTTTTGAAGATGAGGTCTCAATGCCTGCGTACAATAATCCATGTGAGGGTTCACCAGAGACTTAAACAATTGAACAACTACTTTCTTTTTCCTTGAAGGTAAAGGTACTTTTCATTATTCTCAAGGTTTGGTTCACTTTTTTTTTACTGTAGCTCCCACTTGTTGTGCAACCTTTGATGAATGATGGATTCTGACTTCAAAGTTCTTTTCTTCTTCTAACTGGTGTAAGGTAGTTTTTTTCAATTTGGTAGCTGTGACGTGGAATGTTGTGCCCCACATGCAAGGTCTTTCATTAATTTTTTGTCAGTCATCTGACCATTTGTGGAATTCATGTAGATCTCTTTGTAAGGTCTAACTGGCAACTTAACTTCCCACTTTACTATGGATCTTAGTGTCATCTGCAAATTTGATGATAATAAGGTAAGGGATGAAGAGGTAGTTCACCCCAAAATAGGTAATTTTCATAAAACCAATGATGGCCAGCATGAGGTTAGATCCGGACAGAAAACCTACACATATGCCTACTTTAAAAAAAACAGCGAATAAAAAAACTTATGAACTGCAAGCCGCTTTCAGCAAAATCTTTGAAGAATGGGAGGGGCAGGAACAGCAGTAGCAGCAGCAGCAGTTGACCGCAGCCCAAGTAATAAGACCAAGGTCCATCCTTCTTCAAGCTGAAGATGCAGGCCCAGTGGTAGACCCAACAATTCATCCTAACCAACGCGAAACGATCCAATAAGGAGTAAATGAGCAAAGAACGCAGCAGACCCCAAGTCGGAATTCTAGCAGAGACCGACCCTATACAAACAATGAAATTAAGGAAGACCCTACAACGACTACAAGGGAAGATCAAACAAATGTAACAGAAGCAGGTCTGACAGCTGAGGACCACCTAGATGGAACTACAACAATAACGGAGGTTTTTGTTTTTCCAGAGGCCAGAACTAGTGGAGGGTCCGAGGGGGATACAATACAGGGGGACAAAGGAAAAGGAGGATGGAATGGACCATCGAACGAGGCTTCAACAGGCAACGACCGTGAGGAGGACGATACAAAGGCAGGGAACCTCGGTTTGGAGATTGGAACGGCTGGAGGAACAACAACAGAAGGTGAGGCCATTATAGCAAACGGTGGTATCAGAAATGGGACTCAAGCGGTCAGAGAAAACAGTTTTAGGTAAAGGATCAAACGCCAAGCAGCAAGAGACACGGCCTGTGATAAGTTAGAAAATAAAATCAATAATGTGTGGGAGAGAGTTGCAGGACGAAACGCTCGGACACTTGAAGACCCCGGCAACAGGAGCCTCTCTCACTCTCCTACAGATATCTACACCCTCAAGCTAAGCAAAGTACACCCGCTCCTAAAATGACAGGGTGAAATAAAAAAATTACACAGATAAGGGATGCAATAAAAGAAAAAGAAAGAACTAGAACCCATATATCAACAGAGGAACAAATGGAACTAAGATCTAGGAAATAGATATTATGATCAAACAAACTGACAAAGGCAACCGCCTTTGTCAGTTTGTTTCTTTTACACCACTAGTGGTGGTGTGGAAAAATTTAAAATTGTAAAATACAGATAAATAAATACAGAATCCACAAGTGACACTTAAAAATGCTCAAGCCCGTAGCAAAAAACTAGTTCTCAAACTTAACAGGAATAGAGATGAAAGGTCTGGATGCATTGGGGACATAATTAAAGCAGAGGCAAGAGACAGACTCTTGGCCATTGTCTCTAAAATCTCATGCTTGTATAACCTCCCAAAAATACATGAAGATAAATTGGCTTTGACAAATACATGCCAGGGCAGACCAGTCCTAAGTGGTCGTAGGGCCCCACCTAGGCCGAGTGATTCGATATGTTCAGCACTGTTGAACCCGCTCCTCCAACTTCTCCCAGGACGATTGAAAGATACGACGATTTTTTTAAGGAGGATCCAATCAGTTACAGCACTCATTCCAAATGGAGCAACTTTGTTTTCCTTAGATGTTTTTCCCTTGTTTTCCTTTTCCTTGTTTAGTTTTTTGTTCTTTTCATTTTCCTTTCCATACTCTAGCATACCACAGAGAAAAGCATCCAGGAGAGTAGCTTAATTTTGTTAACGCCAACAATCATAGGATCAAGCAGGACTTCAGACAGGAAGCCATTTTCAGGCCCCTGAACAAGGAACTCCAGGAGGAAGCCAATCTCTATGTGATGAGGGATACCCTCATAGCCTTTGATAACAGAACTTGTCGACAAATTAACGGTACAGCTATAGGAGCATCCAGTAGTGTGGCCTTAGCAAAGATTTTTGTTTAAACAGTGCTGGAATCAGCCAGGAGGCAGTGAGACTAGGGGGTCTAATCATCTACTTACGTAACACAAATGATACTTTCGGGGTGATGGCTGGAGGACGACAAGAATGGTAACTCTTTAACTGGGCTAATGCAGTTCATGAAAACTTTACATTCACCCTAGAGATGGATCAATCCGCTATTTCTTTCCTGGACATCAGAGGTAACACTGATGAACCGAATAGAAGACTACAAACCACTATCTACTACAAGCCAGCAAATCTACACTCATACCTTTATTTCTCATCGAATTATCCTCCATCGCTCAAGAAATCGCTACCCTACTTCTTGGGTATATGAGCAAAGTAGATCATCAGCAGTAACAACAAACTTCAGGAAGTCTTACAAGACTTGTGGACTTAATTCACGAACAGAGGGTACCCAGAGGAGTTTTAATTCCGTACAAACTAAGACAGCCCCCCAAAAACAGACAAGACCTAAACGGAACATTGGCACAAAACACGAATGCGAGGATAAACCTTCCTCTATAGAGGAATTTACTGTGACTCACCTTAGTCACAGTACTGAGGGTTAAGGCGCCGTCCGTGAAGAACATGACGGAACAGTGAGGCTGAGACTCACCTTAGTCACAGTAATGAGGGTTGAGGCGCCGTCCGTGAAGAACATGACAGAACAGTGAGGCTGAGACTCACCTTAGTCACAGTACTGAGGGTTGAGGCGCCGTCCGTGAAGAACATGACAGAACAGTGAGACTGAGACTCACCTGAGCCACAGTACTGAGGGTTGAGGCGCCGTCCGTGAAGAACATGACAGAACAGTGAGACTGAGACTCACCTGAGCCACAGTACTGAGGGTTGAGGCGCCGTCCGTGAAGAACATGACAGAACAACGAGCCTGAGACACTGTTGCCAACACAGCGTCCACACCACCACTCAACAGTGTTACTGTATCACAACTCTCTGTAAAATATATGTAACCAGAGCAAGTTTGTAATACATAACTAATATATTATGAATTTTGTATGCAGATTACAATGACTGTTATTGAATTATAAATCATTGCACTGTTCGATCAAATTCCAAAGAAAATTATCATGGTGAAGATGACAATAGTTAAATACCGTGGGAGGGTTGGAGTCCCGTGGCTGCCAGGAGGGAAGTGACCAGCAGTAACAGCACCACAAATATCACTGCAGTCATCATGGTAACGTTGAGAGTATATTGCATCTTACTTACACCTCATTATCTGACATCCACCTTCTTCCTCACTCATCTACGTGAGGGAGAAATATTGTACATGAGTAACGAGCTTTGGATTTTATGTGGCTGTTGCTTATTATTGCTGTTAATGAGGAAAATATACGCACTAGGCCTAACAAGGAACTTGGGAATTCATTTTACATACTCATAGAAATGTTACATATGCAACAGGTCGGACCAGACATTTCATTGCCTTTGGGAAACTAATTAACTAACTCAATCGCAGTCACTTATGCCAGTGACGGAAAAGTAAGGTTCCTCCAATAATTTTATAAAGAGCTAAAAGTTGAGGGGTTTCCACAGTCTCCTGCACTCTTACTGGTCATCAGTACAGATTTTATAACGTAGGAAAGTCATGGTTGTTGAGGATTCACCAATAAGATATTTAGTTAAAAAAAATTCTCACAGTAGGAAGAGTGTGTTTCTCGGAGTTGGTGTAAATGACCTAGCATAAAACACTGTGGTATTCACATTCATTTATTGTTCTATCATCCATCATCCGTCAAGAAGAATGTTTTCGTGTACCTCTTCCTCCTGGTTCTAAAAATCAACGACCGTTAGTTTCATGGCTCTGATTTTTTTTTTACAAATCTTTCTCTCGATATGACTATCCCTTAAATTTGATCAGCTGTACCGTTACCTAAGCTGAAATAGATTTTTTCATACTAAACCAGCTCCCAGCACTAAAGACACTGTGCTGCGCTTTCCTTTCATATCTCATCTAAAAATTAACTCTAATATCCTTCGTAATCTGGTTCACATTGCTCATCATGCTTCCAATGCTTCTAGCGTTCATTCTATTTCCTGTTCTTCTTGTCCTCTCCTAACCTTTAATGAAACTAACCCTGTACTTAATGACAGACTAAAAATTACACAACAAGAAGTGTCAAGTTTGCAGACTCTAACAATACTCTCTTCCGTAATGATAGAAGCTCTAGTCATTCAATAGATTCGCCTTTTTCTAAAGTTATCTTTTCTGCCTTATCTCTTCACAGACAACGTCTTGTCGAATCAGCTCTCACGCTTAACACGCCCACTTTGAAAAGTTTTGTTCTTAGAATGGTATGCACCGGCCAGTAAATCTGGCCACAAATATGGAATAAAGCCATAGTTGACAGTCCATAAAAAAACAAAGCAAGACATCATTATAAAATATACTTGCTATTAGAAGTTGGAAAGATATATGAAAAAATCTTTCCTGAGACACTTGAAAAGTACCTTGATGAAAACTAATTACCATGTAATAAGCATCTTATCTACTTATACAATTAGCTGCAATTGACGAATACATTTGTTATAGCCTTGGACATTGCTTGAAGATTTGTTAAGGTCTGAAATAAGTAAGCTAGATAAGTAAGCTGGAGATGATGGGAATTTTCTGCACCTCATTGAAAACTACGCAAGTAATCGAGCCTTCCAGACAGGTTGCATCAATCATTCTTTTGGGGATTATGCCACAGATGTGAGTGTTCCAAAGGGCAGTGTCGTTCGATTACTCATGTGAAGCATAAATTTTAATGAAATCCTGAAGCAAATTTGCAGACTCTAGTGCCTATGCAGATTATTGGGCAGTGACTTTTTCAACAGACTAAAATATATAAATAGCATTAATTGAACGCTAAGACCATTTTATCATGTGGACGATGGTGACTAGTAAATGGTGCATTATATAAAATCCAACTAATGGTTATATAATTTTAGGCTGCAATTATATCGTCCTGTCATAAATATAAATAAGAAAACACTGATATGAAACCCAACCAGTTATCATATTGCAAGAGGAAATTTATAAAAATCTTTCCTCCGCAAAACATGTAAGAAATATCACAGACAAAAGTTTCAGGACAGTAGTGTGTACAGAGAATAGAGCATCACTTAGCTGACAAGGCATATAAAACTGTACAACTCCTAAATTAGATCTACAATGGAGCACTCACCACTAACTTAGGATTCTTAGGATTCTAAAGTAATATCTTACTTTATTTGACGAACTTTAAGAAAGGGATGCACATCTAGTGAGGAGCCAGGTTAAAGTACTCTACCTAATACCGTACATGAATACTTTCCAACACAAAACATATGTGGTGTGTCTGTGTATATTATTAAAAATATAAAAAGCTGTATGTCCCCTATATAGCTTCTCTCAAGTCTTTCCCTTAAAGAACAAAATACCAAACATGAGGTGTGATATATGAATTCCAGTTAGATGTTCCTATTGCACGAACAGACCATTATGGACTTGTACACCGCCCAAAATACTCAAAATTATGGAATATTAGTATTTTGTATATATGATACTATACTAAAGATCAATAGAATTTGTTGATTACGGCATTATGAGAAAAATACTATTGAATTTTGTATATATTCTATATGTGCAGTTACGTTCCTAAGAGAGATGGGTGAGGAACTCATTAGACAAACTAGGCACTCAAAAGTTTCGTGTTCTAGCATAACACTGTCGCGATCCAGAAAGGAAATGCCTGCTGTATAGAGAGCATGCAACTCACCTCTGCGAAGCTAGATGAGATTTTCGATTAGTGATTGCTATTTATGTCTCTTCTGTAAAACTGTAATGAAATGGAACAAAATAAATAAAATACATTTTATCAAATAATACAAACATAAGGGTGGCAGGAGAAGAAAATTTTCAACAAGTATTCAGCAAGAAACTGCAATGTCTTCTCTTAATAACACATATTCTCTTCTCCGAGACCATGGGGTCCCAACAATGGCCCCAGAGATTGTACAACAGTAAATAAATTCACAAATAATAATTATTATTATTTTATTAGAATTTGAAGCATAATAGTAGTATAAATAATGACAAAATCAACTGGTGCTCTTCGTTGACCCACCTAAGGCACTGCTGTATAAACTAAAACTCTACTGCTGTACCACCCAACTTGTTAATTTAAAAGAGTTGTAAGACTACCATCATCAAACTCTACTCTCTGCTATATGGTGCTACATTAAAAGAGTTTGCGGGCGGCAGTGCCTATGTCGCGGGTTTGAGTCTCCTCAGAGCTCAAGAGGATTTTCACATTGTTAAACATCACGGTAGTGTGATTTGGGACACATAATAGTAACAAGAGGACTAGCTTAGTAAACAGTCAAAGTACTGACGAATTCATAATATCATTGAAAATATGATTTACAAACATATGATTGAAAATCAGGAAAATCTAGGAGTATTTTTATGTCAAGTAAAACAAACTATATGTATGAAAATATTAATGTTTGACAGCTTGCAAAGCAAAATAGCTGAGTTGTCTGGCACTTTAAATTATTCAAGACTGGGCTTTGTATGTTATTATTGACATGACCTGGTCTCTGAATGTTATTGTTGACTTGACTTGGTCTCTGAATGTTATTGTTGACATGACCTGGACTCTGTATGTCATTGTTGACTTGACCTGGTCTCTGAATGTTATTGTTGACTTGACTTGGTCTCTGAATGTTATTGTTGACTTGACTTGGTCTCTGAATGTTATTGTTGACTTGACCTGGTCTCTGAATGTTATTGTTGACTTGACTTGGTCTCTGAATGTTATTGTTGACTTGACTTGGTCTCTGAATGTTATTGTTGACTTGACTTGGTCTCTGAATGTTATTGTTGACTTGACCTGGTCTCTGAATGTTATTGTTGACTTGACCTGGTCTCTGAATGTTATTGTTGACTTGACCTGGTCTCTGAATGTTATTGTTGACTTGACCGGGTCTCTGAATGTTATTGTTGACTTGACCTGGTCTCTGAATGTTATTGTTGACTTGACCTGGTCTCTGAATGTTATTGTTGACTTGACTTGGTCTCTGAATGTTATTGTTGACTTGACCTGGTCTCTGAATGTTATTGTTGACTTGACCTGGTCTCTGTATGTTAAAGTTGACTTGACCTGGTCTCTGAATGTATTTGTTGACTTTGTCTGGGCTCTATATGCTATTGTTGACAAGACCTGGACTCTGTATGCTATTGTTGACTTTGTCTGTGCTCTGTATGCAATTGTTGACTTGACCTGGTCTTTGTATGCTGTTGTTGACTTGACCTAACCTCTGAATGTTATTGTTGACTTTGTCTGGGCTCTATATGCTATTGTTGACTTGGCCTGGGCTCTGTATCCTATTGTTGACATGGCCTAGGCTCTGTATCCTATTCTCGATTTGACCTTGTCTCTGCATGTTATTGTAAACCTGGCCTGAGCTGTGCCTAGCTAGTTTGACTCACAATCTCGCCTAGCTCTTAAAATTATACAGCCAATAAAAGAGATTATGTCTAGTAATTATGAAATTAACTAGTTATATTATTCAAGCAAGATATTAAATGATTTATATGAAAGCAAATATTATTTCTTGATGATAACTATGATGATAGATAATTTTAATAGATGCTTACTTTTATTTGGGAAGTTCCTTGAAAATACAACGACAAACAGACAATAATGAAAATATTAAGGTTATTAATGCATGTAAAATTTACCAATTTAAACAAACTACAAACACTTAAAACTTATCCGTTCTGAGAGCCGGTGGCTATCTGACATTTGCCAGATTTTAAATCTCTCCTGATGAGAGAATCCTCATTATTTTGTTGATATAAAATACAGGGTTGCTGTAGGATAGATTCACGCTGTAGCGTTTGTTTAGATTAAGATACCAATGGTAAGGGTGAGTGAGCGGCTACACGTGTTGTAGTGGACCACACTCTAAACCCGTATTTTGTGTTCTTTAGATTGCTTTAGAGTCGTTTATAATTCAGTACCTTACGGAGAATCTTAGGGAGCTATCACTGGTACTTAGGATTAGTTTGTGCGGTGTAAGTCTTGTAGTTTGTGAGGTGTTAGACTTGTTAAAAAGTCACAGACAACGTCGCACGTGTTCACTGTAAACGTAAACAAAAGACTCCCCCCCCCCTCCTCCTACAGAGCATGCTGTCCCAGGCTGCCCCTTGCCTCCCTCAGTGGAGGTGGCCAACAATGGAACAATGGATATAATATTTTTTTATTTCTGACCTAGACGATTAATTTGAGATAAAGTATGATTGTAAGATCAAAATATATAGGGTTAAGTAGTATTTGGTAGTACTTATAGTACTGATTAATTCTTTATTATGGATTTTAAATTACATCACAGGAAGTCCAACTCATGTTCCAACTGTGTTTCAATTAAGCTAGCCCATTGTGGAAGCTTCTAGATCCATGAAGACACATGACAAAAGTCACATAGGCATTGATAGGCCTATCCACGGACGTGACCTTGTGGTGTCATGAATGTAGGATCTAGTAGATGTATGATTCAGGATAAAAAAATCTGATGCAGGATTTAGACTGATATAATTCAGATATAATTCGGATATAATTCGGATATAACTGAGACGTGATTCAGATATGATTTAAAATTACTGATATGAATTAGAGCCTGGGATCTGTTTGCTATTGTTGACATCCCTTGGGCTCTGTATGATATTATTGACTAGGCCTGGGCTCTGTATGTTATTATTGACTTGGCCTGGGCTCTGTATGTTATTATTGACTTGGCCTGGGCTCTTTATGTTATCATTGACTTGGCCTGGGCTCTTTATGTTATCATTGACTTGGCCTGGGCTCTGTATGTTATTATTGACTTGGCCTGGGCTCTTTATGTTATCATTGACTTGGCCTGGGCTCTTTATGTTATCATTGACTTGGCCTGGGCTCTTTATGTTATCATTGACTTGGCCTGGGCTCTGTATGTTATCATTGACTTGGCCTGGGCTCTGTATGTTATCATTGACTTGGCCTGGGCTCTGTATGTTATCATTGACTAGGCCTGGGCTCTGTATGTTATTGTTGACTTGGCCTGGGGTCTGTATGTTATCATTGACTTGGCCTGGGCTCTGTATGTTATCATTGACTTGGCCTGGGCTCTGTATGTTATCATTGACTTGGCCTGGGCTCTGTATGTTATTATTGACTTGGCCTGGGCTCTGTATGTTATCATTGACTTGGCCTGAGCTCTGTATGTTATCATTGACTTGGCCTGGGCTCTGTATGTTATCATTGACTTTGCCTGGGCTCTTTATGTTATCATTGACTTGGCCTGGGCTCTTTATGTTATCATTGACTTGGCCTGGGCTCTGTATGTTATTGTTGACGTGGTCTTGGCCCTGGTTGCTGTTGTTAACTTGGCCTGGCCTCTGGTTGTTGTTGTTGTTAACTTAGCCTGGGCCCCTGGTTGATGTTGTTAACTTGGCCTGGGCTCTGGGTGCTAGTGTTAACTTGGCCTGGCCTGTGGTTGCTAGTGTTAACTTTGCCTAGCCTGTGGTTGCTAGTGTTAACTTGGCCTGGCCTGTGGTTGCTAGTGTTAACTTAGCCTGGTCTTTGATTGCTATTGTTAACTTGGCCTGGCCTGTGGTTGCTAGTGTTAACTTGCCCTGGCCTGTGGTTGCATGTGTTAACTTGGTCTGGCCTCTGATTGCTGTTGTTAACTTGGCCTGGCCTCTGGTTGTTGTTGTTAACTTGGCCTGGCCTCTGGTTACTGTTGTTAACTTGACCTGGACCCTGGTTTTTGTTGTTAACTTGGCCTGGCCTCTGGCTGCTGTTGTTAACTTGGCCTGGCCTCTGGTTACTGTTGTTAACTTGACCTGGACCCTGGTTTTTGTTGTTAACTTGGCCTGGCCTCTGGCTGCTGTTGTTAATTTGGCCTGGCCTCTGGCTGCTGTTGTTAACTTTGCCTGGGCTCTGGTTGTTGTTGTTAACTTGGCCTGGCCTCTGGTTGTTGTTGTTAACTTGGCCTGGGCCCTGGTTGTTGTTGTTGTTGTTGTTGTTAACTTGGCAAGGCTCTGGATGTTGTTGTTGTTAACTTTGCCTGGGCTCTGGTTGTTGTTGTTAACTTGGCAAGGCTCTGGATGTTGTTGTTGTTGTTGTTAACTTGGCCTGGGCTCTGCATATTGTATGAGATGACAGGTATGTTGATTGTGTTCGTGTGAAGTCACATTGATAGTAAGGTGAATATTTACACTTTTTAAAATCTTCCAAAATTATCACTGAATTAGGTCTCATAAAAACACTTCGAAATATTTTTGCTTGCCAGATGATTACATTAGGTTAATAAAGAATAAGAATATATCACATGTTTTAATTCTTTAGTGCAAATTTGTTATTCATGGTTGGAATTACATCCGCCGGGTTAAGGTCTGTGCCAAAGGTACCAGAGCGCAGGTCACATCCGGAATTTTTTCAAAGAATTCCATGGGATCCACATGGCTTCCATGTTGGGTAATTGAGTGTAGTCTGGTGTTCTGACTAGGCAATGGTTTAAACCTGAATTCGTCCTGTTGGATGTAAGCTCCATGCTGGAGGCCCCAGCAGGCGACACACAAAGCATCGGCCTCCGTATCTGAGAGATGCTCGTTTCGTTGTTGAAATATGTTGCAAACTTTATTTCCCATTGGAATTTTGTGTTCAGGTTTCCTTCGTGTTTCCAGCGCTGTAGCCACCTACGCACGGTCGAGACGCTGAAGCCGCTCTCCCTGGCCACAGCTCTCGCCGAGAGTCCACTGCTACACATCTCAACAAACTTTTCACGATCAGCCACAGTTGTTTTTTTGTATATTTTTCGTCTCCTCATTTGCCTGTGTAGAACAAAATAAATGATTTCAGACTTAGAGTCCTGAAATAATCGGTGTATTAACAAAAATATCCTTTTTTAGAGACAACATCTGCCTAGGAATATCCCAGTAACAATACTTACATTAAAGTAGCTATCTGCGTGGTGATGTATATATGTATTACTGATGCATATTTGTATTTCTGAAACATATGTAATACTGATACATATATGTATTACTGATACATATATGTAATACTGACATACATATGTATTACTGATACATATAAATGTATTACAGATACACATATTTATTATTGATACATGAGCTGCATTATGCACTGTTCTAGCAGCGTTGTAATTTAAGACCTCCTCACTCAAGCTAAGAGTCAGAGCTGACAACATAACACAGACAAATGTGGACAAGTATCACATCAGGAACACTGTTGTCAGATCAAGTATCACATCAGGAACACCGTTGTCAGATCAAGTATCACATCAGGAACACCGTTGTCAGGACAAGTATCACATCAGGAACACTGTTGTCAGATCAAGTATCACATCAGGAACACCGTTGTCAGATCAAGTATCACATCAGGAACACCGTTGTCAGATCAAGTATCACATCAGGGATACCGTTGTTAGGACAAGTATCACATCAGGAACACCGTTGCCAGGTCAAGTATCACATCAGGAACACCGTTGCCAGGACAAGTATCACATCAGGAACACCGTTGCCAGGTCAAGTATCACATCAGGAACACCGTTGCCAGGTCAAGTATCACATCAGGAACACCGTTGTCAGATCAAGTATCACATCAGGGATACCGTTGTTAGGACAAGTATCACATCAGGAACACCGTTGCCAGGTCAAGTATCACATCAGGAACACCGTTGCCAGGACAAGTATCACATCAGGAACACCGTTGCCAGGTCAAGTATCACATCAGGAACACCGTTGCCAGGTCAAGTATCACATCAGGAACACCGTTGCCAGGACAAGTATCACATCAGGAACACCGTTGCCAGGTCAAGTATCACATCAGGAACACCGTTGCCAGGTCAAGTATCACATCAGGAACACCGTTGCCAGGACAAGTAAGGTCTGGTAAGTCTTGCCGGACTCACTGCCCAACAGCTGGGCCGTCGGCAAGTTCAACCGTCCTGTGTTGACCTTGACAACCCCGACACGATATTGCCTCCACTGTATAATACCATTAATTTCTCTGCTCCACTCAATTGACTTTACTACTCAATACCATTGCCTCTAGCACATCATCAACTCTACTAGGCTACAGAACTGACTTCAGTATGCTATACTATTAAGTCCACCGCAATTCACAGTTGTCTTCTTTACATGATATCATTGATTTCACTGTAGTAAACCAATGACTCCACTGTACTATGAAATTACCTCAACAGTACTTTACAATTACCTGCACTGTGTTACACTCTTGAGTTTACTACACTGCAACACTAATTCCTCAATACTATACAGTTAACTCTCCACACCAATTCTAATTCTCCACAGAACTGCCTCCCTCTGAAATGAAGGGTTAACTTCACTGTAACGCCCTTACTGCACCTCATCATAAAGTCAACCACGCTTTAATGATACCTTCCCAGAGCCACACTGTGAACTGCGTCAATAACCTGACTGAGCCACACAATGCATTTTTTAGCTCATCACCATTTACTCCAATTCTAAGTCAATGGTATACCATTGATGACACTACTGCACTACACTATTGACTCCAGTTTGGTACAACGTTTTTTCTGTTGTACCAAACGTTGTTTTCTGTTTCTATTGTCTCCAGTGTACCACACCATCGACCACACTGTGCTGGAGCATTATATGTTCTTTACTATACCTTTCTACTGTGCTGAAGCATTATATAGACTTAATTACACCTCTCAACTGTGTTAAAGTCACTTATTCCACTACACATCAACATTAAGTCACCTGTGCTACACATCACTTAGCTTTTTATTTAATCCATTGCACCACACCGTTGCCACCGTGCATCACCATTTACTCTCCTACACTGTATCATTGATTCCAATATAATTCACCAGTACCTCCAGTGTGGCACACTTAGACTCCACTGTGCAGTACCATCACCTTCACTGTGCAGTACCATCACCTTCACTGTGTAGTACCATCACCTTCACTGTGCAGTACCATCACCTTCACTGTGCAGTACCATCACCTTCACTGTGCAGTACCATCACCTTCACTGTGTAGTACCATCACCTCCACTGTGCAGTACCATCACCTTCACTGTGCAGTACCATCACCTTCACTGTGCAGTACCATCAACTCCACTGTGCAGTACCATCATCTTCACTGTGTAGTACCATCACCTTCACTGTGCAGTACCATCACCTTCACTGTGCAGTACCATCAACTCCACTGTGCAGTACCATCATCTTCACTGTGTAGTACCATCACCTTCACTGTGCAGTACCATCACCTCCACTGTGCAGTACCATCACCTTCACTGTGCAGTACCATCACCTTCACTGTGCAGTACCATCAACTCCACTGTGCAGTACCGTCATCTTCACTGTGTAGTACCATCACCTTCACTGTGCAGTACCATCACCTTCACTGTGCAGTACCATCAACTCCACTGTGCAGTACCATCACCTTCACTGTGCAGTACCATCACCTTCATTGTGCAGTACCATCACCTTCACTGTGCAGTACCATCACCTTCACTGTGTAGTACCATCACCTTCACTGTGCAGTACCATCACCTTCCCTGTGCAGTACCATCACCTTCACTGTGCAGTACCATCACCTTCACTGTGCAGTACCATCACCTTCACTGTGTAGTACCATCACCTTCACTGTGCAGAACCATCACCTTCACTGTGCAGTACCATCAACTCCACTGTGCAGTACCATCAACTCTACTGCTCAGTACCATTAACTCTACTGTGCAGTACCATCAACTCCACTGTGCAGTACCATCACCTTCACTGTGCAGTACCATCACCTTCATTGTGCAGTACCATCACCTTCACTGTGCAGTACCATCACCTTCACTGTGTAGTACCATCACCTTCACTGTGCAGTACCATCACCTTCCCTGTGCAGTACCATCACCTTCACTGTGCAGTACCATCACCTTCACTGTGCAGTACCATCACCTTCACTGTGTAGTACCATCACCTTCACTGTGCAGAACCATCACCTTCACTGTGCAGTACCATCAACTCCACTGTGCAGTACCATCAACTCCACTGTGTAGAACCATCAACTCCACTGTGCAGTACCATCAACTCCACTGTGCAGTACCATCACCTTCACTGTGCAGTACCATCACCTTCACTGTGCAGTACCATCACCTTCACTGTGTAGTACCATCACCTTCACTGTGCAGAACCATCACCTTCACTGTGCAGTACCATCAACTCCACTGTGCAGTACCATCAACTCTACTGCTCAGTACCATTAACTCTACTGTGCAGTACCATCAACTCCACTGTGCAGTACCATTAACTCTACTGTGCAGTACCATCAACTCTACTGTGCAGTACCATCAACTCCACTGTGCAGTACCATTAACTCTACTGTGCAGTACCATCAACTCTACTGTGTAGAACCATCAACTCCACTGTGCAGTACCATCAACTCCACTGTGCAGTACCATCAACTCTACTGCTCAGTACCATTAACTCTACTGTGCAGTACCATCAACTCCACTGTGCAGTACCATTAACTCTACTGCTCAGTACCATCAACTCCACTGTGTAGAACCATCAACTCCACTGTGCAGTACCATCAACTCCACTGTGCAGTACCATCAACTTCACTGTGCAGTACCATCAACTCCACTGTGCAGTACCATCAACTCCACTGTGCAGTACCATCAACTCCACTGTGCAGTACCATCAACTCTACTGCTCAGTACCATTAACTCTACTGTGCAGTACCATCAACTCCACTGTGCAGTACCATTAACTCTACTGCTCAGTACCATCAACTCCACTGTGTAGAACCATCAACTCCACTGTGCAGTACCATCAACTCCACTGTGCAGTACCATCACCTTCACTGTGCAGTACCATCACCTTCACTGTGTAGTACCATCACCTTCACTGTGCAGAACCATCACCTTCACTGTGCAGTACCATCAACTCCACTGTGCAGTACCATCAACTCCACTGTGCAGTACCATCAACTCCACTGTGTAGAACCATCAACTCCACCGCACAGTACCATCAACTCTACTGCGCAGTACCATTAACTCTACTGTGCAGTACCATCAACTCTACTGCTCAGTACCATCAACTCCACTGTGTAGAACCATCAACTCCACTGTGTAGAACCATCAACTCCACTGCGCAGTACCATCAACTCTACTGCGCAGTACCATCAACTCTACTGCGCAGTACCATCAACTCTACTGTGCAGTACCATCAACTCTACTGTGCAGTACCATCAACTCTACTGCGCAGTACCATCAACTCTACTGCGCAGTACCATCAACTCTACTGTGCAGTACCATCAACTCTACTGCGCAGTACCATCAACTCTACTGTGCAGTACCATCAACTCTACTGCACAGTACCATCAACTCTACTGCGCAGTACCATCAACTCTACTGTGGTACATTACTAAATAAACTTCACCAAAGTTGACTCTAATTTACTACACCGTTAACTTCCCTGTTCTACATATTCTACTGTACTCTATCGTAGACTGGACTCCTATAACTAATTGAGTTTACCCTCGTAAACAAATGACTTTACTGTGATTGCCAATTGACTTCATTGCTATAATCAATTTACTTCAGACCGAAAACCAGGTAACTTTACAGTTATCAACAGCTGACTTCACTAAGATAACCAATTGACTTCACTGCAATAACCCATTGACCTCACTGCGATAGCTAATTGACTTTACTTAAATAAAGAATTGACTTTACTGCAATATCTCATTGACTTCACTGCCATAACCAATTGGCTTCACTGCGATATCTAATTGACATCACTGTGATAACCAATGACCCTCATTTTTATAATAAATTTACTTCAATGCGATACCCAGTTAACTTAATTGTAATAGGCAATTACTTCACTATTGTGGAACTAATTCACATCCCCATCTTAATATCATCATGGAGTTTCCCACAACCACCATCTGGTCACCATTTGGTCCGGGAGACATCTCCCGTCACGCAGGGTGCAGTCGCACCTCCACAGATCTCCAGAATCATCTATTGATACTGGTGATGGCTCAAAAGGGCCACAACTTACGAGCTATTCATGCCTGTGACACCTTTTGGGTGGCTTAATCTTCATCAATCAATCAATTCCCACAACGGGCTCCCTTATATAAGCGTCTTAGTCAACTTCCCTCACGAGTCCCAGCCCGCGGTCTATTATTAATGTTGGTGACGAAGCGTTTTTCAATGACCCAAATTTCATACAAGTAGTTAGAATTTACCTAAGGTGCCTTAGTTTAATACCGCGGCATTTATTGACACCAACATACATATTAGTGTTTAATCACCAAATTAGCCAGTTATCTTCCAGAGACTAAACCCACTCATAAAAGGTGCCACAGCACACTGTAAACATTAAGTGCTGTAAATTGTACCAGCTGAGCCGAATGTAATGTGTTTCCAGCCCAGCAACCACTATATACTGTGCTCACTACTATTAAAGAGTTTAGGATCCGCTAAAGACGTCGACCTGAGCACCCCGAACCTATTACCAAGTATAGTTGTGACGGTAATAATATATTTATAATATATATTAATATATTTATAATATATGTTAATATATTTCCATTCGGAAGATTGTCTCAGATATGTTTCAATTTACATGCTGATTAAAGAACTAACTCAGGAAAGTAAGTTGAGGAGTAAATCCCACAGCTATGATAACCAATTAATTTCTCTGTAAGTTCCAATCAAACTTCATTATGATAACTAATTAACTTCACTCTGATACCCAATTAACTTCTCTAAGATAACTAATTAGCATTCCTTTGATAATCAATTAATTTCATTGAGATAACTAATTGACTTTTTAATGTAACCAATTAACTTCACTATGACATCCAATTAACTTCACTATGAAAACCAATTAATTTCAAAATGATAACCAATTAACTTCATAATGATGTCTTATTAACTTAACTATAATATCCAAATAACTTCCTTACGATTACCAATTAACGTCACTATGATTACCAATTGAATTCACTATAACAAACAATTAACTTCACTATGATTAACTCATCTTTTATTCCAATAAACACAACCATTAACCCAGTTTTCTTCTACCATAACTCAACTGTGCCACACAATTAGCTCTACTGTACAACACTCATAACTTCAAAGGTTTACTCAATTAACTCAGTTTTGCAACCTCATGTATCTCTCTGTGTCATTGATACAAGTCAGTGAATTTCCTGGTTCTTACTGTAAACACGATATGTATAAATTATTATTTCTCGTGTCAAATTATTATTAAGAAAAAAATTGCATTCCTGTATTCTTGATATATATGTACTGTATATCGTTTCGATATTTGTGTCTAGTTGACGTGTCTAGGTGCGTTCTGGCTACTAGGTACGACATATACATATAAATATATATATATATATATATATATATATATATATATATATATATATATATATATATATATATATATATATATATATATATATATATATATATATATATATATATATATATATATATATATATATATATATATATATATTATTAAATATGACCGAAAAAGTAAGATTAATAATTCTAACACGAATTTTCTCAATCTTTCGTACATTACGCTTCACTGTTGGAGGTAAATCAAAAATCACTTCTCCAAAATTCATTTTTATTTCTAGTCTGACGCGACACGGGCGCGTTTCGTAAAACTTATTACATTTTCAAAGACTTCACAAATACACAACTGATTAGAACTTACGTATCTCTGATTTTATATCTACATTTGAGTGAGGTGGGAGGGGTGATGTGGCATTAACACAAGACAGAACAAGAGGGGATATTAATAGGGTATTAAAAGTATCAACACAAGACAGAACAGAAACAATGGGTATTGAATAGAAGTGTTTGTAGAAAGCCTATTGGTCCATATTTCTTGATGCTTCTATATTGGAGCGGAGTCTTGAGGTGGGTAGAATATAGTTGTGCAATAATTGGCTGTTGATTGCTGGTGTTGACTTCTTGATGTGTAGTGCCTCGCAAACGTCAAGCCGCCTGCTATCGCTGTATCTATCGATGATTTCTGTGTTGTTTACTAGGATTTCTCTGGCGATGGTTTGGTTATGGGAAGAGATTATATGTTCCTTAATGGAGCCCTGTTGCTTATGCATCGTTAAACGCCTAGAAAGAGATGTTGTTGTCTTGCCTATCTTTCTAGGCGTTTAACGATGCATAAGCAACAGGGCTCCATTAAGGAACATATAATCTCTTCCCATAACCAAACCATCGCCAGAGAAATCCTAGTAAACAACACAGAAATCATCGATAGATACAGCGATAGCAGGCGGCTTGACGTTTGCGAGGCACTACACATCAAGAAGTCAACACCAGCAATCAACAGCCAATTATTGCACAACTATATTCTACCCACCTCAAGACTCCGCTCCAATATAGAAGCATAAAGAAATATGGACCAATAGGCTTTCTACAAACACTTCTATTCAATACCCATTGTTTCTGTTCTGTCTTGTGTTGATACTTTTAATACCCTATTAATATCCCCTCTTGTTCTGTCTTGTGTTAATGCCACATCACCCCTCCCACCTCACTCAAATGTAGATATAAAATCAGAGATACGTAAGTTCTAATCAGTTGTGTATTTGTGAAGTCTTTGAAAATGTAATAAGTTTTACGAAACGCGCCCGTGTCGCGTCAGACTAGAAATAAAAATGAATTTTGGAGAAGTGATTTTTTATTTACCTCCAACAGTGAAGCGTAATGTACGAAAGATTGAGAAAATTCGTGTTAGAATTATTAATCTTACTTTTTCGGTCATATTTAATAATATATGTCTACAGGAAAGACTGCTACCAAAATATACTAATATATATATATATATATATATATATATATATATATATATATATATATATATATATATATATATATATATATATATATATATATATATATTTAATAATTAAACAAAATAATAATAATTTTAACAATAATTTTAATAATTTTAACAAAATAATTAAATCCAAATGAAAATAAATAGAAATCTATGAAAATTTCATTTACCAATGCAATTGGAAACATTGAAAAGGAATTGTAGCAAATTTAGCATTGCGTTTGTTGCTCCTACATGCAACAGACGCCGCGGATTAAAAGAAAAAAAGCATATTTTTACCTGTCACAGGTATTGCATCTATATAATAGGTACTTAAAAACACACGCATATTCGAATCAAACGTTGTGTCAAAATTTTTAAGCAATCAGTGAGGAACTTTCGGAGATTACAGCATGTGTTGCTCTTACATCCAACAGATGGCGCTACTTTTCAAAAAATGCATGTTTTCTCCTGCCACAGGTGAGGCATATATATAGTAGGTATATAAAAACACTCGCCTATTCGAATACAACGTTGTGTTAAAATTTCCAAGCAATCATAAAGAGGTTTCGAAAATTTCTTTAACAGGAAAAACACTTGAAAACACAGTTTAAAAAAAAACATGTTTTTTCCTGTCATAGACGTGACATATATATAGTATGTATATAAAAACCCGCTCGAATTCAAAGGGAAAGTTGTGTAAAAATTTCAAACCAATCGGTGGAAAACTTTCGGAGATTAGCGATTTTGAACAAACGAACAATTCCATTTTTATTTATACACTAACAGTACCCGGCGACACGTTGCTGTGGCTCAGCAACGCATGTGCATTGCTGAGCCACAGCAACCTTCCCCTAGTCCTCCCTACCATTCTACCTTCCCCCTTCCCCTCTTCCTCCCAACAATTCATCACTCCCCTGTACCCTCGTCCTTCCAACCAATCCCATTCCAACCTCCTCTTGTCCTCCCCACTATTCCCCACTCCACCGTCCCCTCGTCCTCTGCACGATTACCAACTCCACAGTCCCCTCGTCCTCCCCACCGTCTCCCACTCCGCCATCCCCTCGCCCTCAATACCATTCCACCCATCCCTGTCCCCCTCTTCCTCCCCACCATCCCCAGCTCCCCCTGTCCCCTTGTCCTCCCCACCATTCTTCATTCCCCGGTTCCCTCGTCCCCACCATCCCTAACTACCCTATTCCCTCATCCTCCCCAGAATTACCTCCCACCTCAATCCCCTTCTTCACCCCACCATACACTACTCCCTTCCCCTCGTCATTCCCACTTCCTCGTCCGATGCATTCCCAAATAATCTGATCTGATTTTCCTATCATCAGAAAATTGGGAACATCAAATGACCTGATGTTCCCATCACTGAAAAATAAAAAGAACAATTAAAATAAGAAAATAAATGAAAACCAATGAAAAATAATCAAAATATACTATACTCACGAAATGAACGTTATGGTAAACAACACAGCTCAATTCCAATGCAAGGTCACACAAAATAATTATATCAAAATAAAATTAATTGAAATCTATGAAAATTCAATTTACCAATGCAATCGGAAACATTGAAATGGAATTATAACATATTTAGTATTGTGAATGTTGCTCCTACGTGCAACAGATGGCACTGTTTAATTAAAAAAATGGTTTTACCTGTCACAGGTGTGGCATCTATGCTTATACTCACAAAATGAACAGTATGGTAGCTCCTGGTTCAACCTTGACGCCGAGTGGACGTCTGGACACCTCCTCCGCCTGGGAGCCGCCGGATCACGTTCTGTTTTCGTGTTTTGACTTTGCTACTGCCATTTGGCATCCTTCTTCAACGATCCGATTGTACGACGCCTGGTGTTCGTATCGCCTTGGGTCACGGGATTGTTGATAGAAATTTTGTTTTTTGCGTGTTCTGGTTAGTTCTCATGGCGGGGTGATGGTGTTTGGGGGGCCGGCTTGGCCGAGAGGTGCAGGGGGTTGGAGGGTCTTAGTGGGCTCCTGGTGTGCCTTCAGCTGTGGTGGGCGGCCGGCTTCTGCTCTGCAGGTGGACACTGGATGACTTTTGTATTTTAGTTGGGGGCCGTGTTTTGGTTGTGCTACCTGGTGTTCTCTGTGAGGGGCGGGGTCGGTGCTTGTCACCCTGAGGGACTCCTGGGGCTCCCCAATCATCTGCCTGACTGTGCGTTTCTTTGCCGCGAGGCATAGTAGTTTCTAGTGATTAGCGTCACTCGTTTCGCGATTTGGCTTGGCGTTCGACCTTTCCAGGCTTCGCGATTAACCCGCCACGGGTACGCAGGGGCGCATCCGATCCCACGATCGTCGTCGCCCCTAAATCAATAACAACAACAACAGTATGGTAATAAACACAGCCCAATTACAGTCCAATAGTACACAAAATAGTTAAAACAAAAATAAAATAAATCGAAATTTATGAAAATTAAATTTATCAATGCAATCGGAAACATTGAAATGGAATTTGTAACATATTTGGTATTGTGACTGTTGCTCTTACGTCCAACGGATGGCGCTGTTTTCGAAAAATGCATGGTTTTCCTGTCACAGGTGAGGCATGTAAAGAGTATGAATATGAAAACACTCGCATTTTTAAAAAGCAACGTGGTGTCAAAATTTCAAAGCAATCGGTAAAGAGGTTTCGAAGATTTCCTTCACATGAAAAAAACATAAAAAACACAGTCTTTCAAAAAAAAACATGTTTTTTTCCCTTCACAAACGTGACATCTACATTGTTTGTATATAAACACCTGCTCGGATGCGAATGGAACATTGTGTGAAAATTTCAAAGCAATCAGTCAAGAATTTTCTGAGATTAGAGATTTTGAACAAACGAACATTTCAATTTTTATTTATATAGACTAGCAGTACCCGGCCAGGCGTTGCTGTGGCTCAGCAATGCATGTGCGTTGCTGAGCCCCAGCAACCTACCCTGTCTCCAAGTCTTTCCTACCATTCCCCCCCAGACCCATCTCCTCTTCCTTCCCACCATGCCCCACTCCCCCTGTCTATTTGTCCTCCCCACCATCCTCCATTCCTTCATCCCCTCATCCCCACTATCCCAAACTCCCCCGTCCCCTCGTCCTTTCCCACCATTACACCTTCCCTTGTCCCCTCGTCTTCCTCACCATTCCCAAACTCCCTCGTCCGATGCATTCCTAAATGGTCTGGTGTTCCCATCAGAAAATTGGGAACAACAAGTGATCTGATGTTCCCATCACTAAAATATAGGGAAAACAGTTAAAAAATGAAATGAAAATATGAAAAAATGTAAAAATAAACTACACTCACGAAATGAACGGTCTGATAAACAACACAGCTCAATTCCAATGCAATTCACACAAAATAATTAACTCAAAATGAAAAAAAATAAAAATCTATGAAAATTAAATTTAGCAATGCAATCAGAAACATTGAAATAGAATTGTAACATATCTAGTATAGCATGTGTGTTGTTCTTACATGCAACAGATGGCGCTGTTTTTCAAGGAAAGCATAGTTTCAACTGTCACAGGTATGGCATCAATACTTATACTTACGAAATGAACGGTATGGTAAACATCACAGCTCAATTCAAACACAATGTCACACAAAATAATTCACTAAAAAATAAAATAAATCGAAATCTACGATAATAAAATTTATCAATGCAATCGGAAACATTGAAATGGAATTCGTGATATATTTAGTATAGAGTGCATATTGCCATTATGAGCAACAGATGACACTGTTTATCAAAAAACGCATGTTTTTACCTGTCACAGGGGGTGGCATCTATATAGTAGGTATATAAAAAGATGCGCCTATTCGAATGCAACGTTGTGTCAAAATTTCATGGCAATCGGTGAAGAACTTTCAGAGATTACAGGGTGTATTGCTCTTACGTCCAACATATGGACCTGTTTTTTAAAAAACTAATGTTTTTTCCTGTCACAGACGAGGCATGTATATAGTAGATATATAAAAACAAGCGCCTATTCGAATGCAACGTTGTGTCAAAATTTCAAAGCAATCGGTAAAGAGGTTTCGAAGATTTCACTCACATTAAAAAAGCATGAAAACAAAATATTTCAGAAAAAACATGTGTTTTACCGTCACAGACTTGACATCTATATAGTATGTATATAAAAATCTTGCCGGATGCGAATGGAACGTTGTGTGAAAATTTCAAAGCAATCGGTCAAGAACTTTCGGAGATAAGCGATTTTGAACAAACGAACATTTCCATTTATATATATATATATATATATATATATATATATATATATATATATATATATATATATATATATATATATATATATATATATATATGTCGTACCTAATAGCCAGAACGCACTTCTCAGCCTACTATTCAAGGCCCGATTTGCCTAATAAGCCAAGTTTTCATGAATTAATGTTTTTTCGTCTACCTAACCTACCTAACCTAACCTAACCTAGCTTTTTTTGGCTACCTAACCTAACCTTACCTATAAATATAGGTTAGGTTAGGTTAGGTAGGGTTGGTTAGGTTCGGTCATATATCTACGTTAATTTTAACTCCAATAACAAAAATTGACCTCATACATAGAGAAAAGGGTTGCTTTATCATTTCATAAGAAAAAAATTATAGTAAATATATTAATTCAGGAAAACTTGGCTTATTAGGCAAATCGGGCCTTGAATAGTAGGCTGAGAAGTGAGTTCTGGCTACTAGGTACGACATATATATATATATATATATATATATATATATATATATATATATATATATATATATATATATATGTTGTACCTAGTAGCCAGAACGCACTTCTCAACCTACTATGCATGGCCCGATTTGCCTAATAAGCCAAGTTTTCCTGAATTAATATATTTTCTCTAATTTTTTTCTTATGAAATGATAAAGCTACCCATTTCATTATGTATGAGGTAAATTTTTTTTATTGGAGTTAAAATTAAAGTAGATATATGACTGAACCTAACCAACCCTACCTAACCTAACCTAACCTATGTTTATAGGTTAGGTTAGGTTAGGTAGCCAAAAAAGTTAGGTTAGGTTAGGTTAGGTAGGTTAGGTAGTCGAAAAACAATTAATTCATGAAAACTTGGCTTATTAGGCAAATCAGGCCTTGCATAGTAGGCTGAGAAGTGCGTTCTGGCTACTAGGTACGACATATATATATATATATATATATATATATATATATATATATATATATATATATATATATATATATATATATATATATATATATATATATATATATGTCGTACCTAGTAGCCAGAATGCACTTCTCAGCCTACTATGCAAGTCCCGATTTGCCTAATAAGCCAAGTTTTCCTGAATTAATATATTTTCTAAAAGATTTTTCTTATGAAATGATAAAGCTACCCATTTCATTATGTATGAGGTCAATTTTTTTTTTATTGGAGTTAAAATTAACGTAGATATATGACCGAACCTAACCAACCCTACCTAACCTAACCTATCCTATCTTTATAGGTTAGGTTAGGTTAGGTGCCCAAAAAAGTTAGGTTAGGTTAGGTAGGTTAGGTAGTCGAAAAAACATTAATTCATGAAAACTTGGCTTATTAGGCAAATCGGGCCTTGCATAGTAGGCTGAGAAGTGCGTTCTGGCTACTAGGTACGACACATATATATATATATATATATATATATATATATATATATATATATATATATATATATATATATATATATATATATATATATATATATATATATATATATATATAAACATATATACATTGTGACGATAATCTCTTTCAAGAGAGATTGAGCCTGCTCTTCCCTACATAAGTACGTCAATATACAAGAGACTATATACAAAATACGTTCACCAAGTATCGCCAAACGTTTTGCCCAGAGAGCAAATCGTACCCAGCACACCGTGACCCCTGCTACCACCGCCGTAACCAGCTAACCACCAGCTCATCCTCTGCCTGCCTGTCGCTGATTGGCTGGTGACTCGTCGCCCCTGCCCTCCGCCTCCACCACAAGTCGACGTCTGGGCTGCAGTGCGGCAGTATCGTCAGAATATCTCAGTGCTCCAAGCAGTTGACATCTCTCGCTGGTAGACTAAGCCTTGGCTTTCGTGTACTAATGGAGGTGGCAGCTCGAAGCCAGTATTCCAGCACCACTTATATTTTATTTTGCTATCACTGTAACTTGTCTTAACGTAACTTTTCATTTGCCAGTGATTATTCATATTATTTTGTTTGTTGACTTATCTTGCATATTTTTATGTGATTACCTTTATTCATGCCTTGTTTTTCTAGAGTAATTAAAATTTCATTGTTTATATACTTGTGTTTTGTGTGTCTTCCCATTACCTTACCACCGACGAAAGCTCCAACTTTTCTCTTTTTTTTTTTTTGATTATGTGACGAGGCCCTGCCCCTAGTTTTTGAAACAGCCGAACACCAACGCTTTACCGTCACAATATATATATATATATATATTTTGGTAGCAGTCTTTCCTGTAGACATATATTATTAAATATGACCGAAAAAGTAAGATTAATAATTCTAACACGAATTTTCTCAATCTTTCGTACATTACGCTTCACTGTTGGAGGTAAATCAAAAATCACTTCTCCAAAATTCATTTTTATTTCTAGTCTGACGCGACACGGGCGCGTTTCGTAAAACTTATTACATTTTCAAAGACTTCACAAATACACAACTGATTAGAACTTACGTATCTCTGCTATTATATCTACATTTGAGTGAGGTGGGAGGGATGACGTGGCATATAGTGATGTGGCATTAACACAAGACAGAACATGAGGGGATATTAATAGGGTATTAAAAGTATCAACACAAGACAGAACAGAAACAATGGGTATTGAATAGAAGTGTTTGTAGAAAGCCTATTGGTCCATATTTCTTGATGCTTCTATATTGGAGCGGAGTCTTGAGGTGGGTAGAATATAGTTGTGCAATAATTGGCTGTTGATTGCTGGTGTTGACTTCTTGATGTGTAGTGCCTCGCAAACGTCAAGTATCTATCGTCAAACGTCGATAGATACAGCGATAGCAGGCGGCTTGACGTTTGCGAGGCACTACACATCAAGAAGTCAACACCAGCAATCAACAGCCAATTATTGCACAACTATATTCTACCCACCTCAAGACTCCGCTCCAATATAGAAGCATCAAGAAATATGGACCAATAGGCTTTCTACAAACACTTCTATTCAATACCCATTGTTTCTGTTCTGTCTTGTGTTGATACTTTTAATACCCTATTAATATCCCCTCATGTTCTGTCTTGTGTTAATGCCACATCACTATATGCCACGTCATCCCTCCCACCTCACTCAAATGTAGATATAATAGCAGAGATACGTAAGTTCTAATCAGTTGTGTATTTGTGAAGTCTTTGAAAATGTAATAAGTTTTACGAAACGCGCCCGTGTCGCGTCAGACTAGAAATAAAAATGAATTTTGGAGAAGTGATTTTTGATTTACCTCCAACAGTGAAGCGTAATGTACGAAAGATTGAGAAAATTCGTGTTAGAATTATTAATCTTACTTTTTCGGTCATATTTAATAATATATATATATATATATATATATATATATATATATATATATTCATATATATATGTATATTCATATGCGAACAAGCCTGAATGGTCCCCAGGACAATATGCAACTGAAAACTCACACCCCAGAAGTGACTCGAACCCATACTCCCAGGAGCAACGCAACTGGTATGTACAAGACGCCTTAATCCACTTGACCATCACGACCGGACATAATGAGGTGATAGCCGAAGCTATTTGAACCACCCCACCACCGGCACTCGGATAGTAAATTCATATATATATATATATATATATATATATATATATATATATATATATATATATATATATATATATATATATATATATATATATATTCATATATATTCATATATATATATATATATATATATATATATATATATATATATATATATATATATATATATATATGTCGTACCTAGTAGCCAGAACGCACTTCTCAGCCTACTATGCAAGGCCCGATTTGCCTAATAAGCCAAGTTTTCCTGAATTAATATATTTTCTCTAATTTGTTTCTTATGAAATGATAAAGCTACCCATTTCATTATGTATGACGTCAATTTTTTTTTATTGGAGTTAAAATTAATGTAGATATATGACCAAACCTAACCAACCCTACCTAACCTAACCTAACCTATCTTTATAGGTTAGGTTAGGTTAGGGAGCAGAAAAAGTTCGGTTAGGTTAGGTAGTCGAAAAAACATTATTTCATGAAAACTTGGCTTATTAGGCAAATCGGGCCTTGCATAGTAGGCTGAGAAGTGCGTTCTGGCTACTAGGTACGACATATATATATATATATATATATGAATATACATATATATATGAATATATATATATATATATATATATATATATATATATATATATATATATATATATATATATATATATATATATATATAACCTAACTAAGACTATTCTAGTCTCCTAAAACTAGAAGTAAATTAATATGTTGGTACTTAACATAGTAAATCCTTCACACATCAATTTATCCACATTAATTTCATTTTAAATATTTTATCAATAACCTCCTTTGTGTGAATATTTATATTCCACTACAATCTTATGTACACATGACTGAATCACACAAATATTAATACCGACATTACTGCCTCAGCCTATCGTAAATCAATTGTCTCATAAGCATCACATATTATAAGTTATATAATATAACTCAAGTCTAAACGTATCAACACGTACATATATAGCCCAAAGAGAATCCTGCAGCCTGATCCCTTCAAAATCTTTCACTCTGAAAAATACTTATCCTGACCCCTTCCCTGTGCCATATAGTCGTAATGGCTCGGTCCTTTCTCCTGATAGTTCCTTTCCCCTCCTCTGAAAAAATCGATTAATCCTATAAATTTTCGGCTACCTCTGAATATACTCATGTGAGGTATCCGTGTGCTCGTTTCCCTGAAACCTGTTCTAAATAATTACAGATGCTCACTCCAAAGAACGAGAATTCCAGTATCACTCAAATAAATTTTCGGGATGGTATCTTTCTATGATAACTCACAGGTTGGGCGATGCTTGACCACTCTTGCAACTCTAGTCAGTTGCCCAGCTGCACTACATTATGTGTATATATACAATATATTTTATCAGATTTTTTGTTCTGAGTAGCTGAATCTAAAACAACATCACTCACACGCACTTCTCCTGCTAGCAAGCTGTGTTCCCACACAGCTGCCGGCAAATCACTCTACACTCCAGGTTCTGACAGTCCGAGCCATTGAGGCGTTGGCAGAGAACATGAAAATAAAGTGAAAGTGCGACTCTTTGGAGTCAATAAGCGTTCTTAGCGTGAAATTGCAGCAGTCAATGAGATCAACATCAGTGGGACTAATTGACGTCCATGTGCAGGGTAACAAAGCCACGATAATCGTGGCAATAAAATCGGACCTACAGAAGATCCTGGATCCGGAACGCCGGGTCCCACTACTGGAGGCAAACCTCTCACCGACTCCTCCCAGACAAAATACTGCCAGGAAAATGGTATTTGTGAATAGGCTGAACCTCTGGTTAGTGGGTGAGGTACGCAACACCATAGTGCGTGCTACTTGGAACTTTTTGTTCTGAGTAGCTGAATCTAAAACAAAAACAACAACAACTTGATCCACTAGACTATCCACCTGTGATATTATAGACATAATTATTTATTGACACTCGGACTACCTCCCAGGTGGGTGTCTTCCAACCACCTGCCCTGGTTATTAGCTCCTGGGCCCCCTGCCTCCTTGCCACCTCTAATATTCAGTAACAGTCACCCTCACTAGGTGCCGTTACTACAAATCTCGGACTATTTTTGTAAAACTTCGAAAGTTGCACTTTAAAGGCTGGTTCCTCTCAACTACTCTGCACATACAAGTTACCCACTTCCTTAGTAACCTTATCACAACCACTCCCGTATGACGGCCTCAGGCCTCTTGGATTTTTTTTTAGACCCGATGTGTCCACAATAGTTTCATTATAAAGCCACTACAGGCCCCTTACCTTCTAGTCCCTGTAGGTGTACATCCACTGTGCGTTGTACCAGTTCCTGCCTGGTAAGACACGCAGGAACTGCCTGCCATCCTAAACTGCCTATAGTTACTGCTATATTCACCTGCCCCCGCATCTTAAGAGGTGCGACACACGAAAAACGTCGTCCCTCTCGATAACACATGACATCTTCTGAGGGTCAATCTGCCAGTCGCCGTGACGTGACACTTTCTCAGCACATCTTTCCTGAAATTCCCGACGACTCTGGCTATTTATCAAGATCAGCTGGTAATACCGTCTTCCTAAACGTTCCTGCCTTGATGTAACTGTGGTTCGGTCCGTCTCATGGGTCAACAATTGCAAGGAACGAGCTCGGGAAACGAGAAAAGTCACCGGCGTGCCGGCCCTCTTGTATCTAGGAGGTGAAGTGACCATTTTCCCGCAGGCGGATGGTTCCCTTGGCGTGACGTCACCGTCTTCCAAGATGGTGATTGGTCTAGCCTCTGCTACATTTTGAACTTAGCGGATTCCGTGAATATTTCCACTAAATGGAAGAGAAAGCAGATTGCCTCTCGATTCTTCCTCTTCACAATTTTCGGTTGACTTTCAATATCAATTCAAATTATTCCCTACATTATTTTTCCATTTCTGTCTCCACAGTTAACACATCCTCACATAATAAAATTAGGCCTCAGTCATGGAGAGAAAGCCCAGGAAAAATACTGAGGTATTGTAGTAGCCTAGGCTACGTTGCCTCATATCACGACATGAAGAGTGGATTTCGACAATTTAAGGAATCAAGTGCTCCTTGACTATCGACAAATACGAAAACATCATATTAGACTTGACGTACTTCCTCCAAACCAGCCAAAAGTCCTGCAGTTCAGCTTGTGTGGAAGAAATATAATTACTAAGCCGAAGTTCAATTTTCCTGTCCACAGTTCCATACTCAGTGTATTTATTCCCTTATTACACCACACACTGCCCTGATATCTTCCGCCACCAACCCTCACAATATTCATGTAAACTATGGCCTCTTGGTAACTCAGATATCATGCTTCCATACAAACACCCGTAATTGTCACCGGTTCATGTTGAATCTTTTTTCACCTGAGGGATACAATTTCTACTTTTAATCTGTACTTTCCAGGGAGCAGACCTGTCACACCTCTGAGAGGGTTTGCAGCAGTCAAGTACATCGTATTCCCTGAGGTCACACAATCGAGGCTCTTTCAGTAGAACTGACTTTACACTCACTTCCATAATACTGCGTAACAATATTTATTTCATCAAAGAAAATGTTATAATTAATTTTAAATACGTTTATTATCTTTTTTAAACTCTTTGTATTATCGAATGTAGTTTAAAGCACTATCACATTTAATAATAATCATGATAATAACATCAGTGGGATATTTGACTATTCTCCTAACAGTGAGAAGCATGAGACAGGAACTGAGGTCTTCACAAACACTTTAGGAATACTTGAAGAAAGCAAACACCGAGTTAATTTTCATCAACGAATCTCCTCAACTAACGGTATGCTGCTAACATTAATTGAAGTACTTGATTAATGGTTCGTGGATAAGTTGTTGACCAGAGAGAAATAAGTCATTTCTGAATTAAGAAAATAAGTAAATTGTTTCAGAATATTTACAAGAAAAAGTAGAAGTGAAATACCTTTTTATTACCTGCATCATCTTACATAACACACAAATAGAGCTGAATCACCTTCAGCAGCTCTGACCCACATTATGCAGCACCCAAAAATAAATATAAAACACTGTACATGTATACACCTTATGAGTACAATCTTATATACCTCTTACAACACACATTTTACTACATATAACTCACTAGTAATTCTTATTGGCGTAAATATGTAACTGAAAGCTCATCAACGATAATAAAATGGTAATCACAAAAACTACCTTCATATGTCGGAAAACCCGACACCATTTACTAATATTAAATGCACTATGCAGATAATATTGCTGATGAAGTATACACAAGTTAACCCATAGAAAATGTAGCTTGTAGTGGAATTTTCCGTCAATAGAAAACGGGATATCATTGCCACATAGTACTATAAATTCACCAGCTATTCTGTTGGGAATTATTCTTAAATGCAGTAGTCTTTGGACTTATTACATCATAAAAACATCTCATTTGAATTAATTTAATTATCAGTATCAAAATAGAGTAAATGTGACCCTTCTATCACTTATTGACATCTGGACAAAGTGAGCTAGGAGCGTCAGTGGTGGGGAGTTCAGCCATTGTTAAGATCATAGTGGCAGGAGCAAATTCAGCTCCTATAATTTACCTGGACGAAGTGTTATGGAGATCAAATTAGAGCTCTACCATCATCAACACGCAGTCAACATCTAAACAAGGGAAGTCTTACCAAAACCCGTTTATCTAATCATTTCTGCCCAGTTAATGTTAAGTAGATATAGGGCAAACCAGTTAGGACGCAAACGAGCCACTAAATACAGGTAATTAGTCCTTGGTCCTTATCTACTAATATATAAATGTTTCATCTGATATAGCTGTCATATATTAGGATTCTGGCTTACAGCTAAGGCCCTTTGACAGGAACAAGAAGAGGAAGAAACAATGAATCTTGGTACATCACTTACTTGGGTGATGGAAGCTAGCCTCTCACGAGGATAATTTGGTGTCTACATCCTAGTTATACCTGGTGGACTACGCCTATCATATAATAAGATAAGCACCTCCAATTTTATTAACTAATATATGTAGTTTAATATTGGAGTTTGACTGCATATATATATATAAATTTAATATAAACCCCCCTAATGTGTAAGGATCGATTTGTGAGAATAAATGTTGAAATACAGTCCGCTAAACATCATACATATTGCTATCATAATATATAAATTACCGTAAATATAAATTCTATATAAATTCATATAAATTAAATATATATATAAATCTCACAGGTCGGTTCCCACATTATATGGTCCTTTGAATCAGATAGTACAGAACTGGTTCATTAAATACACTGGTACTAGTGCGATTTATACAATAATAATAACATTGCCAGTCAATGACTGGCAGCGTAGCTTCGAGCGAGCTCGCAAGCCTCTCAGCCCAGTCCAGCCTCATCAGTGATTTCATCGTCAACCACCAATTTGGTGTAGTGTTATTCCATGAAGTGACAGCGTTTACTTTTAAGCTAGCCAAATTAGTGGCTGTGCCCTCGCAAGATTATTCACGAATTTTATGGTGTTAATTTTGCGAGGTCACTAATAATATTTAATACTTCTAATACTTGAAGATAATACTACAAGTTTCATAGAGGCTAATTAAGAGGCTATCATCAATAATTGTGTATATTAGTTCTCTTCAATAGAGATTTATTTAATATATATTGCACTAGTGTTCACAATACAATATTTACCAATTGCCAACCCACAACAGGGTAGGATTTACATTGACTAGAGATTGATAACCTAGTCCCCTTATTACCATTGACAAGTTGAACTATTTATTGTTCATCCTGGTCCCATTTATTACCATAGTCTAGTTGTAATATATTGAACAACCTAGCACCATTAATGAATGGTACAGGCCCTATTTTGGGTGTAATTTTTATCAATTCGAGTAGAGCTGTGTATATAATAACTTACTTATGATTATTACATCTTTGAGTGATTAATTATTATCTATACCATCCAAGGGAGATAGTTGAGGAGCTAACCTAAACGTACTTCCAATGTCACTGGTTTATCACTCAAATCATTAGTGTATATAATTATATATATATATATATATATATATATATATATATATATATATATATATATATATATATATATATATATATATATATATAATTTGTATTAATTTTTAGTGCACATCTCTAGAAGACGTAGGATTATAGCCTAGTGATTGTAGAATTTTTCCCTAGGCTACCATAAGTACTTGTTCAGCATTATGAGCAACCCAAGTACAAGCCCCACAAGGCTTAACCAGCTAGCCACTATGGATACTGCTGGCAATGAAAAAACTGTCATACTTCTAGTACTTCAATTGCTAGACTTACCTCAACTTGATCAGACTGCTGACTCATTACAATCCTTCAGCATGGAGTTTGAGTCACTACTAAAAACATTCAGTCTTAAGGTTGATATAACTACTAGTGAAAGAATGACCAAAGTAGTCCTTCAACGAAAATTGTCCAGCGATATACTAGACGAATTATACACATATCAACATAACACCATCCTGACAGTACAGGACATCACTGAAGGTTTGCATTCCATCATAAACAAACAACGTGCAAATGAGGAAATTAAAGCTTCTTGCGAGTCTCCAGAAATAGAAAATAATATTCAATTAAAGGGTAAAATAACTACTCGAAATAAACATCAACCAATTACTCTCACATCAAGTTGGAGTAAATCTGTCAATGCAGCAGAATCCTCCAAGCCTACTGTTACTAGTTCACCCAAACCGGTAACTTCCAAGCGTGCAGTAGGCTGGGGGACATGTATGTTCTGCAAAAAGAAACATTCAACATACCGTTGTGCTAATTATCCAGACAGAGACACTCGTATTAAGCGACTCCAGGAATTAGGGAGATGTTCAAGGTGTCTCAAGTCACACAACATATACTATTGTGAGACCCAATTCAACACCTGCAACAGGTGTAGAAGACATAAGCACCATACAGCACTGTGCAAACATACGAAATTAACGTATTCAAGACCTAAGGTGGAAGATAGCATTCCCACCACAGTACAGTTTTGCAAGGTGCGACAGAAAATCAGTGTCCAAGCGACAGAGTCCAAAAGTACTGCGACTTTGCCTTACTGCCCAAATTACCATCCAGAATAAGAGGGCCAAGGTCCATACCCGTGGGTTGTTTGACCAAGGGCCCAGACAACAATCTCAGGGTTTTTAACAGATACAGGACCTCAAGTCTACCAGGTGGTACAACCATCAGTACGTTTAGGCAGGTACGTCTGTTAAGTACAAGCCATTGTGGTGGACAAAATGCCAGAAGACCTACAAGTACAAGGTCTGAGAGCAACATCCGAATTCCTGAGAAATAGAGGAATAAAATTGGCAGATAATATTAAGTCTGATCACCTCACCGACTTCTGTATCTTTGTAGGTACAAACTACTACCATCGATTCATTACTAGCCCTATTAAATATCAGGGCATAACCATGCTAAGTTCTGCAGAAGGCAAATTAGTCTCAGACCCAGTATTAAGCCTGAAGAGACCTATGCCTGCAGATAAACAATACCAGTAGAAATCTAAATTTGTCAGTTGAATATATTTCTCCAGTAGCATTATACTAAGGAGATTACAGCTGACTATAGCAACAGTGGTTGATGTTAATATCATTTAAAGCTGAAGATGAGTTCAGGAGGCCTCAGTGGCAAATCAGTGAACAGTAGCCTAAACAGCTACAAGTCACTACGACCAATGTCACTGAACCCACTGCAATTTCAGAACCATGCTTGACTTTAACGATGGACTATTCAATCCTCTGAATTAACTAAATTAAACCCCAATAAATCTGACGACTGATTTTGATACATTTATTATTTAATCAAGATGAATTCCATGGGCCTCAGTGTTTATATATCAGTGATCAGTTACCTGAACAAGCTTCAAGTTATATCTAAGGTCACTGATCTCACTGCAGTCCCTGAATCATACTTGACTGTAGAACTTGATCACATTCAGTCCTCTGGGTTGATATGTAATTAGGCTAGAATTTTAGCCTCTCAAGAGTTAACAGGGAAATAAAATCGCATTAGACTTCTAACCCCTGCAACCCGAGTATGGGACATTCATCTTATAAGAACAGATGCACAAATGAGTGATTGTTAACAACTAACATCAAATTAATCTAATAATTCGAAGGAGGAGTATCGGTATTCGTCTGTTCTAAATAGGACTTCAACCTGTGAGCAGCCCCCCAGGGAATTATGTCGGAAAACCCGACATCTTTTTCTAATATTAAATGCAATATGCAGATAATATTGCTGCTGAAGTATACACAAGTTAACCCATAGAAAATCCAGCTTATAGTGGAATTTTCCATCAATAGAAAATGGGATGTCATTGCCACATAGTACTATAAATTCACCAGCTATTCTGTTGGAATTATTCTTAAATGCAGTAGTTGTTGGACTTATTACATCATAAAAACATCTCATTTGTATTAACTTAATTATCAGTATCAAAATAGAGTAAATGTGACCCTTCTATCACTTATTGACATCTGGATAAAGTGAGCCAGAAGTGTTAGTGTTGGGGAGTTCAGCCATTGTTAAGGCCATAGTGGCAGGAGCAAATTCAGCTCCTATAATTCACTTAGACAAAGGGTTATGAATATCAAATTAGTGCTCTACTATCATCAACACGCAGTCAACATCTAAACAAGGGAAGTGTCTTACCGAAACCTGTTTATCTAATCATTTCTGGCGAGTCAATGTTAAGTAGATATAGAGCAAACCGGTTAGGATGCGAATGAGCCACTAAATACAGGTAATTAGTCCTTGGTCCTTATTTAATAATATACAAATGTTTTATCTGATATAGCTGTCATATATTAGAATTACGGCTTACAGGTAGTGCACTTTAACAGGAAGAAGAAGAGGAGGCAAGAATTAATCTTGGTAAATCAGTTACTCGGGTGATGGAAGCTTGCCTCTCACGAGGATAATTTGGTGTCTACATCCTAGTTATACCTGGTGGACTACGCCTACCATACAATAAGATAAGGCACCTCCAATTTTATTAACTAATATATGTAGTTTAATACTGTAGTTTGATTGGCTGCATATATATAAATTTAATATAACTTCCCTCCCCCCTAATGTGTGGGGATCAATTTATGAGAATAATTGCAGAAATACAGTCCGCTAAACATCATACAAATTGCTATCGAAATATATAAATTCATGTAAATTTCAATTCTATAAAAATTTATATATATTTAATAAATATAAATCTCACAGGTTGGTTCCCATATCATGGAATGTACTCATTCTAACACGATTTTTTTCAATATTTCTTATGTTTTTCTTCACTGTCGGTGGTAATGAAAATATCAATTCTCCAGAATTCCTGTTTTATTCATGATCTGACGCCAAGTAGCGTTTCGTAAGGGCTTCTTACATTCTCAAAAACTTCTTTACACTTAACACTACATATGTGAAATACAATTTTAAGATACATTTGTTGCATAAGCAACAGGGCTCCATTAAGGAACATATAATCTCTTCCCACAACCAGACCATCACCAGAGAAATCTTAACAAACTACACAGAAATCATCGATAGATACAGCGATAGCAGGCGGCTTGACATCTGCGAAATACTACTGACATATGTGAAATACAATTTTATGATACACTTGATGCACTGTGTATGAAACATTTGACATAACCCTCGCTTTTTCTTGGTTTGGGTGAAGTGGGTACGTGAGAATGGAAGTAACTGCAGAGGGCCTATTGGCCCATAAAGTGCATTGAAGTAGGTAGAATATAGTTGTGCATTAATTGGCTGTTGATTGCTGGTGTTGACTTTTTGATGTGTAGTGCCTCGCTGATGTTAAGCCGCCTGCTATCGCTGTGCCTATCGATGATTTCTGTGTTGTTTGTTAAGATTTCTCTGGTGATGGTCTGGTTGTGAGAAGAGATTATATGTTCCTTGATGGAGCCCTGTTGCTTATGCATTGTTAGTTGCCTGGAAAGAGACGTTGTTGACTTCATATATACTGAGTTCTTTGGGGCTTACAGTCCCCAAGTGGGCATTTGAAAGCATAGACGACATTGGTCTCCTTAAAAGGGTTCTGACTGGTGTCTAGGGAGTGTTTCATCAGTAGATTGACCGTTTTTTTAATAAATTATCAATTGTATTTCCTGAGTTTTGTCTGTAGGGATGACGTTCCTATCAACAATATCTTTCAGAACCCTTTCCTCCATTTATGAGCCGTCGAAAAGAAGTTTCTGTAAAATAGTTTAAAAGTGGGTACAAGTGTTCTGTTGGTTGACTCTTCAGTGGTTGTATGGCATTTCACCTTTCTTTTTATAATGTCTTCAACGAAACCGTTAGAGAAGCCGTTTACTAGGACCTGCCTTACACAACAGAGTTCTTCATCGACTACTTTCCATCCTGAGCTATGTCTGAGAGCACGGTCGACGTAAGCATTGACAACATTCCTCTTGTACCTGTCCAGGCAGTCACTATTCTCATTGAAGCACATTCCTATGTTTGTTTCGTTGGTGTAGACTGTAGTGTGGAAGCCTCCGCTCCTTTCCGTGACTGTTACATACAGAAAGGGCAGCTTCTCATTATTTTCCATCTCGTACGTGAAACTCAACACAAAATTCATTTCTTATCTACCAAAAATTATATCTTCAAAAGACACCAACTTTTGTAACTTACGGACACGAGACGACGAGCGTCAGCGGGAGAGTCGTCTAGGGCGTGTTGTTGGCAGGGGATCCCAGAGTGTAATGAGCGGACAGTGAAGGTGCAGCAGGTATTACCCCCCGGGACTGTTGGCCACGCCCCCTTGACCTCCCCAGACCTGGCCACGCCCCCCTGCCCTCCACAGAGTTGGCCCCGCCTCCCCAGTCACACAAAAGTTGGCCACAGGCCCCCGTGGCATTCCCAGAGTTGGTCACGCCTCCCCCTGTCCTCTCCAGAGTTGGTCACGCCTCCCCCCGTCCTCTCCAGAGTTGGTCATGCCTCCCCTGGCCTCCCCAGAGGTGGTCACGCCCCCCCCCAGTCTTCCCCAGATTTGGTCACGCCTCCTCTGTCCTCCCTAAAGTTGGTCAAGCCTCCCTGGCCTCCTCAGAGATGATCACACCTGTATATATATATATATATATATATATATATATATATATATATATATATATATATGTATGTATCTATATATATGTATATATATGTATATATATATATATATATATATATATATATATATATATATATATATATATATATATATATATATATATATATATATATATATATATATATATATATGTCGTACCTAGTAGCCAGAACGCACTTCTCAGCCTACTATTCAAGGCCCAATTTGCCTAATAAGCCAAGTTTTCCTGAATTAATATATTTTCTCTAATTTTTTTCTTATCAAATGATAAAGCTACCCATTTCATTGCGTATGAGGCCAATTTTTTTTTATTTGAGTTAAAATTAACGTAGATATATGACCGAACCTAACCAACCCTACCTAACCTAACCTAACCTATCTTTATAGGTTAGGTTAGGTTAGGTAGCCGAAAAAGTTAGGTTAGGTTAGGTTAGGTAGGTTAGGTAGTCGAAAAACAACTAATTCATGAAAACTTGGCTTATTAGGCAAATTGGGCCTTGCATAGTAGGCATAGAAGTGCGTTCTGGCTACTAGGTACGACATATATATATATATATATATATATATATATATATATATATATATATATATATATATATATATATATATATATATATATATATATATATATATATATATATGTCGTAGCTAGTAGCCAGAACGCACTTCTCAGCCTACTATGCAAGGCCTGATTTGACTAATAAGCCAAGTTTTCCTGAATTAATATATTTTCTCTAATTTTTTTCTGATGAAACGATAAAGCTACCCATTTCATTATGTATGAGGTCAATTTTTTTTTATTGGAGTTAAAATTAACGTAGATATATGACCGAAGTTAACCAACCCTACCTAACCTAACCTAACCTATCTTTATAGGTTAGGTTAGGTTTGGTAGCCGAAAAGGTTAGGTTAGGTTAGGTAGGTTAGGTAGTCGAAAAAACATTAATTCATAAAAACTTGGCTTATTAGGCAAATTGGGCCTTGCATAGTAGGCTGAGAAGTGCGTTCTGGCTACTAGGTACGACATATATATATATATAGTTTACACACACACAACTATATATATATATATATATATATATATATATATATATATATATATATATATATAATATAAATATATATATATATATATATATATATATATTTATATTATATATATATATATATATATATTTATATTATATATATATATATATATATATATATATATATATATATATATATATATATATATATATATATATATATATATATATATATATGTATACATATGGTTGTGTTGCACAACCAGGTGGCGCTGCCACCCACAGGGAAGCAGCCAAATCCCGTAAGTATAGTGAACTGGATCACCACTACAATTTTGTCCCCATTGCTTCTGAGACACTCGGCGCCTGGGGTAAAAGTGCTACCAGTTTTTTGAAGGAACTGGGTTCTAGGCTCATTGAAACAACAAGGGACCAAGGAGCTGCAAGCTTTCTTTTCCAGCGCCTCAGTGTGGCTATACAGAGGGGAAATGCGCACTGCATCCAGGGTTCCTGCCCGCCATCTGAGGAGCTGGAGGAACTCGACAACCTATGATAACCATCTTTGTAACCCATATGTAACTCCTTTTTTGTAACAAAGTTCAAATAAAGTAAATATATATGTGTACATACAAAAGAATGGGGGTGGTAGGAGAAGATAATATTAGTGTTCAGTGAGAAACCACAAGGTCTCCTCTGAATACTTTTTATTTTCTTCTCCGAGGCTATGGGTCCCCACATTGGCACCAGAGGTGGTACCCTCACAAACTTTTATATATATATATATATATATATATATATATATATATATATATATATATATATATATATATGGATATACATATATATCACTAAGAACTCTTTGACCCGGCCAGGATTCGAACCCATGGCGTTCAGGATCACCCCTAAACGTACACAATGCCGTGACCACCGCACCAATGATCGTATCATTGTTGCGGTAGTCACGGTACTGTGTACGTTTAGGGATGATCCTGAACGCCATGGGTTCGAATCCTGGCAGGGTCAAAGAGTTCTTAGTGATATATAGCTTGCGCGTTCATGCAGCTTTCTCACATACATATATATATATATATATATATATATATATATATATATATATATATATATATATATATATATATATATATATATATATATATATATATATACATATATATATATATATATATATATATATATATATATATATATACATATATATATATATATATATATATATATATATATATATATATATATATATATATATACATATATATATATATATATATATATATATATATATATATATACATATATATATATATATATATATATGTCGTACCTAGTAGCCAGAACGCACTTCTCAGCCTACTATGCAAGGCCCGATTTGCCTAATAAGCCAAGTTTTCATGAATTAATTGTTTTTCGACTACCTAACCTACCTAACCTAACCTAACCTAACTTTTTCGGCTACCTAACCAAACCTAACCTATAAAGATAGGTTAGGTTAGGTTAGGTAGGGTTGGTTAGGTTCGGTCATATATCTACGTTAATTTTAACTCGAATAAAAAAAAATTGACCTCATACATAATGAAATAGGTAGCTTTATCATTTCATAAGAAAAAAATTAGAAAAAATATATGAATTCAGGAAAACTTGGCTTATTAGGCAAATCGAGCCTTGCATAGTAGGCCAAAAAGTGAGTTCTGGCTACTAGGTACGACATATATATATATATATATATATATATATATATATATATATATATATATATATATATATATATATATATATATATACTAGCTATACCCGCCATTCGTTGCTGTGGCTCAGTCTGCTTAAATGGGAAAGAAAGAAAAGATAAAATACACGTTTCTAACATGTTTAATTTCACAATGCTTGTGGGTATTCAATATTTTTTCTTCTTCCACTGTCTGCGAATATATAGAAATTGTCTGATTGCCGACTCTAGAACACGAAACATATAATTGTCCATGTGAGAAGCAATCCGTGTCTAGATCTAAACCGCACTATTCTAAAGATTGGTCCTAAGCTTTGTTGATAGTGATTGCAAACCCCAATCGAATTGGGAATTATATTCTCTTAAATTGAAAGGGCAAATCCGTTGGAATCATAGGAATGTGAGGAATGAGGACATCTTCACCTCTGAAAGGTCCTGTCCAGATTCTTGCTTCTACGAGGTTGTTAAATAATTTTTTACTTCAAGCCACGTGCCGTTGCTAAGCTTTGGCAGGTTGATATCTCGTAACATGATAATTGGCACGCCGATTTTTATTGCAGTTCGTGTGGTGGTGGTATCTCTGGCAGATCTAGTGAATTAAACAATTCTGTTGGATAATTAACCACTTCATCTGCTTCCACCACAGTATCGACGGACTTGTATGTGACTGCCACGTTTCCGTTCCCAATTTCCAGACATTCATATGAAAATATCTCAGCTGATGAGTCATTTTGCAGTTGGACACGCATATTTGTAGTTAATTTGAATATCTTTACGTGGTGCCACAAAGTAGAGTATTTAAGGCAAGCATTTATTTCGTCCACTGGTGTCGATCGAGGAATTACAGGGAATGTTTGCATGAAATCTCCTGCAAACAATATTAATGCGTTCACAAGTGGTCTAATGTTTCCACACAAATCTTTCAATGATCGATCACGAGCCTCGAGCGATTTTTTGTAGTCCATTGTGCATTTTTTCTAAACATTAAGTTTGCATCTCTGCAATAATTTCCCAAGCCGGATGTTTTGGAAATGTTGCACGTGGAAGTTTCAATGAATTGCATGTTCAATGGCAATTTCAAAGCTGAAGTAGCAGTTCTTCCAGCTGGTAGTAATGTTGCAGCTATTCTGGACGATGCAAGAGCTAAGGTTGTGCCATTTTGGGATCGAAATGCTTCCAAAATCAATCTATTTAGAGAGTTTTACAGTTCCTCCTGACACTTCGTAGAATATTTCTCCAAACCCGTTATTGACAGTTTGAATTATTTGATCGTAAATGCCTTATCGCTCAAGCGTCAGTTTAAGAATATTTTATTGCACATACGACAACAGATCACCCAAGTTGTAATTTTGTTCACGACGCAATTCTACATTGAACGAAGCAGCAGCAAATCGATTCGGTGATGGCATTACCAATTGATTGAGAACTTTGTTAGCGATTTCTAAACACAAATATTCAATCATTATCAACGCTTCGTTGTAGATTTCTGCTGTGAAATTCATGTTCATATTTGAACTTTCCTTACTATATGACTGACAATATCTTCATCCTTGTGCGATTTGTGTTTCTCCCTGTTACGGACCCGAGCCCAGCGTCCGAGCACGGAGCAGTGACGACCGCGCCATCTGTGGGTCAGCTCCCGAAACCCCCTCCAAATGGACGACGCCATCTAGTGAGGACGAGATATACTGGCCACAAGGGCTAGTTTCCCGTCCTGATCAGCTGATAACACAGCCGCTGCTGACCTCTGGTGAGGTGACGCTTGGACAGCAACGCCATCTATGGAGCGGATAGGTGGACGTTTGTGTCTAAGCCTGTGAGTGAGGTGCCCTAGAGTGTCATTAGTACTGATGACGTGTCTGATTACAGAGTCGACCTGGGACTGCTGAATGACATTGGGTCAGTCTACCCAAGGCAGCCGTAGAACCTCCACGCATTTGCCGCTGATACTGTGAGTCACCCCCCGGATGAACACTGTTGTGTTAGCCTGCCTGTGAGGTGGCAGATCCAAGGGATTGTCGTACCCGGGGCTGACTCGTGGAGAAGAATAGCCACTGGGGTGTTGTGGTGAGGAGAGTGATCTGTGGAATCACACGAAGCTCCTGCCTAGGGCTCGCAACCCTAGTATCGGTCGTGGAGTGGCCTATGCCAGCGTTGCTGATTGGAACCTGCCAGCTACAGGCTGGATTTGTGGTTGACGGCCTCTACGACGGTGCACCCAGTGGGATTGTATTTTGGCTGGCCTGTGGCCGGGGTAGACTCGCTAAGGGAATCTAAGGATTCGTTGAGAGGCCACAAGAAGAGGACCAGGGCTACTCGTCTTGAGCACCGTTAAGCATAGCATCCTGTGTCTTCAGAAGAAGACAAGACGTGTACATAAGTGTAGTTATAGTAACAGCGTGTGACTGTTTATATATTTATTTATTGGTGGTGGTGAATATATATTTATTTCTGAGCAGTTTTATCCCTTCCCCTTTAATTTACTTGCGTTACGGAGCACACCCCTTGAAAGCCGCTACTAGCTTGGGGCCGGATACCCAAACTCTACTGACATCAGAGAAAGAACCCAGTTGCGTCCCAAGAGGGCCGTAACACTCCCATACTCTGGTGGAGATGAAGGAGAGCCGGTGGTCAGTATGATTGCAAACAATGCACGAATTTGATTTGGATGTGGCGTGTTGGACGTGTTTATTAATGCATACATACCATTGTCGGTCGTTCTCCAATAAATTCAGAGCTTGACATGCACTACGGAAAGTGGCATGTGTTACGCTGCTGATAAATCTCAATTGCTGGAAAGACGTTGGACCTTGGACATTTACCAACCGCTTGCGAAGAATGAAGCATTCATCCTGATTGGAATGCATGGTATACAGTCTGCCTATCGTAGTTTGTTTGAATACGCCAGGTTGTCTGTTGACTCGCTCTCCTCGTTTTCGTCGTTCAAATGCTTTTCTACTGGCATTCCATGTGTCATACATAGGCACTTCCGAATACAGCAATGTTTTTGCAAACGCGAAATTTTAATATAACTGAAGAAAGCAGTTAACGTTGTTGTAGCCGGTGGATTCATATCTGTTAGTTGCACATTTGCAGCTGTGAAATTACCGTGTGCTCCATTTTCTTGTTTTCAAAACAAAAACAAAAAAGACTAACGAAATATTTCAATGAAAACTCCGATCAATCGACACAGCTCAATTTAACCACCAATTGCACTGAAAAATAAGAACAGTTACAAAAACAGAATGAAAAACAATGAAAAAAAAAGATATATGCTATTCTCACAAAATGAACGGTATGGTAAACAACATACCTCAATTCCAACACAATGTCACATAAAATAATTAAATAAAAATGAAAAAAAAAAATTATGAAAATTCCATATATCAATGCAATTGGAAACATTGAAATTGAATCGTAACATATCTTGTATATCGTATGTTGCTCTTATGTGCAACAGATGGCGCTGTTTTTCATTAAAATGCTTGTTTTCACCTGTTACAGGTGTGGTATCTAAATAGTAGGTATATTAAAACACACAGGTATTCGAAAGGAACGTCGTGTCAAAATTCAAGGCAATCAGTGAAGAACTTTCGGAGGTTACAGCATGTGTTGCTCATACGTCCAATAGATGGCACTGTTTAAAAAAAATGTTTTTTCCTGTCACAGGTGAGACATGTATATAGTAGGTATATGGAAACACTCGCCTATTCGAATGAAATGTTGTGTCAAGATTTCAAAACAATCGGTAAAGAGGTTTCAAAGATTTCCCTCACTTGAAAAACACCCAAAAAACTCAGCTTTTCAAAAAAAGCATGTTTTTCCCGTCACAGACGTGACATCAATATAGTATGTATATAAAAACTCGCTAGGATGCGAATGGAATGGTGTGTGAAAATTTCAAGGCAATCGGTGAAAAACTTTCGGAGATTAGCGATTTTGAACAAACAAACATTTCCATTTTTATTTATATAGATACCATGTGTGTGTTGCTCTTACATACAACAGATGACACTGTTTTTCAAAAACGCATGTTTTTGCCTGTCACAGAGGTGGCGTCTATATAGCAGGTATATAAAAAGACGCACCTGTTCGAAAGCAACGTTGTGTCAAAATTTCAAAGTAATCGTTTTTTTTTTTTTTTTTTTTTTTTTTCTTTTTAGCAGGGATAATCCTGCGCGGGCCCTAAGCCTCTGGCTGGCCCACTAAGTGATGCTCGTTTCTGGTTTACCTGGGCGGAGGATGAGTATGTATGACCCGTATGGTCGCTTCAGTAAGATTTTGCCATATGTGTTTAACAACTTCCTCTGCTCTGTCGAATCGAAGGTGAAATCTTAACGGGTTTGTAACTGTGCACTGTGTTAGATAATGTTCCAGTGGTCTGTCGGGCATTTCTCCACAGTGTTGACATTTCCTCTCACCTTCCGGAACCCGTAAGCCTATTTCCCATGCACATGGGTATCCAAGCCTGATGCGATGTAAGTGCACTTCTGTTGTTCTACTGCCAAAAAGCAATCGGTGAAGAACACTGGGAGATTACAGCGTGTGTTGCGCTTACGTCCAACAGATGGCGCTGTTTTTTAATAAAGCATGTTTTTTACTGTCACAGGTGAGGCATGTATACAGTAGATATATAAAAAGACGCGCCTACTCGAATGCAACATTGTTTCAAAATTTCAGAGCAATCGGTAAAGAGGTTTCAAAGATTTCCCTCGCATGCAAATCACATGAAAAATACAGTTTTTCAGAAGAAGCATGTTTTTTTTTACCGTTACAGACGTGACATCTATATAATATGCATATAAAAACCTGGACGGTGGCGAATGGAACATTGTGTGAACATTTCAAAGCAATCTGTGAAGAACTTTCGAAGATTAGCGATTTTGAACAAATGAACAATTCCATTTTTATTTTTATACTAGCAGTACCCGCCACGCGTTGCTGTGCCTCAATCTGGGTAAGTGGGATAGAAAGAAATGGGAAAGCGCACGTTTCTAATATTTGTAATTTTACAATGTTTGTGGGTATACAATATTTTTTGTTGTTCCGTTGTCTGTGGAGATATAGACTGTCTGGTTTGCCGACTCTAGAACACTCAAAATATAGTTGTCAATGTGAGAAGCAATCTGTGTCTAGATATAAACTGCACAATTCTGAAGATTGGCCCTGAGCTTTGTTGATGGAAATTGCAAACGTCAATCGAATTGGAAATTATAATCTCTTAAATTGAAATGGCATATCTGTTGGAATCATAGGAATGCGAGGAATAAGGACATCTTCACCATTGAAAGGTTCTGTCAAGATTGTTGCTTCTACCACGTCACCGATTAATTTTTTTATTGCAAGCGTTTTATTGCGTGGCGTTGCGAAGTTTTGGCTGGTTGATATTTCGCAACATGATAATCGGCACGCAGATTTTCAATTGCCGTAAATGTGATGGTATCCCTGGCAGACCAAGTGAATTAAAAAATTCTGCTGGATAATTAACCGCTTCATCTGCTTCCTCAACAGTGTCGACGTACTTGTATCTGACTGCCTCGCTTTGAATGTTAGACTGAATAATATTGTTAAGTTCGTGTGCCAGATGCTTTGGAAATGTTGCACGTGGGAGTTTCAATGAATTGCATGTTCGATGGCAATTTCAAAGCCGAGGTAGCACTTCTTCCACTTGGTACCAATGTCGCAGCTATTCCGGACGATGCAAGAGCTAGGGCTATGCCATTTTGGGATCGAAATGTTGCCAGAATAAATCTAATTAAAAATGTTTTAGCAATTCTTCGTGGCGCATCTAAAAAAAAATCTCAAGCCCCTTATTGACAGTTTGAATTATTTGATTGTAAATACCTTTTCGTTTAAGCGTTAGATTAGGAATATTTGATTGCACATACGACAACAGATCACCCGTGTTGTAACTTTGTTCACGACGCAATTCTAAATCAAACGAAGTAGCAGCAGATCGATTCGGTGATGGCATATCCAATTGACTGAGAACTTTTATTCGCTATTTCTAAGCACAAATCTGCAATCATTATCAATGCTTCGTTGAAGATTTCTGCTGTGAAATCCATGTTCGTATTTGAATTTTCCTTGCGCATTCGACGTACAATATCATCAGCCATGTGCGATTTATATTTCTTCCATAACTCTGTTGGAGATGAAGGGGAGCCGGTGGTCAATATGATTGCAAACAATGCACGATTTTGATTTGGATGTGACGTGTTAACGCGTCATTAATGCATACATCCCAGTGTCATTTGTTCTCCAATTAATTCAGAAGTTGACATGCACTACGGAAAGTGGCGTGTGTAACACCGATGACAGATCTCAATTGCTAACAGACGTTGATCCAGGCACATTTACCAACAGCATGCAAAGAAAGAAGTATTCATCTTGATTGGGATGGTCGGTGGATGTCTGCCTATCATAGTTTTTTTTAATATGCCAGGTTGTCCGTCGACTCGCTCTCCTCGTTTGCGTCGTTCAAATGATTTTCTACTGGCATTCCACGTGTAATACGTAGGCACTTCTGATTACAGCAGTCGTTTTGCAAATGCGTCATTTTGACATATCATGAAGAAAGTAGTAACCGTTGTTGCCGGTATATTCATAGCTGCTTGTTGCACATTTGCGGCTGTGAAATAAACGTATTTTCTATTTTCTTGTTATCAAAAGAAAACCAAAAAATACTAACGAAATATTTCAATTTAAACGTCGATCAATCGACACTGCTCAATTTCACCACCAATTGCACTGAAAAATAAGAACAGTTAAAAGAACGAAATGAAAAACAATGAAAAACAAAAAATAAACTATACCCACGAAGTGAACATTATGGTAAAACACGCAGCTCAATTCCAAGGCAATGTCACACAAAATAATTAAATCAAAATGAAAATAAATCAAAGTCTATGAAAAATCAATTTATCAATGCAATCGGAAACATTGAAATGAAGTCGTAACGTATTTTAAGTAGCGTGTGTTTCTCTTACGTGCAACAGATGGCGCTGTTTTAAAAAAAACATGTTTTTACCTGTCACAGGTGTGGCATATAGAGAGTAGGTATACAAAAACATGCACGTATTCAAATGGAACGTTGTGACAAAATTTCAAAGCAATCGGTAAAAAACTTTCAGAGTTTACAGCATAAGTTGCTCTTACGTACTACAAATGGTGCTGATTTTCCAAAAAAATCCAGTTTTTTCCTGTCACAGGTGAGGCATGGATATAGTAGGTATATAAAAACATTTGTCTATTCGAATGTAACGCTGTGTCAAAATTTTAAAGGAATCGGTAAAGAGGTTTCGAAGATATCCCTCACATGAAAAACAAAGTTTTTTAAAAAAAGCATGTTTTTTCCCGTCACAGAATTGACATTTTTATAGTATGTATATAAAAATCTGCTCGGATGCAAATGGAACGTTGTGTGAAAATTTGAAAGCAATCGGTGAAGAACTTTCGGAGATTAGCGATTTTGAACAAACGAACATTTTCATTTTTATTTACATAGACTAGCTGTACCCAACCACGCGTTGCTGTGGCTTAGAGAAGCATGTGTGTTGCTGAGCTACAGCAACCTTCTTCTGTCTCCCAGTCCTCCCCACCATTCCTCATGCCCCGTCCCCTCATCCTCCCAACCATTCCTTACTCATCCGTCCCCTCTTCCTCCAAACAATTCCCCACTCCCCCGTCCCCTCGTCTTCCCATTCCCCGTCCCTTTGTCCTCCCCAACATTCAACACTCCAGGGTCCGTTCGTCCTTCTAACCATTCGACACTCCATCGTCCCCTCCTCCTCCCCACCATCTCCCCCTCCCCGTCCCCTCATCCCTTCCAGCAACCCCCACTACTCTGTTCCCTTGTCCTCCCCACCATTCTCCATTCCCCTATCCCCTCGTCTCCAGCATCCCCAATTGCCCCATCCCCTCGTCCTCCCCACTATTAGCCCCTCGTCCTTCCCAAAATCCCCCACTCCCGTCCCGTTGTCCTCCTCAACATTTCCCACTCCCTCGTTCGATGCATTTCCAAACGATCTGATATTCTCATCAGAAAATTAAGAACATCAAGAGATCTGATGTTCCCATCACAGAAATATAAGAAAAACAGAAAAAAAACGAAATGAAAAATATGAAAAATACAAAAATAAATTATACTCAGGAAATGAACGGCATGGTAAACAACACAGCTCAATTTCAACGCAATGTCACACAAAATAAATTAAATCAAAGTGAAAATAAATTGAAATTCATGAAAATTAAATTAACCAATGCAATCGGAAACACTGAAATGGAATTGTAACAGATTTAGTATAGTGTGAGTTGCTATTACGTGCAACAGATGGCGCTGTTTTTCAAAAAAGCATGTTTTTACAAGTCACAGGAGTGGCATCTATATAGTAGGTATATAAAAACACGTGCATATTCGAATGGAACGTTGTATCCAAATTTCAGAGCAATCGATGAAGAACTTTCAGAGATTTCAGCATGTGTTGCTCTTACGCCCAACAGATGGCGCTGTTTAAAAAAAAAAACTATTTTTCCTGTCATAGGTGTGGTATGCATATAGTATAAAGGTAGGGCATGCGGTATATAAAAACACGCACCTATTTGAATGCAACGTTGTGTCAACATTTCAAACTAACCGGTAAAGAGGTTTCGAAGATTTCCCTCGCATGAAAAACACTTGAAAAAATAAAGTTTTTCAAGAAAAGTATGTTTTTTCCTAAACATCTATATATGTGACATCTATATATTATGTATATATATAAACCCGCTCAGATGTGAATGGAACTTTGTGTGAAAATTTCAAAGCAATCGGTGAAGAACTTTCATTTATATTTTTACATTTTTATTTTTATTTTTTATTTATATAGATAGAGGTATAGAAACATTTACATTTTTTATGTAAATATATGTATATGCTAGAAGCACCCGGCCACATGTTGGCCGGATACTGCTAGTATATATTCCTGTTTCCTTCAACCTTCCCTTTCACCTTCCCCCCACAATTCGCCCCTCACCCATCTCCTCGTCCTCCCCACCATTCCCCACTCCACCGTCCCCTCGTCCTCCCATCAATCGCCTCTTCCTTCCCACCATGCACCACTCCCACATGCCCCACTCCCACCATGCCCCACACCCCTGTCCCTTTGTCCTACCCACTATTCTCCATTCCCCCATCCCCTCGTCCTTCACCACCATTACCCCCTCCATTCTCCCCTCGTCCTCCCCGCCATCTCTCACTTCCGTCCATAGGTCATCTCCATCATTCCCCACTTCCTCGTCTGATGCCTTTCCAAATGGTTTGATGTTCCCATCAGAAAATTGGAAACATCAAGTGATCTAATGTTCCCATCACTGAAATATAAGAAAAAAGTAAAATATGAAATGAAAATATGAAAAAGTAAACAATTAAACTATACATCACGATACAAACGGTATGGTAAACAAAGCAGCTCAATTCCAATGCAATTCACACAAAATAATTAAATCAAAATGAAAATAAATCAAAATCTATAAAAATTCAATTTATCAATGCAATCAGAGACATTAAAAACGAATTTTAACATATTTAGTATAGCATGTGTGTTCCTCTTGAATGCAACAGATGGCGCTGTTTTGCAAGAAATACATAGTTTTACCTGTAATAGGTGTGGCACCTATACTTATACTTACGAAATGAACAGTATGGTAAACAACACAGCTCAAATGTCACAATGTCACACAAAATAATTAAAAAAAAAAAATAAACCGAAATCTATGAAAATAAAATTTATCAATGCAATCGGAAACATTCAAATGGAATTCATGACATATATAGTATAGCGTGCATGTTGCTATTATGTGCAACAGATGGCGCTGTTTTTCAAAAACGCATGTTTTTACCTATCACAGGGGGGTGACAGCTATATAGTAAGTATATGAAAAGATGCGCATATTCAAATGAAACGTTGTGTCAGAATTTCAAAGCAATCGGTGAAGAACTTTGGAAGATTACAGCGTGTATTTGTCTTACACCCAACAGATAGCGATGTTTAAAAGAAAAAACATGTTTTCTCCAGTCGCAGGTAAGGCATGTATATAGTAAGTATATTGAAACACGCGCCTATTCGAGTACAACGTTGTGTGAAAATTTCAAAGCAATCGGTAAAGAGGTTTCGAAGATTTCTCTCACATGAACACCACATGAAAAAAAACTCTTTTTAAAAAAAACATGTTTTGTCCGTCAAAGACGTGACATCCAGATAATAAGTATATAAAAACCTGCTCGAATGCGAATGAAAGGTTGTGTGAAAATTTCAAAGCAATCGGTAAAGAACA
>NC_091177.1:38762275-38782275 GCF_040958095.1 Procambarus clarkii
TCGAGGGTCAGGCCGTGACAAAAGGCTGGGATGAGCCAAAGGGAGGGAAGGCAAGCGAGGGAAGGGAAGGGGAAGAGGAAGGAGAAGAGAAAGGGGGAAGGGGAAAGGGGGAAGGGTCTATGGTGTGCATATACCATTACAACTCCCCCTCTTCGGAAATTAAGAAATTTGTGTGTAAAGAAGTTTAAAGCACACTTTTCTTATCCAGAAATCCTGCCGTATCATAATCATTAACTCCAAAAACAACATTTAACTCAACAATAAATAACCCAATGCCTCAAAACAAAAATAATTATCTAATCCTAGCTAATTCCACACAATCCTCCAAAACAATTAATGGCACCCCTGAAAGGTGTCCCCCAGCATGTATACAACATAACAAACACAGTAATAATACATAAACCATAAGGACAGAGACCGCCCCTATAATCCTGGTTGTCCACATGGATGCAGCCCTGTACCCTTCCAACCACCTGGAACACAAAACATCCTATACCTGTCTTGATATAGTAACAAATAACTGGAAAAATCCAAACCTAACAATTACCAACTAGCTAAAATCAGCCGATAGCCTTCAGCTATCCCAGTATTCCACCTGGAACAAAGATCAAACACATCACAGCACATCACATAGAAACATTAAAAAAAATCAATGTCATTAAAAATTAAAAAAATATATATATATATATAAATAGAGGAACACTACCTCTCAGGGACCTAGTGTTCCACTCCACACCTGTGGTAACTGCCCACCACAGCGTATCTAGATCGTAAAATCTAAAGAAAATACACAAAAATATTTTTATTAAAAAAATTCAATGTCCACAGACATTGGTCTCTTAACCAAGAACAACACACTGGATATGAGTTCCTCAACTCATAATATCCCAGAGTTCATACTCAAGTCCACAACAACAGCGGGTGAACACATTTTTCTGACTGTGTACCACACCCTTATTGTTCAGTAAACCACAAAAAAATTTAAAAATATATAACTATCAGTATCTAGGATCTAGAAAAATCTAGATAAAGTTCCCCACTGATCAACGTTTCTAGAGACCCTACTAGATGGTTCTCAAACCAGTTTACTCATACAACTTATCTAGAGACCGGGTAATTTTCTAGTAACAATTTTCTAGATGTTCACTTTCTAGATTTATTTATCTATTTCACTAGTTCTAATTTTCAACATTTAATAATGTTCCAGAGAACTTTCCGAAGGTGTGTAGGTGCTTTACTATCAGATGGGAAATTGAAAGTTGAACTAATTGTTCCGAGTTAACACCGTTTACTATATTACTATAATTTATTTTATATTAAACTTTTCTATAAAGAAGTTCTATAGTTCTCTCCTGGTGACATCTCGTTGCTGTAGATGCCGGCGACTACCTCATGTTGCTTGAAGATCCTGGTCATCTGGAAGTTCCATTTCCGGCCTCGGCCAACTACAGACAGTACAGGGGGTCTCGTACTACCCGCACCTGACTTGAGTGACAGCTGGCCGCTGGAGGCTGTCAGCTCAGGTGGACCCCGCTAACAGGAACCCGGGTTCACCTCTTCTTATCGCTCCCATACAGTCCTGATGGATTGTTAACCATGGCTGCCACAGTAGAGCACAGCTTCGACGTGTCACGATGTCTCGCGTTGGTAGTGAGGCTCAAGTGGCGTTGAAGAGGATGGCATGGTGACAGGACAGGTGGGCCCTGCCTCAGCTCCTGGGCGACGTCATCTACCGGCGTTTACTTGTTATCCCGGTACTACTGGGCCGGTACACCTTCCGTGCAACCCCTCGTGCAGCTGAGCTTGGGCCGAGGTACAGGGTTGTACCTCATCTGGCGATTCAGCATCACTCTGTAGGGGTAGTGCTGTTCGTACCCGAGACCACCGCGTTGCATCTTGGTTTCCACAGACGACGCAACTGCATGTTATGAGAGAGCTGACAAGTCGTTGCAATTAGCGTTCTTCTTCGTAGACGACTCGTCTTCCACTTCTGGTTTTCCCGCAGTCTTGACTACACGGCTGGTGGGCTTGGTTGGTGTCTTTGAGACAGCTAGCCCACGGCTGTGATGGTGACTGGACTCTGCTCCGTGAAGACAGCATGGCTGGACTGGGACAACCTTGTTAGTGACGGGAGGTGTCGGCCGGGTGACTGTACACCAGTCACCCCTTCCGGATAACCAATTGACGAGTTACCGGGCACAAGGGGGAGGACTGTATGTAACGTGCCTCAGACCCCGATCTTATCAGCCAGGTGGGTCATCCCCAGACCTGCTGATCTCGATCCTTGGTTCACGTGTGACTGGGAGGCTGGAATTGGTGTACCATCAGACCTGAGAAAGACAGACAACAACAAATGGCGGAAGCATGGATATTACTCTGAGGTATAGGTAGTTGGAAACCCCAGAGCAAGGCAAGTATGCTACCTGAGTCATGCACATCAGTAAATACACACCATTGCCTCTACAGGATAATTATTATGAATTTTACTAAACCTGACTAGGGGGAGATCATTAACAGTTTACTGTACAGCTCGCGACCTTGTTACCATGGGGTGACAGAGTAGAGCACAGCTCTACTACTCAACTTTACTACTGATGAGATCTGACAGAAGGTCATCTTCATCATCTGACTCAGCACTTGGATCATTAGACAGGTCAGGAATTAGACTTGCTGAAGGCAGCTCTAGTTCCTCCCTCCCATGATAAAGTTTTAATTTATTAATATGAATCGTTCTCTCAACTTGGTCTTCAAAAATACCTTTAATAACAAAATTAACCGGACCTTTTCTTTCAATTACTCGGTAAGGGCCCCGCCATCTAGGTGCAAGTTTCCTACTCTGATTGGCAGGAGCCGCCTCATTAACTCTCAACACAAGACTCCCGACTTTCAACTCAAGAGGTCGTACCTTTTTATCATAATGCTGAGCATAGCGGTCTCGTGCTGTCTTGGAAGCCCTAGCTGCCATTCTCCATGCATTTTTCATCTTATTTACAACTTCTGATGGGTAATCTTCCCCCATATACAATATTATGTCTGTTAAGCAGACCTGATGGGAAATTACATGAATGACCTGTGAACAGCAAAACGGGTTGGGTGTTAATGGACTGATGGATGGCAGTGTTCAGAGCCAGCTGGACATAGGGGAGTCGTTCGTCCCACGCATTCGCATCATGCTCTGCAAGAATTGCAAGCATATATTTAACTGATCGGTTCGTCCGTTCTGCCATACCGTTAGCCTGAGGGTGATAAGCCGTAGTGAATGCTGAAGTGGTTTCCACAATTTTACATACTTCTCTAAAAATATTCACATTAAATTCCTGACCTCGGTCAGAAACTAACAATTTAGGGGGACCGAATACAGTGACGAACCTCTCTAAGAACGCCTTTGCAACAGTTCGTGAATCTTTCTGAGGCAATGCAATCAGTGTGGAGTACCTGGAAGAGTGATCTACCAACACCAATACGTAACGGTTTCCTGAATGACTGTGATGCAGATCAATCAGATCAGCCCCCACCCGATCTAAAAGTTCCAAAATTTCTGGGAATTCTTGCAATGGAGCTTGTACCTTAAGGGTACCTTTCCTCCTTTGGCAGTGACCACAGGACTTAACGAAGTTAATGACCTCTGTTAACATACCGGGGAAGAAAAAGAGTGACTTGGCTTTCATGTGAGTTTTAAAAATCCCCGGATGACCTGCAATCTTAGACGCATGTGCGAGTTTCAACGCTGACTTCTTCAATACCTCTGGGATAACCAGCTGAAAAACTGCACGATCCTTCTGTCCCTTTACATAAAATAAGACCCCATCCCTCATTTCAAAATCATGAATTGCTAAATTACGTTTCTTCGACGGATATTTTCCTCCCTCCAAAAGTTCAATAATTTCTTGCCACCTAGGTTCGTTCATCTGGAATTCTCGCATTTTCTCACTGGAAATATTTTCAATATTAAGATTTACGTTAATAGTAGCGATGTTTATTCTCAGGGTGTCTGGTACAACATGTGATGGACCAGGCTTGTAAAGTATTTGGAATGAGTGAGCAGCTAGTTCATGAGACCAACGGGACATGCGAGGGCACTTAGTTCTTTTCTTAAAAATATGAGTCAACGCCCTGTGATCTGTATAAATGACAAAGTGTCGTTGGAAAAGATACGGTTCAAAGTACCTGACACTTTCTACCACAACCAAAGCTTCCCTATCCGTTGCAGAATAGGGAACCTCCGGACCCTTAACCTTCCTGCTGAAGTATGCAACTGGGTGAGGAAGATTGTCATTGTCACGTTGCATTAAGCACCCACCAATTGCTATGCCACTGGCGTCAGTGTGTACTTCCCACTCCTTATCAAAATCAGGTACTGCCAAGACTGGGGTGGTAATGAGTTGACTTTTTAATTTTGCATAAGCGTTATCATGCTCAGGTTTCCAAATGAATTTAACATTTTTCTTAGTGAGCTCAGTTAACGGTGCTGTTGTACCTGCAAAATCCTCAATGTGGCGACGGAAATATCCGGCTGCCCCCAGAAACCTTCGAACATCCTTTGTTGTCTTAGGTGTAGGCATGTCAGCAATGGCACGACAGGAGTCGGGGTCAGGTCGGATACCGTCTGTGCTCACCTGGAATCCAGGAAACTTGAATTTCTGAGATGCCAGAGTGCATTTCCCCACATTAAGTTTGAACCCCGCCTTATCTAACAGTGTCAACGTCTCAGTCAAATCTCACAAGTGCTCATCAAACGTCCTGAAGTAGATAACCACATCATCCAGGTACGCTAATGAGTGCTTTCCCAATACTGGGTTTAAGATGTAATTGATTGCCCTCTGAAATGATGAAGGCGCTGTCTTTAACCCGAAAGGCATCCGCTTGAATTAATAAGTATGAACCCCCATCAGAGAAGGCGGTCTTCTCTCTATCCTTCTCAGCGACTGGGATGGCCCAATACGCAGATTTCGCATCCAGAGTGGAAAAGTATTTTGCTGCCCCAAACTGATCTATTATTTCTTGTATCCGTGGCAAAGGATACACATCACCTTTAGTAATTTCGTTGATCTTTCGGTAGTCAACACAAAACCTATAACTACCATCCGGTTTACGTACCAACACTACTGACGACAACCATGGTGATGTACTAGGCTCTATCACATTCTGTCTCCACATCGTCTGACACTCATCCCTAATTACTTCCTTCGCCCGTTCCGGAAGCCTCCATTGACGGGTGTAAATAGGAGGATGATCACCTGTAGGAATAACATGCTCGATCCTATCCAGAAGCCCGATTTGATCGTCTTCTGTTGCAAACAGTCTAGGGAATTTACGTAAAATCCCTCTCAAAAGTTTCCTATCTGACTGTTGCACATGTTGCAAATCCAGAGCCGAGATTAACTTATCAACTTCCTGAGTATTACTACTTTTCCTTGTCTCGGTCTTGTGTTTCCCCTGTGTACTACTATCTGTAACATTCAGCGCACTACATTGTGCTGTGGTGGCTGGCATCTCCCCCTGGCTTTGATACTGAAAAATTCCCGTATTTTCTACAATTGTAGCCTGAGACACCCTATCACCTGCCCTGAAACGATAAGTTTTGTGCGAGAGATTGACAACTGGAATAAGGGCACCTTTATCAAGCACTGTGATCAAATGATGAGGGATCAACAACCTGTCACATCTCCCAGCCACCTGAAGGGTGGTACCTGGTGCAATGTGACGTCCCACTGATACTTTAATGAATTTAACTGAATGGGGTGGGCAACATTGTTTCATCAAGGCATGTAACCCACATGATTTCTTATCTGTGTTTGGAAGAGACTTAAACAACAAGTTAGAGAATTGAATGTTGTACTTCTGTTTCTTGCTAATGGAAGCAATTACTGGAGGATGATCTACCACTTTAATAGGATAAACTAGCTGGCCCAACTTCAATCTGCACTTCCTTGCTCCCTCTTGAGCAGACAAAGAAAAGTTAACTCGTACTGTACGAGTTCCCTAAAACTCAGGGAAGCCGTGTCCGTAGCGAGGTATGGACCGATATGAGCGGGCAAGGCCTTACAAAATAACTGCTTTGCAAACCGTTCCTCCTGCTGCGCATCGTAACCCAATTCCTGAGTAAGATCGCCTATCCTGGTCCTAAGGAAGGCACCAAAATCTTTTAATTTTTTTTTTTTTTTGAGATATATACAAGAGTTGTTACATTCTTGTACAGCCACTAGTACGCGTAGCGTTTCGGGCAAGTCCTTAATCCTATGGTCCCTGGAATACGATCCCCTGCCGCGAAGAATCGTTTTTTCATCCAAGTACACATTTTACTGTTGCGTTAAACAGAGGCTACACTTAAGGATTTGCGCCCAGTAAATCCTCCCCGGCCAGGATACGAACCCATGACATAGCGCTCGCAGAACGCCAGGCGAGTGTCTTACCACTACACCACGGAGACTGCTAACTCCGTGGTGTTACCACGGAGTTACCACGTTACCTCCTCCGCTAACAATTGATTGCCTTTATCCCTCTGAAGTGACGTTAAGTAGCGACGATCCTCCTCTTTAGTAATCTTTGCCTTAAATCGGTCCTTGATGGCCTGCACAAATTGTGGCCACGTCACCAAATGCCTGAATTCCTCAGATTTCCTCAGGGGCCCGTCGCGACCCACACATGCCCCAGTGGCCAGATTAATTTTAGTTTCATCTTCAGGAGCCGCGGCTAACACAGAATCCATCTCAGTGGTAGTACAGTTTATCAAAAAGCTAGCTATGCGATGCTAAGAAATCCCCATCACACAGGATAGTTAGTCACAAAGAAGCATGTGATAAGTAGTCTGCACTGACAGACTCTGGGTTCGTTATGAGGATATCATGAGCACAAGAGTGAAGAAGGTAGCAGTGATAATAAAAGTCCCCATCTCGCAGGATGGTTAGTCATATAGGGCCATATGTTTAGAAGCCTGCACTGGCAAATTTTGGGTACACTGTGAGGATATCTTCACGAATACGAGAGTGAATAAAGTAATTGTTGAGCTCCAGGTACCTCATGCCGACTGGTCTGAAAGGTCTAATAACTGGGTATTCGGTGATGTAGTGTGGAAGATCATGTCGCAGTTCCTGCTCACAGAGTTTGCACCTGGAGAGCTCAGCATTGGGAGATCCGTCACCTGTCCTGCCACAGGTAACGGTAACCCAACCTGATCTTGGCAACCACTGTGTCGCACAGTCTGGTGGACGTTTTGTGCTGCCCATAGATATAGGTTTCAGATCTGAACAAATCAAAGCTTTTTATACTAGTGCTTTCAGGTCGTTGGGAGTCAGTAATTTCTTTCCTATCAGACCCGAGTGTTTTGACCAATATAGTTTTGACAGTAGAGATGGCCAAGATGGCCAATAAGAGATGGCCAATAAGCCAAGTTTTCCTGAATTAATATATTTTCTAAACATTTTTTCTTATGAAATGATAAAGCTACCCATTTCATTATGTATGAAGTCAATTTTTTTTATTGGAGTTAAAATTAACGTAGATATATGACCGAACCTAACCAACCCTACCTAACCTAACCTAACCTATCTTTATAGGTTAGGTTAGGTAGCCGAAAAAGTTAGGTTAGGTTAGGTAGTCGAAAAACAATTAATTCATGAAACTTGGCTTATTAGGCGAATCGGGCCTTGCATAGTAGGCTGAGAAGTGCATTCTGGAAACTAGGTACGACATATATATATATATATATATATATATATATATATATATATATATATATATATGTCGTACCTAGTAGCCAGAACGCACTTCTCAGCCTACTATGCAAGGCCTAATTTGCCTAATAAGCCAAGTTTTCCTGAATTAATATATTTTCTCTATTTATTTTCTTATGAAATGATAAAGCTACCCATTTCATAATGTATGAGATAAAAAAAAAATTATTGGAGTTAAAATTATCGTAGATATATGACCGAACCTAACCAACCCTACCTAACCTAACCTAACCTATCTTTATAGGTTAGGTTAGGTTAGGTAGCCGAAAAAGTTAGGTTACGTTAGGTTAGGTAGGTTAGGTAGTCGAAAAACAATTAATTCGTGAAAACTTGGCTTATTAGGCAAATTGGGCCTTGCATAGTAGGCTGAGAAGTGAGTTCTGGCTACTAGGTACGACATATATATATATATATATATATATATATGTCGTACCTAATAGCCAGAACGCACTTCTCAGCCTACTATTCAAGGCCCGATTTGCCTAATAAGCCAAGTTTTCATGAATTAATGTTTTTTCGTCTACCTAACCTACCTAACCTAACCTAACCTAGCTTTTTTTGGCTACCTAACCTAACCTAACCTATAAATATAGGTTAGGTTAGGTTAGGTAGGGTTGGTTAGGTTCGGTCATATATCTACGTTAATTTTAACTCCAATAAAAAAAAAATTGACCTCATACATAGAGAAAAGGGTTGCTTTATCATTTCATAAGAAAAAAATTATAGTAAATATATTAATTCAGGAAAACTTGGCTTATTAGGCAAATCGGGCCTTGAATAGTAGGCTGAGAAGTGAGTTCTGGCTACTAGGTACGACATATATATATATATATATATATATATATGTCGTACCTAATAGCCAGAACGCACTTCTCAGCCTACTATTCAAGGCCCGATTTGCCTAATAAGCCAAGTTTTCATGAATTAATGTTTTTTCGTCTACCTAACCTACCTAACCTAACCTAACCTAGCTTTTTTTGGCTACCTAACCTAACCTAACCTATAAATATAGGTTAGGTTAGGTTAGGTAGGGTTGGTTAGGTTCGGTCATATATCTACGTTAATTTTAACTCCAATAAAAAAAAAATTGACCTCATACATAGAGAAAAGGGTTGCTTTATCATTTCATAAGAAAAAAATTATAGTAAATATATTAATTCAGGAAAACTTGGCTTATTAGGCAAATCGGGCCTTGAATAGTAGGCTGAGAAGTGAGTTCTGGCTACTAGGTACGACATATATATATATATATATATATATATATATATATATATATATATATGTCGTACCTAATAGCCAGAACGCACTTTTCAGCCTACTATTCAAGGCCCGATTTGCCTAATAAGCCAAGTTTTCATGAATTAATGTTTTTTCGTCTACCTAACCTACCTAACCTAACCTAACCTAGCTTTTTTTGGCTACCTAACCTAACCTTACCTATAAATATAGGTTAGGTTAGGTTAGGTAGGGTTGGTTAGGTTCGGTCATATATCTACGTTAATTTTAACTCCAATAAAAAAAAATTGACCTCATACATAGAGAAAAGGGTTGCTTTATCATTTCATAAGAAAAAAACTATAGTAAATATATTAATTCAGGAAAACTTGGCTTATTAGGCAAATCGGGCCTTGAATAGTAGGCTGAGAAGTGAGTTCTGGCTACTAGGTACGACATATATATATATATATATATATATATATATATATATATATATATATATATATATATATATATATATATATATATATATATATATATATATATTGGAGCGGAGTCTTGAGGTGTAGTCTTCACCTCAAGACTCCGCTCCAATATAGAAGCATCAAGAAATATGGACCAATAGGCTTTCTACAAACACTTCTATTCAATATCCATTGTTTCGTGTTCTGTCTTGTGTTGATGAAATTAATACCCTATTAATACTCTTGTTCTGTCTTGTATTGATGAAATTAATACCCTATTAATGCCACATCTTGTTCTGTCTTGTGTTAATGCCACATCACCCCTTCCACCTCGCTCAAATGTAGATATAAAATCGGAGATGCGTAAGTTCTATTCAGTTATATATATATATATATATATATATATATATATATATATATATATATATATATATATATATATATATATATATATATATATATATATATATATTTTTTTTTTTAAAGTTTGTGAGGGTACCACCTCTGGTGCCAATGTGGGGACCCATAGCCTCGGAGAAGAAAATAAAAAGTATTCAGAGGAGACCTTGTGGTTTCTCACTGAACACTAATATTATCTTCTCCTACCACCCCCATTCTTTTGTATGTACACATATATATTTACTTTATTTGAACTTTGTTACAAAAAAGGAGTTACATATGGGTTACAAAGATGGTTGTCATAGGTTGTCGAGTTCCTCCAGCTCCTCAGATGGCGGGCAGGAACCCTGGATGCAGTGCGCATTTCCCCTCTGTATCGCCACACTGAGGCGCTGGAAAAGAAAGCTTGCAGCTCTCGGGTCCCTTGTTGTTTCAATGAGCCTAGAACCCAGTTCCTTCAAAAAACTAGTAGCACTTTTACCCCAGGCGCCGAGCGTCTCAGAAGCAATGGGGACAAAATTGTAGTGGTGATCCAGTTCTCTATACTTACGGGATTTGGCTGCTTCCCTGTGGGTGGCAGCGCCACCTGGTTGTGCAACACTGAGGTTAATGTAGGTGTTAGCCAGGGTTGATACGCACGTGTAGTCCCATACCAACTGCTTGCCATTCTTCCAGGGGTTCACTGTGATACCATCCGGGCGACCAATAAGAGCATCAGAGTTACGGGGCGTTAGGTAACGGGGCTCTCTTTCAGCTGGGCATCCAGCTGTGGTGAGGCTCCTCTTGATGATGTCGTTAACTTCACTGTGCCTCGAGTGCCATCCCCCTGTGCTTTGGCAGAGTAGGCCATGGTGACCGTACCTGTCAGCCACCACCTCGCCGCAAATACACCTATATCTGGTGTGGATTGGGGCAGCAAGGCGGAGGGCCACAGCAATTCGGAGGGCGTGTGGTGTGAGACGCGTGCCAGTTGCCGACATTGGGGTTGCTAACAGGAAATCCCCTGCATGTGGTGCTGCTACTGCTGTGAGGCGAGCAATGTCGTGTTGTGTTGTTGCAGCACCCAGGCACTCTGCAGCAACTTGGTCTACAAAGGGACCATCCCAGCTGGATTGCTTGTGAGATTTTGGGGATGGTGGTTGAGGTGATTGGCCTGCACGAGAGGCCCACTCTGTGGCCATATATATATATATATATATATATATATATATATATATATATATATATATATATATATATATATATATATATATATATATCTTAACGACATATTAATATATATATTAACGACATCATCAAGAGGAGCCTCACCACAGGTGGATGCCCAGCTGAAAGAGAGCCCCGTTACCTAACGCCGTGTAACTCTGATGCTCTTATTGGTCGCCCGGATGGTATCACAGTAAACCCCTGGAAGAATGGCAAGCAGTTGGTATGGGACTACATGTGCGTATCAACCCTGGCTAACACCTACATTAACCTCAGTGTTGCACAACCAGGTGGCGCTGCCACCCACAGGGAAGCAGCCAAATCCCGTAAGTATAGAGAACTGGATCACCACTACAATTTTGTCCCCATTGCTTCTGAGACACTTGGCGCCTGGGGTAAAAGTGCTACCAGTTTTTTGAAGGAACTGGGTTCTAGGCTCATTGAAACAACAAGGGACCCAAGAGCTGCAAGCTTTCTTTTCCAGCGCCTCAGTGTGGCGATACAGAGGGGAAATGCGCACTGCATCCAGGGTTCCTGCCCGCCATCTGAGGAGCTGGAGGAACTCGACAACCTATGATAACCATCTTTGTAACCCATATGTAACTCCTTTTTTGTAACAAAGTTCAAATAAAGTAAATATATATGTGTACATACAAAAGAATGGGGGTGGTAGGAGAAGATAATATTAGTGTTCAGTGAGAAACCACAAGGTCTCCTCTGAATACTTTTTATTTTCTTCTCCGAGGTTCGCATTTGTGTTCCTCACGTGTGCCCCAAAGAATGAGGTGATTTGGTGAAATGCTATGCCCAAGATTACCATCCGAGTTGCCGTCGGGGAAGTGGCTCAAATAGCCTCGGCTATCACTTCCTTTTGACGGCCGTGATGGTCAAGCGGATTAAGGCGCCCTGTAGTTACCAGTTGCGTTGCTTCTGGGAGTATGGGTTCGAGTCACTTCTGGGGTGTGAGTTTTCATTCGCATATAGTCCTGGGGACCATTCAGGCTTGTTCGCATTTGTGTTCCTCACGTGTGCCCCAAAGAATGAGGTGATTTGGTGAAATGCTATGCCCAAGATTACCATCCGAGTTGCCGTCGGGGAAGTGGCTCAAATAGCCTCGGCTATCACTTCCTTTTGACGGCCGTGATGGTCAAGCGGATTAAGGCGCCCTGTAGTTACCAGTTGCGTTGCTTCTGGGAGTATGGGTTCGAGTCACTTCTGGGGTGTGAGTTTTCATTCGCATATAGTCCTGGGGACCATTCAGGCTTGTTCGCATTTGTGTTCCTCACGTGTGCCCCAAAGAATGAGGTGATTTGGTGAAATGCTATGCCCAAGATTACCATCCGAGTTGCCGTCGGGGAAGTGGCTCAAATAGCCTCGGCTATCACTTCCTTTTGACGGCCGTGATGGTCAAGCGGATTAAGGCGCCCTGTAGTTACCAGTTGCGTTGCTTCTGGGAGTATGGGTTCGAGTCACTTCTGGGGTGTGAGTTTTCATTCGCATATAGTCCTGGGGACCATTCAGGCTTGTTCGCATTTGTGTTCCTCACGTGTGCCCCAAAGAATGAGGTGATTTGGTGAAATGCTATGCCCAAGATTACCATCCGAGTTGCCGTCGGGGAAGTGGCTCAAATAGCCTCGGCTATCACTTCCTTTTGACGGCCGTGATGGTCAAGCGGATTAAGGCGCCCTGTAGTTACCAGTTGCGTTGCTTCTGGGAGTATGGGTTCGAGTCACTTCTGGGGTGTGAGTTTTCATTCGCATATAGTCCTGGGGACCATTCAGGCTTGTTCGCATTTGTGTTCCTCACGTGTGCCCCAAAGAATGAGGTGATTTGGTGAAATGCTATGCCCAAGATTACCATCCGAGTTGCCGTCGGGGAAGTGGCTCAAATAGCCTCGGCTATCACTTCCTTTTGACGGCCGTGATGGTCAAGCGGATTAAGGCGCCCTGTAGTTACCAGTTGCGTTGCTTCTGGGAGTATGGGTTCGAGTCACTTCTGGGGTGTGAGTTTTCATTCGCATATAGTCCTGGGGACCATTCAGGCTTGTTCGCATTTGTGTTCCTCACGTGTGCCCCAAAGAATGAGGTGATTTGGTGAAATGCTATGCCCAAGATTACCATCCGAGTTGCCGTCGGGGAAGTGGCTCAAATAGCCTCGGCTATCACTTCCTTTTGACGGCCGTGATGGTCAAGCGGATTAAGGCGCCCTGTAGTTACCAGTTGCGTTGCTTCTGGGAGTATGGGTTCGAGTCACTTCTGGGGTGTGAGTTTTCATTCGCATATAGTCCTGGGGACCATTCAGGCTTGTTCGCATTTGTGTTCCTCACGTGTGCCCCAAAGAATGAGGTGATTTGGTGAAATGCTATGCCCAAGATTACCATCCGAGTTGCCGTCGGGGAAGTGGCTCAAATAGCCTCGGCTATCACTTCCTTTTGACGGCCGTGATGGTCAAGCGGATTAAGGCGCCCTGTAGTTACCAGTTGCGTTGCTTCTGGGAGTATGGGTTCGAGTCACTTCTGGGGTGTGAGTTTTCATTCGCATATAGTCCTGGGGACCATTCAGGCTTGTTCGCATTTGTGTTCCTCACGTGTGCCCCAAAGAATGAGGTGATTTGGTGAAATGCTATGCCCAAGATTACCATCCGAGTTGCCGTCGGGGAAGTGGCTCAAATAGCCTCGGCTATCACTTCCTTTTGACGGCCGTGATGGTCAAGCGGATTAAGGCGCCCTGTAGTTACCAGTTGCGTTGCTTCTGGGAGTATGGGTTCGAGTCACTTCTGGGGTGTGAGTTTTCATTCGCATATAGTCCTGGGGACCATTCAGGCTTGTTCGCATGTATATATATATATATATAATATATATATATATATATATATATATATATATATATATATATATATATATATGATAATTATTAAATATTTTCAATTATTATTATAATAATTATCATAATAATAATTGTTGTATTTAATAATTATCACTCTTCCTTCTACTTGGTCTTGAAGGAAGCCAGCCTCGGGTGAAGAGGGGCTGTGACGATCCTTGTCTGGAACCCATAGGTGCGGGACCGGGACGTCCACCTCCCGGGGCTCGTGCTGCCCAGGCTCTGCTTCAGGAGGCTGGGGTCGTTCATACCCTTGATGGGGTGGTTCTTCTCCGGCCCCGACCACGGCGGTCTCCGGGGTTGGAGGTCCCAGTGCCCTTCTTCACCACCTTCGAGGTCAACCCCGGAACTCACAGTTCCTGCGACGGAGCTGGAACCAATTGTATTGGCGTATGCCTTTCCATTGGAGACTTTCGGCGCCGTGGAGAGGGGGGACCTGCTGCCTGGGTAACAGCTTCGCCCCCGAATCAACCTACCCTGGCTTTGCGCCCTGGTGAGGCCACTCCAGACCGACAACAAGAGCGCAATTCCATAGTCTCCTGAGACTGATGGATGCCTACTACTATATATATATATATATATATATATATATATATATATATATATATATATATATATATATATATATATAAATATATATATATATATATATATATATATATATATATATATATATATATATATATATATATATATATATATATATATGTCGTACCTAGTAGCCAGAACGCACTTCTCAGCCTACTATGCAAGGCCTAATCAGCCTACTATATATATATAGTGTTGGAGAGTATATTCTAGTTCTTGTTCGCATAGTTTACAGTTGGAATGTTCACCATTTGGGGATTCATTACCTGCAGCCACCTGCCCTAGATATCGATATCCTAGCCTAATTTTGGCAATTAAAACGTCACACTGTCTAGTGGATGTTTTATGCTGCCCATACATATATATTTCTCGGTTCTAAACATGTCATTGCTCTTTATACTCGTGCTTTCTGGCTTTTGAGTGTTAACTCTTCCGTCTTCCCTAATTTCATGTAATATTGCGGCTTTTACAGCAGAGATTGGAATGCCCATATCTAACTCAAGTTCTGGCTTATTACATGCAGTTTAAGTAGCCTTGTTTGTGTCATCATTCTGGACAACATATACGTGAGATGGTATCCGTACAAATGAAAATCTGAAACTTTTGTTCTCTGCATGAATTATGATGTTTATAATGGATGTTACAATATTCCTAGCATCTATTTTTCATGTTGGGTTTTTAAGTGCCTGAGGAGCTGACTTTGAATCACAGAAAATTACTCATCCACTGTTCTTCATTTCATTAGTGGCAAGTTGTAGTGCAGCTAATTCTGCATGTGTGGAGCTAAGCCAGTTATTAAGTCTCACACTTGTCGTCTGTACATGTTGTCTTTGTATATGCTACAGGCTGCTGCAGTGCGACCTGTTGACATTTGAACAGACTTCATCAGTCTAAGAAAAGTGCTCGTAAGGCCATAAGTTATTTGTAAAGGAAATATGTGGAATACATTCACACAGAGGAATCCCCTCCCCAAGGTCGAATTACTGACCACTCCCAGGATGCCACCCCACAACAAGCTGACTAACTCCTAAGTACCTACTTTCTCCTAGGTGAACAGGCGCATCAGGTGATAGGAATTGCGTCCAACCATTTCTGTCCTACCCGGGATTTGAACCCAGAAATTTCGATTGTAAGTATATCGATTTATCATATATTGTTGCCTTATCTAAGTAGGCTTATTTATTTCATCTTTGTAGCTGACAATTTTTGTTTGATATCTATTCTTAATTTGTAATAACTATTTACAGTATCTTACTATCGATATAAATTATATATGTAACTGGTACATTCTAACATGTGGCAGCCTCCGGGTCTTATTCCCATCCTACCGTGCTTCAGTCTATTTAAGGGGAGTCCTCAGTCACTCACATGGAGAGTCCCTCACTCAGCCTTATACCCCGTGATGAGTAAGGTAAACTGGCCACTCCCAGGTCTCTAATCTCTGCATACTCTGGCAGTGACCCAGGCCCCTTGCTGCCGAATTGCCCGCCACAAAACTCCGTAGTCTAAGGTTGCCAATCTAGCTGACTTTAATCAAGGAATGTTATGAATAATTAATATTAATACAATGGTAAGTACCCTAAGCATAAAGTTTTCTTAATCATATTCTATGTTCAAATGCAGCCCCAGACAAACAATACTGAGGACGCAAATAGAAATCAATCGAAACAATAAATAAATGTATAAAATAATTTACTGAAAGTAAAGGTACACTGGCTTAGGGCCCTAAATTATATTAACTGTCACTATGTAGCAACACTCCACTGTGAAACGTGATAACAATGTATCAACACTCCACTGTGAAACTTGATAACAATGCGGCCACACTCCACTATGAAACTTGATAACAATGTAGCAACATCTCTCAACAATTATTATCATTAGAACTTACTAGGCTATTACTCTACTCGGGGTTTTTCGTCAAACTGTTAATTTACTTCCAATTATATAATAGTTATCTTTATCTGCTCATTATTAAAACTTAATTATTCTTGATCAAGCCAATTTTAGTGTACCTCCAATTCATACATTTACTTAAATGTCTTAATCTGGCTCTCGTGCCATAGTAAAATCACACTGCATTCATGAAACAAATTATATTCACTTCCGATCAAACATGGGGTATGGGGAGGGAACTTAATCTACATAACTATTGAAGAACGTAGCAACCTGTTGCGGTTAGTAGATGCTCCCACCAGGACATTTGTGCGGTTTCTGTAGCGTTCCTTTCTTCAGTCTTCCTTAGTAAAACCCCGTTTGATCTCTTTTTTTCCTCCTAGTCGGTGAACGGCCGACGGCTGATCTCCTCTGAAGGTCTCACTGGAATACAGCGAATATCTCATAAGACCTCCGGCGATCTCCCACGCTGATTACTGGTCCTCTTCTTCCATGTAGAAGTGACTACTGGCTCAGAAGCGGCTTTTGACAGTGCTGCTCTGGTGCCGAGACTCGTTGATCAGGACTGCCATCCAGTGCTTTCCACAGTATACGTACCTGGAGCGGCCCGCGAACTGACACTCGATTCCTTAGCACCACTCTCGAGACACTTACGTACACCGACGTCACAGTCTTTTGTGACCTGTTTTGGTCCAGTACTCAAAATCTTCCTCTAGATGTTGACCGGTGACTCGTCTATGTTGCCTCTTGAGTACTGCTTAGCTTAACGTCCCTTCTGGTGGCTGAAACTGCACCTTTGTGGGAGCGCCATACAACACGTCCTATTACGCTGTCCTCTAGGGGGTTAGTGACAGCCGGCGGCTTTCCCGCCTAGGACGCTTACGTCACAACATGTCTTGCCACGTACGCGCTCTGATTGGTCAGACTGGACACACCGCGCATCCTACCAATCACATTCCTCAAAATCAAGAGGCTCAGTGTCCTCGAAGCTGTAGTATGTTGACGGGATTTCGTCGCCTCCCACCTGAGTGTATCCGTCATTGTTGCCGCTTAGCTAACTACCACCGTCCCCAACGAACTTAAAACTTATATAATTTAGATATTTGGCATCTCGCCTCCCTCTTATTATTATTAATCGAAACTTGATTTCTTCTACAATGGGGAATGTGACTCTTTAATAGTCGGGAGAGAACTGTATTTCAACCGTCCACGCAACACATTGTGCACCTGTTTCCTCTTTATAACATATTGCTTTTTATTATTATAACGTTAGTATACACATACTTGGAATCTGTCTATATTTGTAATATCTGCCTGAAGAGTGCAGGAATAGCTGTCCTGATCTGTGGTTGTAAGGTTTAGAATTGGTATTAACTTATATGAACAATCAAAGAGTACAACTAATCTAGGAATTCAATTTGATCTTACTTTTGTATATAAGTCATTTATTAAGTAAAGGCATTGTAAGTTAAGAGGATGTTAAATTTACTTCATTAAATGTATATAATTTTATATAAAAAGTTTAGTTAATATTGTTTGTATTTGTTTCGCACATTGTACTCCCATAAACATCCGCTCTCTATGTCTTACACATTACAATCATAGAGAACGTGGACGTAATGATACAGGTTGTAGACGTGACGACACAGGTAGTAGAAGTGATGATACGCCAAAAGTGCCCAGCCATTACGACTATGTAGCACTGGGGGGGGAAAGGAATGGTGCCCAACCACTTGGACGGTCAGGAATTGAACGCCGACCTGCAGGAAGCGAGACCGTCCCGCTACCGTCCAGCCCAAGTGGTTGGGTACAGGTTGTGGAAGCAATGATGCAGTTATATAAACGAAGACACAGGGTGTGGAAGAGATGATAGATGGTGTGGAATTGATGGAAGAGGATTTGGAAATGATAACACGGCCGTTTATATGAAGATAGGGGTTGTGGAAGTGATGATTAAGGTTGTGAAAGTAGTGATACAGGTTACAAAAATATTATATGGATTATATAAGTGATGGTATAGGTTGAGGAAGTGATGACACGTTTGAAAGCGATGATACATGTTGTGGAATTGATGATACAGATTGTGGAAGTCATCAGATAGGTTGAGTAAGTCAATGTATAGGTTGTGGAAATGATGATACATTTGTGGAAGTGATGATGTAGGCTGTATAAATTATGATACATGTTGTGGAAGTAATATAAGTTGAATGAGTGATGATACATGTTCTGGAAGTGATGATATATGAAGTGGATGATGGTACAGGCTGTTGATGTGATGGTTCTGGTTGATGAAGTGATGATAGAGGGTGTAAAGGTTGTGGAAGTAATGGTATATGAGATGTAAGTGATGATACAGATTGTGAAAGTGATGATACAGATTGTGAAAGTGATGATACAGACTGTGAAAGTGATGATACATGTTGTGGAAGTGATGGTACATGTTATGGAAGTGATGATACAAGTTGTAAAAGTGATGATACAAGTTGTGAAAGTAATGATGTAAGTTGTAAGCGATGATACATGGTGTGAAAGTGATGATATATGTTGTAAAAGTGATGATACAAGTAGTAAAAGTGATGATATAAGTAATGGAGGTGATGATACAAGTTGTGGAAGTGATACAAATAGCAAAAATGATGATATAGGTTATGAATATGGTGATACAGGTTGTATAAGTGATGGTATGGTTGTGGAAGTGAGAATACAGGTTGTGGGAGTGATAGTAAATACTTTGGAAGTGATCACAGGTTATGAAAGTGATCACACAGGAGGTGAAAGTGATGATACCGGTTGTGGAAGTGATACATATTGCATAAATGATGATATAGGTTGTGAAAGTGATGACACAAGTAGTGAAAGTGATGACACAAGTAGTGAAAGTGATGATATGAGTTGAGGAAGTGATGATACAACTTGTGAAAGTGATGCTACAAGTTGTGAAAGTGATCATACAAGTTGTGGAAGTGTTGATACAAGCTGTGGAAGTGATGATTCCGGTTGTGGAAGTGATACATATTGCAATAATGATGATATAGATTGTGAAAGTGATGATACAGGTTGAATAAATGATTGTATTGTTGTGAAAGTGATGACAGAGGTCGTGGACGTGATGATACAGGTTGTGTAAGTCATTGTATGGTTGTGGTAGTGATGACAGAGATTTTGGACATGATGATACAGGTTGTGATGAAACAGGTTACTGAAATGGTGATGCAGATCGTGTAAGTGATGATACAGGTTATGGAAGTGATCAAACAGGGTGTGGAAGTGATGATACCGGTTGTGGAATTAATGGTAAATGTTGTGGAAGTGATCATACAGGTTGTGGTGGTGATTGTACTTGTGTAAATGATGGTTCAGATTGTGGAAGTAATGTCACAGTTTGTGCAAGTGATGACATAGGCTGTGGGAGTGATGATATAGGTTTTATAATTGATGATACATGTTGTGGAAATGATGGTACAGGTTGTGGAAGAGATCATGTCACTTATAGAAGGTATAATACTAGTTAAGAAAGTGATAATAATGTTTCAGTTTAAGGAAGAAATTATACAAAATACCGTAGAAATGAAACAGTTTATAGAAGAGAAGATGGAGGTTGCAGTAGTGATGAG
>NC_091177.1:38787275-38859775 GCF_040958095.1 Procambarus clarkii
TATATATATATATATATATATATATATATATATATATATATATATATATATATATATTTCATTGAATATGACCGCATATTCTGTATTTATTATTTTCTGGTTTAGGGCTTCTATCCCTCTAACTATTTTCTTAGCATCAGGGCTTAATTGAAATAGGAGTTCTCCAAAACTCATTTTCGTACTTTTAAGGTGAAGAAAAGAAGTGATTTACTATAGAGTGTATTACACTTATTTGTATAATTTGCACGACGTTTCGAACCTCCATGGTTCATTCTCAAGTGAACAGATCTTACAATACTAGTTGATTTTATACCCGCATTAGGTCAGGTGATAATACAATGAAGGTGAAAACATGGGGGGATACATAAGGGATAAACATAGGGGCTGCAGAAGGCTTATTGGCCCATACGAGGCATCTCCTATCTAAACACAAAGATTAATCCAGTGTAATTGGCCTGTTATGTTGGACATTGTCTTCTGTGTTGGCATCGATATGTTCTTGTCTTGTCCTTACTCTCATGGTGGGTAGAGTAAATAGTTCCGTGATTTGGGTGTTCATGGTAGGTCGCTCTATTCTTATGTGAATTGCCTCAAGAATTTGTAATCTTCTTGAATCTTGGGTTTTGTCTATTATGCAAGTATTCTTGTTCAACATTTCTCTTGTTAGAGTAATGTCATGGGCTTGTCTCATGTGATTCCTAGGGGCACCAGATTGAAGATGGCATGTCAAACGCCTCGTCAGCTTGGTCGACGTCATACCTATGTACTTACATTGAAGGTTACATCCTTCGTGGGGGCAAGTGTACATGTATACAACGCTTGACTGCTGTAGAGGGTTCTCCGTCGGCTTCGAGCTGTTTTTGATAAGGAGTTCGGAAGTCTTCTTGGTTTTGTAGAATATTATCAGGTTTATGTTTTGGTTAGGAGTAGTGCTTTTTACTCCTTTACGGATTATTTCTTTCCTATGAAAGAAATAATCTTGGTGGGCTTGGTATAAACGTTGGTGCTTAAAGAGGTTCCTGTTTTTGTTATTAGTACATCCAAGAATGGCAGACTGTTATTTTCACTATTTTCATGTGTAAATCGGAGTACTGACTCTCTCTCTAGGTGTCTTTTTAGGTCAATTAGTTCATCTGAGTCTTTTACTATTACGAATATGTCATCTACATAACGGCAGTATACAGTTGGTTTTTGTCTGCTACTGAAGACCCTATCTTCGATGGTTCCCATATAAAAATTAGCAAATAAAACTCCTAAGGGGGAGCCCATTGCTACTCCGTCTATTTGTAAATACATGTCTCCTTGTGGACTGATGAAAGGGGCTTCCTTTGTACATGCTTCGAGAAGACTTTTCAAGTGTGGCTCAGGTATGTCTAATTTGGGGGTGCTCTCGTCTCTGTATACTCTTTAAGCACCAACGTTTATACCAAGCCCACCAACATAGGATTATGCCTGAACGGTAGAAGTGAGTGCCCCCAAAGATACAAAGCCAGTGTTCTCAATGCTTATATTCGTCGAGCGCTTACCCACTGCTCTGAATGGAGCAACGTGAGTAGAGAGTTTGAAAGAGTAACTCAGGTATTGGTGAACAACGGATATAGCAACGCGGAAATAAACGCTGCTATAAGAAGACACTTGGACCGTTGGTATAATTCAGAACCTAGAACAGAAACCACATCACCCCCAATAAAATTATATTACAAATCAACCATGCACAGTGAACATATAAAAGAGGAAAGAATAATGAAAGAAATAATCCGTAAAGGAGTAAAAAGCACTACTCCTAACCAAAACATAAACCTGATAATATTCTACAAAACCAAGAAGACTTCCGAACTCCTTATCAAAAACAGCCCGAAGCCGACGGAGAACCCTCTACAGCAGTCAAGCGTTGTATACATGTACACTTGCCCCCACGAAGGATGTAACCTTCAATGTAAGTACATAGGTATGACGTCGACCAAGCTGACGAGGCGTTTGACATGCCATCTTCAATCTGGTGCCCCTAGGAATCACATGAGACAAGCCCATGACATTACTCTAACAAGAGAAATGTTGAACAAGAATACTTGCATAATAGACAAAACCCAAGATTCAAGAAGATTACAAATTCTTGAGGCAATTCACATAAGAATAGAGCGACCTACCATGAACACCCAAATCACGGAACTATTTACTCTACCCACCATGAGAGTAAGGACAAGACAAGAACATATCGATGCCAACACAGAAGACAATGTCCAACATAACAGGCCAATTACACTGGATTAATCTTTGTGTTTAGATAGGAGATGCCTCGTATGGGCCAATAAGCCTTCTGCAGCCCCTATGTTTATCCCTTATGTATCCCCCCATGTTTTCACCTTCATTGTATTATCACCTGACCTAATGCGGGTATAAAATCAACTAGTATTGTAAGATCTGTTCACTTGAGAATGAACCATGGAGGTTCGAAACGTCGTGCAAATTATACAAATAAGTGTAATACACTCTATAGTAAATCACTTCTTTTCTTCACCTTAAAAGTACGAAAATGAGTTTTGGAGAACTCCTATTTCAATTAAGCCCTGATGCTAAGAAAATAGTTAGAGGGATAGAAGCCCTAAACCAGAAAATAATAAATACAGAATATGCGGTCATATTCAATGAAACATGTTTGAAAGAAAACCTGCTGCCAGTATACACCAATATATATATATATATATATATATATATATATATATATATATATATATATATATATATATATATATATATATATATATATATATATATATATATATATATATATATGTCGTACCTAGTAGCCAGAACGTACTTCTCAGCCTACTATGCAAGGCCCGATTTGCCTAATAAGCCAAGTTTTCATGAATTAATTGTTTTTCGACTACCTAACCTACCTAACCTAACCTAACCTAACTTTTTCGGCTACCTAACCTAACCTATAGAGATAGGTTAGCTTAGGTTAGGTAGGGTTGGTTAGGTTCGATCATATATCTACGTTAATTTTGACTCCAATAAAAAAAATTGACCTCATACATAATAAAATGGGTAGCTCTATCATTTCATAAGAAGAAAATTAGAGAAAATATATTAATTCAAGAAAACTTGGCTTATTAGGCAAATCGGGCCTTGCATAGTAGGCTGAGAAGTGCGTTCTGGCTATTAGGTACGACATATATATATATATATATATATATATATATATATATATATATATATATATATATATATATATATATATATATATCTATCTATATATATATATATATATATCTATCTATATATATATATATATCTATCTATATATATATATATATATATATGTATATGTATATATATATATATATATGTATATATATATGTATATATATATATATATATATGTATATATATATATGTATGTATATATATATACATATATATATATATATATATATATATATATATATATATATATATATATATATATATATATATATATATATATATATATATATATATATATATATTGTCACAGGGGATGGGCTGGGGCTCTACTAGCAATCGGCTGCTAAGGGCTCAGAAGGCAGAATTCTCAGCCCCTCCAACTCTCGGGATTCACCGGAGTCTCCTGCTCCCATAGGAGAAGATCAGTAATACCCACCACTGCAGGTCTTTGCCCCCCCCCCACCACCACCACTGGGGGTGCCACTGATTCACCCTGGGGGCCCTTCAGTCAACCATGGGGAAACTGCTATTAGCAATTCCGGCCTAGACCCATGGAGAAGACCCAGGCTTACGTTTTAACAATAACTTCCCCTGAGTCTTGCCTGCCTGACAAAAAGTTGCAGGCATTCCTTTTCGTCTGTCTTCTCTATCTTCTTTTAACAAGGTCGCCAGCAGGGTTGATATATCTGCACCCCAGCAGTGCAGTTCAGTGGGTGTACTCTATACTGCTTGTTGCCTAAGTGTTGCCACTCCTACAGAGTTGACACTGGTCTGTCAGCCCAAGGTACACTTCCATAAAAGTCTGTGTGGCTTTACCTCTCTCCATCCACTACGTTGTTTGTTGCCACCATTCCGGCTCTGATACTGGACAGATAGCCTAGGGTACACTTTTATATAAGTCTGTGCTGCTTTATACCACTCTCCAGCCAATAAGAACTTCTATAGAAAACGTGAAGTTCACTAGGTGGGACTATGGTATCCTTCGTGTATACTAATAGAGATTATTATGGAGGCGCACTTAAACACCATGATAAAATATGTGAATTTACTGACATAAGCTACATGATCACATATACAATTACAATCAATACAGGAAATGAAAATAAGAATAAACACTCTGGAGATCGTCAGCAACTTTTCTTGAACGACCTCCAACAACTCTTTCAACTGGGCAGATTTAAAAAGGGCCACACTCCCTCACAGAGGGGCCACTTCGTCAACGTCGGCTACCTCCTCTTCAACTGCCCCGTCGTCCACACACACTGTCCTCTTCAACAGTCCTGGACACAAGCTGCCCTGCAGCCTATCCTACTACTAATATATCAATGTTATACTGTAACATACATAGGTAAATATCGTGGCCTATCTAGCCTACTCAAACAAGGGGTAATGGGAGGAAAATTGATCTACCTTTACATTCCTGGTTCACGACGCCTGTCCTTCGATGGTGTGAGGATCCAACGCTTGCTGAGTCGGTCCGTAACGATCCAGGAACGTTCCACAAGTCCTCAGGTGTCATGAAGCCTTCACGTCGTCGCCGAAGCACTCTCAGAGTTTCAGATATCCCAATCCTGGTTCACCAGTGGGCACTGAGCTAATCACTGTAAGCACACACTCGTCCCTTCCACAAGGCGTTGCTCCTTGCCCTAGGAATGATGTCGTCCCTCCAAAATCCTCACTGAACGTGACCCTGTCGGAGCTAGGCCTGCCAGCCACACCTTCCAGACCCTCTAGTGTCAGGCGGCTACCCTCCAGCGTCGTCGCCGACTGATTGTTCAAGTTTTGGCACTTCTCTGTTCAATGCACTTGGTTTCTTCTTGCTTCCCGGACGCACAGGGTCTCCAATAACAATGGTGGGCTGCGTTATAGCTAGTTTAATACACTGAGTAAGGCTCCAAGAGCCTCCAAACCTCGTGAGCTGACAGAAAAGTCCTTCCCCGTTCGTAGCCAGACCAACTCTGACTCAGAAAGCTGGCGCCGCCAGGGGCACTCGGTGACGTCACGGCGGGCTGTGATTGGTCACCCGTGACCTAAGTTTGTCAAACCGCACTCAGCTGGCGTCCTCCGCAAAATGGCGGATCTGCAGGTAGGGGTACTATTTCATTTGTATCAGGGTGCCAATTTCCCCGTACCTACAAACTTATAACATAAATTTCTCCCTTATATACCAAAAGATTCCCTGCATCTCAGAGAATCAGTAACAAAAGCTGTTATGACTCTTATAGCAGGTATATAAGAGAAATAGGAGAGGGCACCGTAACAATATATATATATTTATATATATATATATATATATATATATATATATATATATATATATATATATATATATATATATATATATATATATATATATATATATATATATATATGTGGAAATGTTCGTTAGTGCATAACTGCTAATCTCCGAGAGATCTAATCACCGATTGCTTTTAAATTTTTACACAACGTTCCATTTGCATCTGAGCAGATTTTTATATACATAATATATAGATGTCACATCTGTGATGGTAAAAAAAAAAAAAAAATTTGAAAAAACTTTGTTTTTCTTGTGGTTTTCACGTGAGGAAAATCTTTGAAACCTCTTTACCAATTGCTTTGAAAGTTTGACACAACCTTGCATTCGAATAGGCGCGTCTTTTAATATATCTACTATATACATGCCTCATCTGTAACAGGAAAAAACATGTTTTTTTTTTTTTAAACAGCACCTTATGTTGGACATAAGAGCAACAACATGCTATAATCTCGGAAAGTTCCCCACCGATTGCTTTGAAATTTTGACACATCGTTGCACTCGAATAGGCGCATCTTTTTATATACCTACTATATAGATGCCACCCCTCTGACAGGTAAAAACATGCGTTTTTGAAAAAAACACCATCTGTTGCACATAATAGCAACATGCACGCAATACTAAATATGTCACAAATTATATTTCATTGTTTCCGATTGCAATGATAAATTTTATTTACATAGCTTCCGATTTATTTTATTTTTTATTGAATTATTTTGAGTGACATTGTGTTGGAATTGAGCTGTATAGGTTTTCATACCGTTCATTTCGTGAGTATAAGTATAAATGCACACCTGTGACAGGTAAAACTATGCTTTTCTTGAAAAACAGCGCCATCTGGTGCATGTAAGAGTAACACACATGCTATACTAAATATGTTACAAATCCATTTCAATGTTTCTGATTGCACTGATAAATTAAATTTTCATACATTTTGATTTAATTATTTTGTGTGAATTGCATTACAATTGAGCTGTGTTGTTTACCATACTGATCATTTTGTGGGTATAGTTTTTTTTTTATTTTTTCATATTTTCATTTAGTTTTTTTAACTGTTTTTCTTATATTTCAGTGATGGGAACATCAGATCATTTGATATTCGAAATTTTCTGATGGGAACATCAGACCATTTGGGATGGCATCGAACGAGGGAGTTGGGAATGGTGTGGAGGACTAGAAGATTGTAGTGGAGGATGGTGAGGAGGATGGGGGGGATGGTGGAGTGGGGAATGGTTAGGATAACGAGGGAACAGTGGAATAAGGGGATGGTGTGTAGGACAAAGGGACAGGAGAGGGAGGGGAATCGTGAGGAGGACGAGGGGATAGGGGACTGGGGAATGGTAGGGATGACTAGGGGATGGGGGAGAGAAGAATGGGTGGGAGGATAAGGGGACAGAGGAGCGGGGAATGGTGGGGAGGACTGAGAAACAGGGGAAGGTTGCTGTGGCTCAGCAATGGACTTGCATTGCTGAGCCACAACAACATGGCCAGGTACAGCTAGTATATCAAATAAAATAAAATAAAAATTTTATTCAGGTAAAGTACATAAATACAAGGTGAAATACAAACATTGATGGATTTTTAGATAGAGCTAGTACATACAATGCCTAATGCCACTATTATGCAAACCGTTTTGGGCAGTGGAAAAACATATTTTGCATATTTATATAAATACAAATTTAAATGTTCGTTTGTTCAAAATTGCTAATCTCCAAAAGTTCTTCACCGATTACGTTGAAATTTTCACACAACGTTCCATTTGCATCCGAGCGACTTTTTATATACATACAATATAGATGTTACATCTGCGACGAGAAAAAGAAGCATTTTTGAAAAACTGAGTTTTTCAGGTTTTTTCATGTGAGGGAAATCTTCGAAACCTCTTTACCGATTGCTTTGAAATTTTGTCACAACGTTGCACTCGAATAGGAGCGTGTTTTTATATACCTACTATATACATGTCTCGCTTATGACAGGATTATTTTTTCAAACTAGCCATTTGCTGAACATAAGAGCAAAACACGCTGCAATCTGCAAAGTTTCTTTGACGATTGCTTTGAAATTTTGGCACAACGTTCCATTCGAATGTGTGCATGTTTTTATATACCTACTATATTCATGCCACTTCTGTGACAGGTAAAAAGATGTGTTTTTTTTTAAACAGCACCTTCTGTTGCACATAATAGCAACACATGATATACTAAATATGCTACAATTCCATTTCAATATTTCTGATTGTATTGATAAATGGAATTTTCATGGATTTCGATTTATTTTCATATTGATTTAAATATTTTGTGTGACATTGCATTGAAATTGAGCTGTGTTGCTTTCCATACCACTCATTTCGTAAGTATAAGTATTGATGTCACACCTGTGACCAGTAAAAAATTTATTTTTTAAAGAAACAGCACCATCTGTTGCATGTAATAGCAACACACACTGTATTATATATGTTACGATTCCATGTTTATGATTGCATTGAAAAATTTATTCTTCATAGATTTCTATATATTTTCAGTTTGATTTAATTATTTTGTGTGGCCTTGCATTGGAATTGAACTGTGTTGTTTACCATACCGTTCATTTCGTGAGTATAAGTCTAGAGGCAACACCTGTGACATAAAACAATTTTTTTTAATCAGCACCATCTGTTGCACATAAGAGTAACATATGCTATACTAAATATGTCATGATTTCATTTCAATGTTTCCGATTTCATTGATGAATTGAATTTTCACGGCTTTTGATTTATTCCATTTTTATTTCATTTTTCTTTGTGACATTGCATTGGAATTTAGCTGTGTTGTTTAACATACCGTTCATTTTGTGAGTATAATTTATATTTTTATTTTTTCATTGATTTTCATTTCGTTTCTTAAATTGTTTTTCTTATATTTCAGTGATGGGAACATCAGATCATTTGATGTTCCCAATTTCTCTGATGGGAAAATCATATAATTTGGGAATGCATTGGATGAGAGAGTGAGGAATGGTGGGGAGGATGAGGGGGACGGGATTGAAGGATGGAGAGGAGGACAAGGGGACATGGGAGGGGTGAGATGGTGGGGAGGATGAGGGGATGGTGGATTGGGGAATATTTGGAGGACGAGTGGACACTGGAGAGGGGCATGGTGTGGAAGACAAAGGGTCAGGGCAGGGGAGAAAAATGTAGGAGGACGAAGGGACAAGGGAGTGCAGAATGGTTGGGAGGACGAAGGGTCGGGGAAGTGGAAAATGGTGGGGAAGGGAATGAGGAGATGGTGGAGTTGGGAATAGTTAGGAGAATGAAGAGATTCTGGAGTGGGGGATGGTGGGGAGGACTAAGGGACGGGCGAGGGGGGGGGGAATGGTTGGGACGATGCAAGTTTCAGGTATAGTTCGGAGGACAAGGCGATCGGGAATGGGGAATGGTTGGAAAGACTAGGGATGTGAAAATTGATTGGGAGGACGAGGGGAGTGTGAAATGGTTGGGAGGACGATGGGATGGGGGAGGTGGGAATGGTGGGGAGGACTGGAAGACAGGGGAAGGTTACTGTGGCTCAGCACCGCACATGCATTGCTGCGCCATAGCAACAAGTGGCCGGGTTCATCCAGTATATAAATAAATATGTAGGTGTTCGTTTGTTCAGATTCGCTAATCTCTGTAAGTTCTTCACCGATTGCTCTGAAATTTCCACACAACGTTCCATTCGCATCCAAGTGGGGTTTTCAATACCTTCTATATAGATGTAACGTTTGTGATGGGGAACTTTTGTCTGTGACAGTACGAGCTTTGTTTTGCCCATCACATCAGGTGTAGAAAAGTCTTGATGTGGGATGGTGCACTATACTGACTATTTTAGTCAATTGTGTGCATATAAATTGAGTTAAAACAAACTCTACATTGTGTTATCTAAGAGATGAGCATACGTTTTTCATGTGAGGGAAATCTTTGAAACCTCTTTATCGATTGATTGGAAATTTTGACACAGCTTTGCATTCGAATAAGTGCGTGTTTTTATATACTTACTATATACATGCCTCACCTGTGACAGGAAAAAACATGTTGTTTTTTTTTTTAAACAGAACCATCTGTTGTAGGTAAGAGTAACACACGCTGCAATCTCCGAAACTTCTTCGCCGATTGCTTTGAAATTTTGACACGATGTTCCATTCGAATATGTGCATGATTTTATATACATACTATATAGATGCCACTCCTGTGACAGGCCAAAACTGGATTTTTTTTAAATCCAGCACCATCTGTTGCACGTAATAACAACACTCGCTATACTAAATATGTTACAATTCCATTTCAATGTTTCTGATTGCATTGATAACTTTAATTTTCACAGATTTTGATTTTTTCATTTTGATTAAATTATTTTGTGTGACATTGCGTTGGAATTGAGCTGTGTTGTTTACCATACCGTTCATTTCGTATGTATAAGTATAGATGCCACACCTGTGAAAGGTAAAAACTTTTTTTTTAAGAAACAGCACCATCTGTTGCAAGTAAGATCAACACACGCAATACTAAACATGTTACGATTCCATTTCAGTGTTTCCGATTGCATTGACAAATTGAATTTTCATAGTTTTCAATTTATTTTCATTTTGATTTAATTATTTTGTGTGACATTGCGTTGGAATCGAACTGTGTTTTTACCATACCGCTCATTTCGTGCGAATAAGTTTAGATGCCACATCTAAGTTTAGGTGATAATGTTTTTTTAAACAGCTCCATCTGTTGCACATAAGAGCAACATACGCTATACTAAATATGTTACGATTTTATTTCAATGTTTCCAATTTCACTGATGAATGGAATTTTCCCTGATTTAAATTTATTTTCATTTTTATTTAATTATTTTGTGTGCCATTGCATTGGAATTGAGCTTTGTTGTTTACCATACCTTTTATTTCGTGAGTATAGTTTATTTTGTTATTTTTTCATTGTTTTTCATTTCTATTGTTTTTTATTGTTTTTCTTATATTTCAGTGATGGGAACATCAGATCATTTGGGATTGCATCAGACGAGGGAGTGGGGAATGGTGGGGAGGACAAGGGAATAGGTGGGGGGATAGTGGGGATGACGAGGGAACAAGGGACGGGGTAACGGTGGGGGAGGACGATGGGACGGGGAAGTTGGGGATGGTGGGCATGAGGGGATAGGAAATTGAAGAATGGTGGGGAGGACAGGAGAGATAGGGGAGTGGGGGATCGTGGGTAGGACGAGGGGGTGGCGAAGTGGGGAATGATAAAGAGGACGAGGGGAAGGGTGAGTTGGAGATGGTGTGGAGGACAAAGGGATGGGGGAGGGGAATGGTGGGCACGATGAAGGAACAGGGAAGTAGGGAACGGTTGGGAGGACGTGGGGGAGGGGAAGTGAGGAATGCTAGGGAGGATGAGGGGACTGGGGAGGGGGAAATGTTGGGGAAGCCTAGGAGACCGGAGAAGGTTTCTATGGCTTATCAACGCACATGCCTGACTGAGCATGTGCTCAGCACATGCAATCTTTTGGACAAATGAAAATATTATGTGGTGAATAGAGACGAATAACGTATTTTTCAAAAATGTGTCATTTGTGAAATAATACAGTTGCTTGATTAGTTAAAACATATAGGACGTGTAATTTCAACAACAGGACTTTATTTTTAAAAAATTGATAGTATTGTATTTTTTCCCAGTCGATCCTCTGATTGCTGAAATTGAATTGATTGAAAACCAACAAGCGAGAAGGGGTATTAAATTAATTCAATTTCAACAATAAGAGGATAGACTGGGAAAAAATAAATATAGACCATGGAAATATTAAATGGGAGACGGTCCTAAGCGACAAAACTCCCACACATGAAATAACTCAACTGACAGCTGAAGCATATAAGATCTACTTGAAGCATGTGCCTGGGAGGAGAGTCAGAAAGAGGACCACTCTAGAAAGAGAACACAGACGACTGTACATGAGAAGTAAAAGTTAACGGAAACGCTTAAACAGACACGACTATCACAAGAAAGTAAAATAAATCTAAATAAGGAGATCGAAGAAATAGAGCAAACGTTGAAGCGATCATACGAGTCTGAAGAAATGGAATTGAAACTGAGCTCTATCCAATAGATAAAGTAAAATCCAAAATATTTGTTCTCATATGCAAAATCAAAATCAAGAACCTCCGTCGGTATTGGACCTGTAATTACAACTGAAAGTACGTACAAAGAGGACAACAAGGAAATTTGTGAAATTCTATGAAGCCAGTATGAGGCTATGTTTAATGCACCAATAAACTACATGAAGGTTGAAGATTCAGACAGCTTTTTTATGAATGATATACAAGCTGCATATAATATAACGGATATTAACATGAACTCTGAAGACTTTGAAAGATAAATTGATAACGTGCTCATGCACTCAGCCCCTGGTCCTGTCTCATGGACTTCAATATTCATAATGAAATGTAAAGTACCAGTAGGGCGAGCGCGGTGTAATATGGAGAAAGAGCCTGGATACCGGAGAGATACCGGCAACACTTAAATCTGCAGACATAGCTCCTCTGGACTAGGGGGGTTCAAGTTCAAGTTCAAGTATATTTATTGAGATAAGAAAGAAATAAAGAATGAATGAAAGAAAGTACTGGGGTAGTAATGCTTTGGCGTAACAATTATAGACCAGTTTCACACACATCACACAAAATAAAAGTTTTTGAAAGAGTGATTAGAAATCAAATTTCTGGTTTTATGGTAAATATTGAACTACACAACCCAGGATAACATGAATTTAGAGCGGGAAGGTCCTGTTTTTCCTAGTTACTCAACCACTCTGACAAAATCACAGAGCTCATAGGAGAAAAGCAAAATAGATGCTGTATACACAGACTTTTCAAAGGCATTCGACAAATGTGACCATGAAGTGATAGCGCATAAAATGAGATAAATAGAAATAACTGGTAAAGTGAGATGGTGGATTTTCAACTTTCTGTCAAACACAATGCAGAGAGTGACGGTCAATCAAATAAGATCAAGCCCAAGTGCAGTGAAAAGCTCTGTTCCACAGGGCACAGTTCTTGCACCTCCGCTATTTCTCATTCTTATCTGAGATATAGACAAAAATACTAGTCACAGCTTAGTATCATTTTCTACAGATGACACAAAAATCAGCATGAAAATTTCCCCTGTAGAAGACACTGAAAAACTGCTGGCAGATAAGGTCTTTAATTTGGCAACTGAAATAACATGATGTTTAATAGTGAGAAGTTCCAGGTACGTAGGTATGGTGGAAACAAGGATGTTAAACGAAACACAGGGGACAGGACACAATCAGACACAATTATAGAAGGAAAGCAACATGTAAAAGATCTTGGAATTATGATGTCTGATGTCTTGACATTTAATGGACATAACCGAGCAAATATAGCGGCGGCCAGGAAAATTATAGGTTGGATTATGAGAACGTTCAAATCAAGAGACCCCACAGCAATGCTAATACTATTTAAATCATTGGTGTTGTCCCGTCTTGAGTATTGCTCGGTACTCACTTCCCCTTTCAGAGTGGGAGAGTTCTCTGAATTATAGGATATGCAGAGAACATATACGGCATGCATAGAAACGATAAAACATTTAAATTATTGGAACCGTCTCAAAGCTCTCAAAATGTACTCTTTGAAAAGGAGACAAAAGAGGTATCAAAAAATATATACATGGAAAATACTTGAAGGCCAGGTTCCAAATTTGCACTGTAGAATAACAACAAACTGCAACGAAAGATGCGGAAGGAAATGCAGAATAGAACCAGTGCAGAGTAGAGGTGCCATAATCAGAATCAGAGAGTACTGTTTGAACATCAGAGGTCCTTAGCTGTTCAACACCTCCCAGTAAGCATTAGAAATATTGCTGGAACAAAGGTGGATGTATTCAGGAGACAATTAGATAAGTTCTTTTAAGAAGTGCCGGACCAACCAGGCTACAGTGGATATGTGGGCCTGCGGCCCGCTCCAAGCAACAGCCTGTTGGACCAAGTTATCACAACTTGAGCCTGGCCTTGGACTGGGCTCGGGAAATATAAGAACTCCCGGAACCCCTCTCCAGATATGCTCCAGGGTCAATCATTGAAAGAATATGGCTTGATTATGGAAAACCTGCTTTAAAGAAAAAATAATATAGAAATATATGCACCATGAGTCCAGCATCAGAGAGTAGTGTTACCAACTTTTATATGTGGTTGCGAAGGCACCGTTAAACAAACAAACAAGAGTTAGCACAGAATAATTGGATAACTGGAGAAGTGGTGTCAGAGGTCAAGACTCTGGTAGGACTGGGAATGTCATGGAACGATGTCATGGACGTATCAGTTAATAACCAGCAAAACTTAAGAGAGGAAACAAACAAGATTTGGAGATGTTTTTGGCATGCAGAAGGTGTCCAGACGCCAGTGGGCGTCTTAATTGACGTCAGATTTGCCTTAAACTACCAAATAGTAGAACCAACTAGAGAGGAGAACACGCTGGACCTTATTTTCACTGATAATGATGAATTGATCAGGAACATAATAATTACAAATACCTGTCACTCAGATCACAACTTAATTGAAGTTCTGTCAAGCATGAGGAGTAGATCTGCACACCCAGTCCCGAGTCCCAGGGAAGGAGAATTCAGCAAATTCAATTTCAATAATAAACAGATGAACCGGGAGCAAATAAACCAAGACCTCACAGAAATAAGCTGGGAAGAACAACTTGAAAATGGAAACCTGAAGAGTGCCCTGGAAAAAATAAGCTCAGTAGCACTAGAAATATGCTCAAACCGCATATCCCTATGAAAATTGGAAGAAATACATATTGGACCGAGAACGACGTTCCCTCTACGTTCCTGTCGTTCCTGTCAGGGCACCTGTCAGCTGAGCGAACAGCGCTTCGGATTCGTAGTCCTAAGGTTCCGGGTTTGATCCCAGGTGGAGACGGAGATAAATGGGCAAGAAGTTTCTTTCACCCTGATGCCCCTGTTACGTAGCACCTAGTTGCCTATATAGGTACCTGGGAGTTAGACAGCTGCTACGGGATGCTTCCTGGAGGTGTAACAAAAAGGAGGCCTGGTCTAGGACCGGGTCGCGGGGACGCTAAGCCCCGAAATTATCTCAAGATAACCTCAAGATGGGCAAAGAAAACGAAATGCGGAACTTGAGATTCAAACCGTATCTCAAGAACGACGAAGAAGGCTAGGTAGAGAAATAGAAATGATTGGACTACAGCTACAAGAATCATCCAAAATCCAGGAGAGACAAAGAGAGCAAAAGGCCATCAGTGAAATAGAGAGAAATCCCAAATATTTTTTCTCCTATGCAAAATCAAGATAAAAAACCACATCTAGTATCAGGCCCCTGCAAAAGGGAGATGGAACTTTCACTGATGACAACAAAGAAATGAGCGAAATACTGAGGAATTAGTATGACTCGGTTTTCAGCGAGCCACTAAACACACTGAAGATTGATAATCCAAATTATTTCTTTTACGGTTGTGATGCCAACATCAAATCATGTATCAAATGTCACCCTATACCCCACTGAATTTTGAAAATGCCACTGATAATATGCCTATCAAGTATGCCTGATAGCTCTGCACCAGGCCCTGATTCTTGGAACTCTATATTCGTCAAGAACTTTAAAAAAACTATCTCAGGCTCTTCACATTCTTTGGAGACAGAGCCTAAATACTGTGTTATCCCTGATACACTAAAAACAGCAGAGATAGCACCACTCCATAAAGGGGAAAATAAGGCAGAGACAAAAAAAATTACAGACTGATAGCACTAACATCACACATCATAAAAATCTTGAAAGAGTGCTAAGAAGTAAAATCACAAAATACATGGAATCACAGCATCGCCATAATCCTGGACAACATTGTTTCAAAACAGGGCGCTCTTTCCTATTACAGTTGCTGGACCACTACGACATGGCCTTAGATGCCATGAAAGACAAACAAAACGCTAATGTAATTGACGTAGATTTTGCAAAAGCCTTCGACAAATGTGACCAGGGTGTATTTGCACACAAAATGCATTCAACAGGAGTTACCAGAAAAATATGCAGATGGATCTATAATTTTCTGACTAAAGAATCCAATGTGTAATAGGCAATAAAATAAAATCCGGACCATCAACCGTGAAGTGCTCAGTCCCCCAGGGTACTGTTCTTGCTCCAGTACTTTTTTTCATCCTCCTATCGGACATGGACAAGGACACAATTTATAGTACTGTATCATGCTTTGCAGATGACACAAGGATTTTTATGTGAGTAGACAACCTAGAGGACACAGCAAATCCCCAAACAAATGTAAATCAGGTTTCGATGGGCTACAGAAAATAATATAGTATTTAACGAAGATAAGTTCCAGCTCCTGCGCTACAGAAAACAAATAAAATATAAAAACGGAAACCACATACAAAACTCAGTCAAATCATAACATAGAACGAAGAAGCAATGTAAAGGATTTGGGTGTACTCAAGTCGGAAGACCTTATCTTTAATTTAAAGAACACAGTAAAGCAGCCGTCACAACTGCAAGAAAAATGACAGGTTATCTTCTTGAAGTTATCTTGAGATGATTTCGGGGCTTTAGTGTCCCCGCGGCCCGGTCCTCGACCAGGCCTCCACCCCCAGGAAGCAGCCCGTGACAGCTGGCTAACACCCAGGTACCTATTTTACTGCTAGGTAACAGGGGCATACAGTGAAAGAAACTCTGCCCATTGTTTCTCGCCGGCGCCTAGGATCGAACCCAGGACCACAGGACCACAAGTCCAGTGTGCTGTCCGCTCGGCCGACCGGCTCCCTATAGGTTGTATAACAAGAAATTGTCAAACAAGAGATACAATACCAGTGATGATTCTTTTTAAGACGCTAGTGCTTTCTAGAGTGGAATACTGTTGCACAATGACAGCTACTTTCAAAGCTGGAAAAATTGCTGACCTGGAGAGCGTGCAGAGATCCTTTACTGCCAGAATCCATTCAGAAACTATTGGTACCGACTAAAATGCCTAATCTGTAATATCTTGAGTGCAGGCGGGATAGATATGAAATAATTTATACGTGGAAAATAGTAGAGGGGCTGGTCCCAAACCTGCACATAGAAATAATATCAAATGAGACCAGAAGGCATGGCAGGATGTGCAGAATACCCCCGTTGAAAAGCAGAGGTGCAATAGGCACTCTGAGAGAGAGCTCTATCTGTGGGGAAAATGACTCATGGGATTTATATTTATTTTGTTTATAATAATTTTATAAATAAATATATTATAATTTTTGTTTATAATAACATACAGTAATTTATTTTTTACGTTAATTTAGATATTTCGATAGCAAACTTGTTTAAAGTGGATTGTATGATTTAAAATTTTCCACAAATCGCTTTCCTACAAATTCTGGGGGGATTATTAACTTATATACAGTCTTTCAGTATAAATTAATGATTAGTAGACATTCACTTCGGTATAAGACTAAATATGTTAGTAATTAAATTTAACTCAACTGCAGCTTATCTGCATAGATGATTATGGGCTTGGTCAGCCAGTTATGAACACGGATGATCACACTAAATAATCCTCGTGTGAGGCTAGCGTCATCACATGTTACTGGTGACCAGGTAATTATATTCTGCTTCTTCTTCCCCCTTCAATTACACCTCTCAAAGGGCAGACAATAATAGTAATAACTTATATGACAGCTATATTAGGGGAAATATTGACAATTTATTGAGTAATTAATTTATTAGATGAGGATTAACCAATAATTATCTCATTTTGTGCATCGATTCGTATCTTAACTGGCTCACCCTAATATACCTACACGACTGGCCAGGAATGTGGGGATTTATAATGGGTTTCGGCTAGACCACTTTCCTGATTTGTAGACGATGATCGTGTTGATAATGGAAGCACATTACATCCCAAAACGCTGTTGTTCATGGGAAATTTATTGGAGCTAGATTTGCCCCAGGGAGACTGTTGTTAAATTAAATGGCGACTGCTACTGGCCCTCCTCCCACTGATGCCTCAGCTGTCTTGTTCAGATGTCATGTGAAGTGAAAAGTGAGCCTACATTTACTCTATTTTAGAATTGATAATTAAGTTGATTTAAGGAAAATGTTTTTATAGTATTTACAGTCCAAAGAATGCTGTATTAAGAATGAATCCCAATATTAAGTGGTGAATTTAATGGCAACATATGGCAATTATATCTTCGTTTTTTGTAAGAGGAAAATTCCACTGTGCCTCATTTTCTATGAGTTAATTTGTTTATTACAAAACTGCAGCAAGATTATCTGTCTGTTGAATTATATGTTAGTAAATAGCGTTGTCTTTCCGACACTATCAACATCACAGCCCGAGACTGTTCAAGACGCTTCCACACATAACTGACCGACCCTTCACGGGGTTCAAGAAAGAACTTGATAAACACCCCCAAAGGATACCTAATCAACCAGGCTGTGACTCATACGTCCGGTTGCTAATAGCCGCGTCCAGCAGCCTGGATGACCAGTCCAGCAATCAGGAGGCCTGGTCAAAGACAGGGCCGCGGGTACGATTAGCCCCGAAATCATCCCAAGGTAACTGCAAGGAATGTGTGAGGACACGTGGAGAGTGTGTGAGGACACGGGGAGAGTGTGTGAGGACACGAGGAGAGTGTGTGAGGACACGAGGAGAGTGTGTGAGGACACGGGGAGAGTGTGTGAGGACACGAAGAGAGTGTGTGAGGACACGGGGAGAGTGTGTGAGGACACGTGGAGAGTGTGTGAGGACACGGGGAGAGTGTGTGAGGACACGTGGAGAGTGTGTGAGGACACGAAGAGAGTGTGTGAGGACACGGGGAGAGTGTGTGAGGACACGTGGAGAGTGTGTGAGGACACGGGGAGAGTGTGTGAGGACACGTGGAGAGTGTGTGAGGACACGGGGAGAGTGTGTGAGGACACGGGGAGAGTGTGTGAGGACACGTGGAGAGTGTGTGAGGACACGGGGAGAGTGTGTGAGGACACGGGGAGAGTGTGTGAGGACACGTGGAGAGTGTGTGAGGACACGGGGGGAGTGTGTGAGGATACGGGGAGAGTGTGTGAGGACACAGGGAGAGTGTGTGAGGACACGGGGAGAGTGTGTGAGGACACGTGGAGAGTGCCTGAGGACACGGGGAGAGTGTGTGAGGACACGTGGAGAGTGCCTGAGGACACGGGGAGAGTGTGTGAGGACACGTGGAGAGTGTGTGAGGACACGTGGAGAGTGCCTGAGGATACGGGGAGAGTGTGTGAGGACACGTGGAGAGTGTGTGAGGACACGGGGAGAGTGTGTGAGGACACGTGGAGAGTGTGTGAGGACACGGGGAGAGTGTGTGAGGACACGTGGAGAGTGTGTGAGGACACGGGGAGAGTGTGTGAGGACACGTGGAGAGTGTGTGAGGACACGGGGAGAGTGTGTGAGGACACGGGGAGAGTGTGTGAGGACACGTGGAGAGTGCCTGAGGATACGGGGAGAGTGTGTGAGGACACGTGGAGAGTGCCTGAGGACACGTGGAGAGTGTGTGAGGACACAGGGAGAGTGTGTGAGGACACATGGAGAGTGCCTGAGGACACGGGGAGAGTGCCTGAGGACACGGGGAGAGTGTGTGAGGACACAGGGAGAGTGTGTGAGGACACATGGAGAGTGCCTGAGGACACGGGGAGAGTGTGTGAGGACACGGGTAAAGTGAGGAAGCGGAAAGAGAACTTGTGAGGATCGGGGGAGGTAATACAACATACACATAGGATACAGAGCTGGATAAACATATATTGTACGATGGAAGGAAATTTGTTTATAAAGTATTCCATAATACACGAGGATGGCTGTACTGTGGGTGTGTCGACGGCGGGTTGTTGCCCTCGACGACTCTTGCAGTGTGGTTATGGATCTCTATTGGTGATGTTCATCGGATCGTAAATTATATATTGAAAACAGTAGTGATATTTTCATATTTGTTTTCAATATATTACATTGTGGTTCAGAAGTTACTTTTTCATACTACTATTTTATTAACACAAACTTATGTAAAAACCTATTATGAAATTAATTAATAATTTATATAAATTATTAATATTTATATAATATTTTTTTTCAAACCTAAAAGGGGTACCACCTCTGGTGCAAGTGTAGGGACCCATAGCCTCGGAGAAGAAAATAATGAGTACTCAGAGAAGACCCTGTGTATCCTCACTGAACAATTCGATATTTTCTTTCCCTACCACCCCTATTCTCTTAGTGTGTGTGTGTATATATATCTAACTTTATTTAAAATATATAATTTATTACATAAATTTAAATAAATCTTTATATATATATATATATATATATATATATATATATATATATATATATATATATATATATATATATATATATATATATATATATATATATATATATATATATATATATATATTATTAAATATGACCGAAAAAGTAAGATTAATAATTCTAACACGAATTTTCTCAATCTTTCGTACATTTCTTTTCACTGTTGGAGGTAATTCAAAAATCAATTCTCCAAAATTCATTTTTATTTCTAGTCTGACGCGACACTTGAGCGCGTTTCGTAAAACTTATTACATTTTCAAAGACTTTACACATACACAACTGAATAGAACTTACATATCTCCGATTTGTTTATATCTACATTTGAGTGAGGTGGATGGGGTGAGGTGGTATTTAATAGGGTATTAATTTCATCAACACAAGACAGAACACGAAACAATGGGTATTGAAATGGAAGTGATTGTAGAAAGCCTATTGGTGCACATTTCTTGATGCTTCTATATTGGAGCGGAGTCTTGAGGTGGGTAGAATATAGTTGTGCATTAATTGGCTGTTGATTGCTGGTGTTGGCTTCTTAATGTGCAGTGCCTCGCAAACGTCAAGCCGTCTGCTATCGCTGTATCTATCGATGATTTCTGTGTTGTTTACTAGGATTTCTCTGGCGATGGTTTGGTTGTATGAAGAGATTATATGTTCCTTAATGGAGCCCTGTTGCTTATGCATCGTTAAACGCCTAGAAAGAGATGTTGTTGTCTTGCCTATACACTGGGTTTTTTGGAGCTTACAGTCCCCAAGTGGGCATTTGAAGGCATAGACGACGTTGGTCTCTTTCAAAGCGTTCTGCTTTGTGTCTGGAGAGTTTCTCATGAGTAGGCTGGCCGTTTTTCTGGTTTTATAGTATATATATATATATATATATATATATATATATATATATATATATATATATATATATATATATATATATATATATATATATATATACATATATATACATATATATATATATATATATATATATATATATATATATATATATATATATATATATATATTAAATATGACCAATATATCTAGACGTCTACAGCACACGTGAAAGCGGTGGTGCTGCTTCTTTCAGGGAATCGCAGAAAATTATTAAATACAGAGGTCTAGCACACTGCTACAGCTTTGTTCCGATCGGCTCGGAGACCCTCGGTTCGTGGGAAAAATGTGCATTGAAGTTCCTGAAGGAATTGGGGGACAAATTGATCAGCGCTACAAAAGACCAAAGAGCAAAAAGTTTCTTGTTCCAGCGCCTCAGTGTTGCGATTCAGAGGGGAAATGCCTGTTGCGTCTTGGGCACTAGTCCAACTTCAGAGGAATTCGAAGAAGTGTTTGACTTGCAACAATGATCGAACCCGTCTGTGACATTCATCAATGTTTCCCATTGTTGTGTTCTTCAAGAGATCCATAACCTTTAAGCACCTTTTTGCATTATTATTTTTGTATCAACCCATGTATGTCTTGTAACCATCAAATGCATAATAAAGCACAAAAAATATTCAAGGAAGGGGGTGGTAGGAGAAAAGCACACAGAAACTGTATTGGAGGGGATCTAAACATTCCCTCTAATGCGTTATGCGTGGTTTCCTCCGAGGCTATGGGTCCCCCTTCTTCCAGCTAGAGGTGGTACTCCCTTCCTATGTATATATATATATATATATATATATATATATATATATATATATATATATATATGTCGTACCTAGTAGCCAGAACGCACTTCTCAGCCTACTATGCAAGGCCCGATTTGCCTAATAAGCCAAGTTTTCCTGAATTAATATATTTTCTCTAATTTTTTTCTTATGAAATGATAAAGCTACCCATTTCATTATGTATGAGGTCAATTTTTTTTATTGGAGTTAAAATTAACGTAGATATATGACCGAACCTAACCAACCGTACCTAACCTAACCTAACCTATCTTTATAAGTTAGGTAAGGTTAGGTAGCCGAAAAAGTTAGGTTAGGTTAGGTTAGGTAGGTTAGGTAGTCGAAAAACAATTAATTCATGAAAACCTGGCTTATTAGGCAAATTAGGCCTTGCATAGTAGGCTGAGAAGTGCGTTCTGGCTACTAGGTACGACATATGTATATATATGCAACCCATCCTCCGAATTGACAGTACGATTTTATACTAAGTGTAATAAGTACACTTTCTTACTGTCATAACCAGTGCATAATTGCACTTATGGGGCTGTTACATTTACCCAACTCCCTCCCCCGATTTAATTCTCCTCGTTTTCTGTTAAGCCACTCAGAATTTTAGGATGATGTTTTCAATTTCAAGTTGCAATACACAAGTTTTAAATATCAGGAATTTCTTTCTCAGGTTTATTAAACAATATAGATTTTATACAAAATTTTAAAATATTCTGAGTTACTTTACAACTTATTGATATATTTTAGTTTTGTTTTATTAGTTTTATAAAACTGTAATATCAATATAGCTATAGGTTAAGTACTAATTGTAATTAAGAAGCAATAAAATTATTATCTTCAAAAACTAAGACGGTTAGGTGAGGTTGTGGTTTTCTATTCAGTTTTTCAGGTAAACTCAAATATTCACAATATATTTGACAGTACGATTTAATACTGAGTGAAAATAAGTACAATTACTAACTGCTATGAATAGTACATAATTGCACTTATTTGTCTCCTTACATTTACCACCCCATTTGGAGGGTATGGATCAAGTTATACTCTTGATAAACAATGTCGAACTAAGAGCTAAGAAACTTGTGTGTCTTTACCAATCTATCGGTCAAAAACAACGGTTTGCTCGACATTTTCTTATGGGTATCTTAATTACATATTTTACACATCTTGGTCATAAACAACTTGGCTTCTACCATCATACTGAAATCATATCTTTCAATGGAATATTTGTTACAGTACCTGCTTGATGGGGTTCTGGGAGTTCTTCTCCTCCCCAAGCCCGAACACACACACACACACACACACACACACACACACACACACTGTACACTAGTTGATTGACAGTTGAGAGGCGGGACCAAAGAGCCAAAGCTCAACCCCCGCAAGCACAAATAGGTGAGTACAAATAGGTGAGTACACTACTGCAACTTACAAACATGGACCAATTCCATACTATTACTGACTAACTCTAAACATACACAGTCCATGTACAAACACACACCACCATCCCAATATGTACACCATCCAACGCAATACACACACACACACACACACACACACACACACACATACACACACACACACACACACGCACACACACTGCGGGAATTCTATGGGACTACGGGAATTAAACCTCACTTCGCTGGAAGACAGAAGAGTTAGGGGGGACATGATCACCACATTCAAGATTCTGAAGGGAATTGATAGGGTAGATAAAGACAGTCTATTTAACACAAGGGGAACACGCACAAGGGGACACAGGTGGAAACTGAGTGCCCAAATGAGCCACAGAGATATTAGAAAGAACTTTTTTAGTGTCAGAGTGGTTGACAAATGGAATGCATTAGGGGGTGATGTGGTGGAGGCTGACTCCATACACAGTTTCAAGTGTAGATATGATAGAGCCCGATAGGCTCAGGAATCTGTACACCTGTTGATTGACGGTTGAGAGGCAGGACCAAAGAGCCAGAGCTCAACCCCCGCAAACACAACTCGGTGAGTACAACTAGGTGGGTACACACACACACACACACACACACACATACACACACACCGCCTAAGACAAAACAGCACTCACAGTCCAACTCCAGACACAGTCCAACTCCAGACACAGTCCAACTCCAGACACAGTCCAACTCCAGACACAGTCCAACTCCAGACACAGTCCAACTCCAGACACAGTCCAACTCTAGTCATTCACCATCCAAGTCCATATCATCCTTTCCCTGCCTCCAGCTTTCCCCTACGAGTATACCACAATGGATGGAGGGTAAGGCTGCAGTTCTGAAGGTTTCTCAAACTCCAGCAGTAACCATTTCTCAGCCAAGACAACGTATAGCGCCCTCGTTTCCAACAACATTCCTACAGCTCACTTTACCTTGTCAGTATTGTAAAGAGAAACTCTAACTTTTAACTCACCTCATATTTCTGTCAACTATTTTCGAACATTCAGAAAAAAACCCATAACGAAATGACTTTGCTCTTTCATTCATATATGAGTTTTTATTATTAGTACTGATGAGCCACAGCAAACTTTTCTTGTTTCCCAGTCCTCCCTACCATTCCCATCTCCATCATCCCTTCGTCCTCCCAACCATTCCCCACTCCCCTGTCCCCTCATCCTCCCCACCTTCCCTCCCTCTCCCGTTCTCTCGGCCTCCCCACCTTCCCTCCCTCTCCCGTTCCTTTGTTCTCCCCCACTTTAACGTCCCCTCATCCATCTAACCATTCCCACTATTCTGTTCCCTCGTTCTCCCCACCATCTCCCACTCCCCCTGTCCCCTCTTCCTCCCTAACATTCCCCCCTCCCCAATCCCATCATCCCCCACTCCTATGTCCCCTTGTCGTCCCCACCATTCTCCATTACCCGGTCGCCTTGTCCCCACCATCCCTAACTCCCCTGTCCCCTCGTCCTCCCCACCATTACCCCCTCCCTAGTCCCCTCGTCCTCCCCACCATCCCCCCCCCTCCAACGTTCCCTCGTCCACCTAACCATTCCTCAATATTCGGTCCCCTCGTCCTTCCACCCATCTCCCACTCCCCCATCCCCTCTTCCTCCCTCCTTTTATCCCCTCTCCCGACCCCTCGTCCTCCCCACCATCTCCCACTCCCCCGTCCCCTTGTCTTCTCCACCATTCTCTATTCCCCTATCCTATTGTCCCCACCATCCCCAACTACCCCGTTTACTCGTCCTCCCCACCATTATCCCCTCCCCTGTCCCCTCGTTGTCCCCGCCCATCCCCGCTCCCGTCCCCTCATCCTCCCCACCGTTCCCCTCTCCCTCATGAGATGCATTCCCAAATGATCTGAAGTTCCCCATCAGAAAATTGGGGGCATCAAATGATCTGATGTTCCCATCACTGAAATATAAGAAAATAGTTAAAAACGAAATGAAAAAAATGAAAAAATAACAAAATAAACTTTACTCACAAAATTAATGGTATAGTAAACAACACAGCTCAATACCAATGCAATGCCACGCAAAATAATTAAATCAAAATTAAAATAAATCGAAATCTATGAACATTCAATTTATCAATGCAATCGGAAACATTGAAATATAATAGTAACATATTTAGTATAGCATGTGTTGCTATTATGCACAACAAATAGCGCTGTTTAAAAAAAAAAAAATGTTTTTACCTATCACAGGTGTTGCATCTATATAGTTAGTGTTTAAAAGCACACGCTTATTCGAATGGAACGTTGTGTCAAAATTTCGAGGCAATCGGTAAAGAACTTTTTGAGATTATAGCATGTGTTGCTCTTATGTCCAACAGATGGCGCTATTTTTAAAAAAACAACATGTTTTTTCCTGTCACAGGTGAGGCATGTATATAGTAGGTATATAAAAACACGCGCCTATTCGAATGCAACGTTGTGGAAAAAAATCAAAGCAAAAGGTAAAGAGGTTTTGAAGATTTCCCTCACAAGAAAAACACATGAAAAACACAGTTTTTCAAAAAGCATGTTTTCCCCGTCACAGACGTGACATCCATATGGTATGTATATAAAAACCTGCTCAGATGCGAATGGAACATTGTGTGAAAATTTCAAAGCAATCGGTGAAGAACTTTCGGAGATTAGCGATTTTTGAACAAACGAACATTTACATTTTAATTTATATAGATTTTCTACCACAAACGTGGCCATACATTTACAATGCTAACCAGTATATATACATTTTCTTCTGTCTTTCATGGACAGGGTTTGAGATCTGTTAAACATATAATTCAGTGATTTATTAAACAATCACCCACAAAAGGTGATAGTAAGACTTACGTATTTACAAACATAAATACACAGATTTATGACTGTTCTACATGAGCAGTGTTCGTTGTATCTTTTTCACATAGCGTCATTAATGTGCGTTTGCAAAGGTGAAATGTAATTCTGCCCAGCTTCCACATACCCCTGTATACAGATACACACACACATGTAAATACACAGGGCCTCGTAGCCTAGTGGAAGGGCCTCGTAGCCTGGTGGATAGCGCGCAGGACTAGTAATTCTGTGGCGCGGGTTCGATTCCCGCACGAGGCAGAAACAAATGGGCAAAGTTTCTTTCACCCTGAATGCCCCTGTTACATAGCAGTAAATAGGTACCTGGGAGCTAGTAAGCTGTCACGGGATGCTTCCTGGTGTGTGTGTATGGTGTGGAAAAAAAATAAAACGAAAAGTAGTTAGAAAACAGTTGATTGACAGTTGAGATGCGGGCCGAAAGAGCAAAGCTCAACCCCCGCAAACACAACTAGGTGAATACAACCAGGTGAATACACATATACATACTTACTCATAGACCTACACATATATACATGTCTATACATACACCTATATCTCTCTTAGTGAGAGAGTCTTTCAAGTAATTACACTCATACGCACACATACACTATAATGAATATGTCAGGATGAGAAGAGAGGCAGAAAGACAAAATGACATCGCAAGCAAGGCAAAGACTCAGCCTAAATTGCTGCATAGCCACATCAGGGGAAAAACAACAGTAAAGATTATGAAATTAAGGATAGGGGCAGAAGGATTCACTACAAACGACAAAGAAGTGTTTGAGGTACTCCATTGGAGTACCAATTGGAGTACCTCAAGGAAGTGTGTAAGGTACTCCATTGGATAAAGGAGTACCTAAGCAACAGGAGGCAATGAGTCAGTGTGAGGGGTGAAATCTCAGATTGGCGAGACGTTACAAGTGGAGTCCCTCAGGGGTCAGTCCTTGGACCTATACTGTTTCTGATATATGTCAATGATCTCCCAGAGGGTATAGACTCGTTTCTCTCAATGTTTGCTGATGATCCAAAAATTATGAGGAGGATTGAAACAGAAAATGATAGTAGAAGGCTACAAGATGATCTAGACAGACTGAGCGAATTGTCCAACAAATGGCTGTTGAACCCAAGTAAATGCAAAGTAATGAAACTAGGCAGTGGAAACAGGACACAGGATACAGAGTAGGAGATGAAGTACTTAATGAAACGGACAGAGAGAAAGATATAGGAGTTGATATTGCACCAAACCTGAAGCCCACATAAAAAAAATAACGTCTGCGGCATATGCGAGGCTGGCTAACATCAGAACAGCGTTCAGGAACCTGTGTAAGGAATCATTCAGAATTTTGTACACCATATATGTAAGACCAATCCTGGAGTATGCGGCCCCAACATGGAGCCCGTACCTTGTCAAGCACAAGACGAAGCTGGAAAAAGTCCAAAGGTATGCCACTAGACTAGTCCCAGAACTAAGAGGCATGAGATACGAAGAAAGGCTGCGGGAAGTGCTCCTTACGACACTGGAAGATAGAAGAGTAAGGGGAGACATGATCACAATCTACAAAATTCTCAGTGAATCGACCGGGTAAACAGGATAAACTATTCAACACTGGTGGTACGCGAACAAGGGAACACAGGTGGAAACTGAGTACCCACATGAGCCACAGGGACATTAGAAGGAACTTTTTCAGTGTCAGAGTAATTAACGGATGGAATGCATTAGGCAGTGATGTGGTGGAGGCTGTCTCCATACACAGGTTCAAATGTAGATATGATAGAGCCCAGTAGGCTCAGGAATCTGTACACCAGTTGATTGACAGTTGAGAGGCGGGACGAAAGAGCCAAAGCTCAACCCCCGCAAGCACAAATAGGTGAGTACAAATTGTTGAGTACACACGCACAAACACACACGCCAGACCTGTCCCCTGAAGTTCATATCAAGAGGATAACATCAGCTACATATGCCAGGTTAGCTAACATACGAACGGTCTTTAGAAACTTGTGTAAGGAATCTTTCAGAACATTATATACCACATATGTCAGACCAATCCTGGAGTATGCGGCTCCAGCATGGAGTCCATATCTAGTCAAGCATAAGAATAAACTGGAAAAGGTTCAAAGGTTTGCCACCAGACTAGTACCCGAGCTGAGAGGTATGACCTACGAGGAGAGACTACGGGAATTAAACCTCACTTCGTTGGAAGACAGAAGAGTTAGGGGGGACATGAACATCACATTCAAGATTCTCAAGGGAATCGATAGGGTAGGTAAAAACAGTCTATTTAACACAAGGGGCAAACGCACAAGGGGACACAGGTGGAAACTGAGTGCCCAAATGAGCCACAGAGATATTAGAAAGAACTTTTTTAGTGTCAGAGTGGTTGACAAATAGAATGCATTAGGAAGTGATGTGGTGGAGGCTGACTCCATACACAGTTTCAAGTGTAGATATGATAGAGCCCAATAGGCTCAGAAATCTGTACACCTGTTGATTGACGGTTGAGAGGCGGGACCAAAGAGCCAGAGCTCAACCCCCGCAAACACAACTAGGTGAGTACACACGTTATCCTCAATATGTTATGATTTCCACTTCAATATTTCTGATTGCATTAATAAATTCAATTTTCATAGATTTCGATTTATTTTAATTTTGATTTAATTATTTTGTGTGACATTGTGTTGGAATTGAGCTGTGTTGTTTACCACACCGTTCATTTCGTAAGTATAAGTATTGATGTCTCATTTGTAAAATGTAAAAACATTCTTTTTTTTTTTAAACAAAAAAAACAGTGCCATCTGTTGCACGAAAGAGCCATACACACTGTAATAAATATGCTTCGATTCCATTTCAATTTTTCCGATTACAATGACAAATTAGATTTTCATATATTTCGATTTATTTTCATTTTGATTTAAATATTTTGTGTGATATTGCGTTGGAGTTTAGCTGTATTGTTTACAATACCGTTCATTTCGTGAGTATAAGTATAGATGCCACACTTCTGTGACAGTAAAAACATGCATTATTGAAAAACAGCGCCATCTGTTGCACGTACGAACAACTCACGTTATACTAAATATGTTACAATTAGATTTTAATGTTTCCAATTTCATTGATAAATTGAATTTTCATAGATTTTTAATTATTTTCATTTTGATTTAATGTTTTTGTGACACTGCTTTGGAACTGAGCTTTGTTGTTTGATTATACTGTTCATTTTGTGAGTATAGTTTATTTTTTTATTTCTTCATTGTTTTTCATTTCGTTTTTTAATTGCTTTTCTTATATTTCAGTGATGGGAACTGAAATATATATATTATATATATATATATATATATATATATATATATATATATATATATTGTCACGGTAAAGTGTTGGAGTGTTGATGTTCGGCAGTCCTCCAATGGCAGGTGTCAATGCCTTGTCACACTTACATAAAAAAAAGAGACTGCTTGCCTGTTTGTCTGTGGTAAGGTAAAGGGAAGACACGCAAAACACAAAATATAAACAATGAAATTTTAATTACTTTAGAAAACAAGATATGAACAAAGACAATCCCTTGGCTTACGTAAAATTCAAAACAAGTCAACAAACAAAACAACATGAATAATTAATAGATGTGAAAATTTACTCTAATATAAAATAATGTGCAAGCCAATAAATAATAATCAGGTGCTGAGAATATTGGCTAGAGCTGCCACCTCCCTTAGTATACGACAGCCAGGGCTTAATCTACCAGAGAGAGATGTCAACTTCTAAGAGCACAAAGATATTCTGAGGAGGACGGCGTGAGCTGGCCCAGACGTCGACTCAGGTAGAGGGCATGAGTGCAGGTGCAGGTGTGCTGTCGGCGATACACCAGCCAATCAGGAGCAGGCAGGCGGAGAATGGGTAGTTTGCTCGTTGACGACGGGTGGAGAGCCGGCGTGTCGGGTGGTGCAAAGTACGCTTTACTTCCTGGGCAAAACGTTTTGTGATACTGGTGGACGTATCTTTAATATAGTATCTTGTACTTGTAGAATGACGTGAATGATATAGGGAAGAGCAGGCTCAATCTCTTTTGAAAGAGATTATCGTCACAACTCTCCCCCGAAGCCTGCGGTTCCGGAAGAAGTTACGTCTTCATGTGGTAGAGTGATAGGTGGAGCTGCCTCTACTTCATAGACTCTGGAGAGGGCGTCGGCTATGATGTGGTCAGACCCTGTGATGTAGAGATCTCCAGGTTGAATTTCTGCAGATATCAAGCCCATCGTAGAGTGTTGAGTGTTGAATTGGGCTTGCTGCAGGAGGTGTAGAGTGTTGTGGTCCGTGTAGATGGTGGTAGACCGAGCACTTTTCAGGTATTGTTTAAAGTGCTTCAAGTTCAGGACGATGAGTAGCTCCCTGTCGATTGTTCTGTAGTTCCTTGTAGCTGTGGTCGCTAACAGGTATATTCTCCTCGCCTCGTTGTTGCATTAGGTCACCCCTGATGCCGGTACCACTGGCGTCGACATGGAGGATGAAAGGCTTGGTGATATCTGGCGAGGCAAGAATATGGATTAGAATATGGCAAAAGAGTACTATTATGGTCCTGAAAATAGTTATGAAGATCAGTTAGGATTTCCGAATTGGAAAGCGCTGACTCAGTGTCAGTGCTTTCGGGAGGAGAAGCAGGGAAGGTCTCACTGTGGATGTATGGACCTTTAAAGGTAGAATATGCTGCTAATACAGTGGGAGGAGTACCGTTATATAGCTTCAGGAGGTTGACGTGGCACAACTGGGTCTTTCGCCGCCTATCTGGAGTCTCTAGAACGTAATTGTGGTTGTTTCTGCAGTCCTTGATGCGGTAGGGTCCTGAAAACCTGTTTTGCAAGGGAGAACCTGGGATAGGGAAATAGGCCAACACGAAGTCTCCCGGTTTAAATTTCCTTACTTTGCTGTTCTGGTCGTAATGAGTCTTCATCCTCTCCTGGGCTTTCAATAGATTATCCTTAGCAAAGTTATGCACCCTCTCTAGAATGTGTTGTAGGTTTTGAAGAAACTGGGGCACATTCTGATGCTCACTGAAGGTGGCATCACGTAGAGAGTCTTTAAAAGCTTTGAGAGGAGTACGGCACTTACGTCCGTAGAGCATCTCATAAGGAGATACTCCTAGAGACTCATTGGGAAGACTTCTAAATATACACATGATTAGATCTAGTTGTTTATCCCTATCCTTAGAGGTTTCATTGCAAAACTTCTTCAGGAGTGCTTTAATAGTTTGATGACTACGCTCAAGAGAACCCTGTGAAGCAGGATGATAGGGGCTGGACAATACCTGTGTGATGTTGAACTCTTCCAGTGTCCTCTTGAAGAGATCACTGGTTAAGTTGGTGCCACAGTCACTCTGAACCTCCCTTGGAAATCCATACTGGGTGAAGATCTTCAATAAGCGTTTTACCACCGTAGCAGCCGTAATGTTCTTTACTGGAACTGCTATGGGGAATCTGGTGTAGGACACAGGATGGTTAGTATATAGGCGTTGCCAGAACTGGTCCGAGGTAAAGGACCAACACAGTCTATAATAAGTCTGTGGAAAGGTTCCGCAGGCACCTGGATGGGTGTCAGTGGTGCTCTGGGGATAGAGATGTTCGGTTTACCTGCCATCTGACATGTATGACACTGTTTGACGTACTGTTTGATGCTATTTACCATACCTGGCCAGTAGTAGTCTTGACGGATTCCGTGGTAGGTCTTGTTAAAACCGTAGTGCGAAAGTGCTCCGTGGGCCAGGTGTAGAATAGTGGGCCGCAGGCTGGCAGGAATCACTAGTTGTTCGACGTTGGCCCAATCGTCCTCCTCCTTCAGTTTACTGGGTCTGTATCTGCGGTAGAGCAACTCGTTCTCTAGAAAGAACCCAGGAATACTGTCAGGTTGAGTCTCAGCCTGGAAGAATAATGGTGTCAAGGTAAGATCTTCCCTCTGTAACTTACGGAACTCCAACGTGGTCAGATTCGGGGGTAGTTTCTTAGGGTCTTGAGGGACAGCAGTAGCAGTAGAGTCAGCTGGCTGGGGTCGTGCAGCTTGTGCACGGGTGATCACTAAAACCGGAGGAGAAATTTCATCACTCTCTTGAACGATGAACATACTCAAAGATGGGATTATCCATTACAGAGGTACACACCTGGGGTTTGTCCATGACGATCAGGTTGGTCGGTTGCAGGTCTTCTACCAAGTCGTTGCCCAGGAGAAGTTGCACTCCAGGCATGGGAAAAGGCTTTTCCCTGATGGCGACTTGGACTTCACCGGTCACGAAGGGACAATCCAGGTGGACTCTGGCGAGGGGATAAGGTGTGGTAGCAGTGAGGTCAGTGATGAAGACAGTTTCCCCGGTGTAGGCGATATTGGGCATAGCTGATTTCAAAAGGATTGATTGAAGAGCCGCTGTGTCCCTCAAGATCTTCAGTTTGAAACGTCCCTCTGGATCTGAACCGTTGGGAGAGACAGTTCCAGGATACAGGTGTTTACTGAAGAAAGAAAGATCATTAACATGATACCAACATTCATCACAGGCTTACCGGACTTAGGAGGAGTCTGTTTGGGTTTAGTGGATTCAGTATTACCTTTGTATTGAGACTTACCACATTTATCTATGGTATGTCCATAGAGTCTACAATACTTACAGTACAATTGCGAGCCAGCTTGATCGGTACTCACTTTCTCGTAACTGTACCAAGACTTCTTACTGGAAGGTGGTTCTGGTGTCAGCCGGTGGATGAGGCTGTGTCAGCCGACTTAGCACATTTTAAGTAGTCGGTCTCTTCTTTATCTGCTAAATATAAACGGACAGGAGGAGGCACACGCCTCAAGAATTCTTCAACTAGCATGAGGTTGACGAGTTCTGCAAAGGTAGAGACATGTGCTGCTTCCAGCCATTTCATAAAATATCTCCTTTTGGTATTAGCAAATTCTAGAAAGGTGGTGGTACTTGCCTTTAGGTGGTCACGGAATTTTCTTCGGTAGCTTTCGGTGGAGAGAAGGAAGGCGTCCAACACTGCTTGCTTCAGGGTCTGGTAGTCATTCTCAGACGCCAAAGTACTGAGTGTAACTGCAGCTCTACCTGTGAGATGTACTCTAAGAAGGGTAGCCCATTGGTCAGCAAGCCAGCTAAGTTGATTAGCAAGGGTCTCAAAGGTGGTAAAAAATACGTCGACCTCTGTCTCTACAAATGGTGGCATTAACTTACTTGCATGGGAGATATTGAAACTTACTGGAAGACTGGCGGTAGCTTGCTGGCGTTGAGTGAGGTGTGTAGTTTCCAACGCGAATTCTTGTTGACGACATTCCATAGCCAGAGCTGCTTGTTGTTTGTCATGCTCGCGTTGCATCTCCAGGTGACGATGTTTTGCTTCAAGCTGTACTCGTTCACGCTCACGGAGTATTGCAATCTCACGTTCTTGTTCTTCTTTCCTCAAGGCGGCCTCTCTTCCTTTCTCTTCTTTCCTGATTGCAGCTTCCTCTTTCCTCAAGGCGGCTTCCTCTTTCCTCAGTTGTAGAGCTTTTTGTTGTTCGAGGGCTTCCCTTTGCTGCTCTCGCTCGATCTTGGCAAGTTCTAGTTTGAGTTTCATAGCTGCCAAATCAGGTTTATCTGCAATAGAGTAAGTTTCGTGAGTTTCAGAGTCAATCTTACCTTCCTCTAAGAGATAATCCAGTAACAGGTTATGCAGTTCATTTTTGTTGGCTCCACGGGGAACATCTAGTCGATACTCATGTGCAAGAGTTTGTAATTCGGTCCTCTTGGCACGACTTAAGTTCCCTATTTCACCTGCTGGATCTGCACAGAAAGCTTGGAGACGAACATGGTGAAATTAGCAAATAAATGTACAACGAATATACTGTTGTGATATGGTGAATGTCAGAAACAGGACAACGTGGCAACTGGTACCTATCCTGTGGAATTGTTAACAATTAATGTTAATTTCAAGATGGTAAATGATTAATAAATCAAGATCGCAGGAAATTTTGTACCAGGTACTGAATGTAAGACGATAAGGGCAAGAAAATCCTACTAAGTAAGCGAAACTGAGTTTCTAAAACAAATGAAACATTTAATTGCCTCAAAAGTGAATTAGGTAGTCCAAGGATGTAGGCATACCTTGCCGAGTCTCTATAGGACATAAGCAAGTTTTTCCCACTGAAATGAAATATGATACTTACAGAATTAGCGAACTTTTGTGCTCTGAAAAAAGAAAGCTAATTCCCTACCTAGGTAAATATCATCATCTCTGTCCGACGTGTAGGGGTGCGAGGTGTCAACTGGTGACGAGAACTGCTGCTGAGGTCCCAATTCAGCAACAAAGTTCGTGCTAGAGGAACTATGGCCCTCTTTATCCTCCTACAGTCGGATTGCAGAAGATTAGGTGCTCTTGACCCGGGGACAGACCACAGTACCAGGGTACCAATATGATGATCTGCCGAAAATATGAGAAATATCCTAGGGACAAAAGATGGTAAACACGAGTAATAACACGGAGGGAGAGATGACCAATTAAGAGAATGACTGCGGCCTACAGTCACCATGTAATCCAAAGTTGTCTCACACTCACCATATGCTACTCTCGGAATGCACAATACACAGCACCATATGAAAATAAAATTGAATATTGAAAATAGTGAAAAGCAACTGTACCAAAGCCAAGTACGCTTATCACAAATTTACGTTCTGTTACTAGTACCTGAGTGAAGCTCCTTGGACAGGCCCCCATGAAATGTGACGGTAAAGTGTTGGAGTGTTGATGTTCGGCAGTCCTCCAATGGCAGGTGTCAATGCCTTGTCACACTTACATAAAAAACATGTAAAACATGTTAAACAAAATATACAAAATAAAAACACAAAATATAAACAATTAAATTTTAATTACTTTATGTTATGGACCCGAGCCCAGCGTCGTAGCACGGAGCAGTGACGTCCACGCCATCTGTGGGTCAGCTCCCGAAACCCCCTCCAAATGGACGACGCCATCTAGTGAGGACGAGATATACCGGCCACAGGGGCTGGTTTCCCGTCTTGATCAGCTAGTAACATAGCCGCTGCTGACCTCTGGTGAGGTGACGCTTAGACAGCAACGCCATCTATGGAGTGGATAGGTGGGCGTTTGTGTCTAAGCCTGTAAGTGAGGTGCCCTAGGGTGTTCCTAGTACTGATGACGTGTCTGATTACAGAGTCAACCTGGGACTGCTGTATTGGACGTTGGATCAGTCTACCCAAGGCAGCCTAAGTCTCTCCACGTGTTTGCTGTAGAAGCTGTGAGTCACCCCCCCCGGATGAACACTGTTGTGTTAGCCTTCCTGTGACGTGGCAGAACCTGGAATTGTCGTACCCGGGGCTGACTGGTGGAGAAGACTAGCCACTGGGGTGTTGTGGTGAGGAAAGTGATCAGCGCAATCACACGAGGCTCCTGCCTAGGGCTCGCAACCCTACTATCGGTCGTGGAGTGGCCTACGCAGCGTTGCTGATTGGAACCTGCCAGCTACAGGCTGGATTTGTGGTTGAAGGCCTCCACGACGGTGCACCCAGTGGGACTGTGATTTGGCTGGCCTGTATCCAGGGTAGACTCGCCTAGGGAATCTAAAGATTCATCGAAAGGCCACAAGGAGAGGACCAGGGCTACTCGTCTTGAGCACCGTGAAACATCCTGAGTCTTTGGAAGAAGAAGAATTTATTGTAAGTAAGTGTAGTCATAGTAACCGCGTGTGACTGTTTATATATTTATTTATGGTGGTGGAATAATTATATATTTAATTTAGTGCAGTTTTATCCCTTCCCCTTTAATTTACTTGCGTTACGGAACACACCCCTTGAAAGCCACTACTAACTTGGGGCCGGATACCCAAACTCTAATAACATCAGAGAAAGAACCCAGTTGCAACCCAATAGGGCCGTAACACTTTAGAAAACAACATATGAACAAAGACAATCCCTTGGCTTACGTAAAATTCAAAACAAGTCAACAAACAAAACAACATGAATAATTAATAGATGTGAAAATTTACTCTAATATAAAATAATGTGCAAGACAATAAATAATAATCAGGTGCTGAGAATATTGGCTAGAGCTGCCACCTCCCTTAGTACACGACAGCCAGGGCTTAGTCTACCAGAGAGAGATGTCAACTTCTAAGAGCACAAAGATATTCTGAGGAGGACGGCGTGAGCTGGCCCAGACGTCGACTCAGGTAGAGGGCGTGAGTGCAGGTGCAGGTGTGCTGTCGGCGATACACCAGCCAATCAGGAGCAGGCAGGCGGAGAATGGTGTAGTTTGCTCGATGACGACGGGTGGAGAGCCAGCGTGTCGGGTGGTGCAAGGTACGCTTTGCTTCCTGGGCAAAACGTTTTGTGATACTGGTGGACGTACCTTTAATATAGTATCTTGTACTTGTAGAATGACGTGAATGATATAGAGAAGAGCAGGCTCAATCTCTCTTGAAAGAGATTATCGTCACAAATATATATATATATATATATATATATATATATATATATATATATATATATATATATATATATATATATAAATATATATATATATATATATATATATATATATATGTATATGTCGTACCTAGTAGCCAGAACGCACTTCTCAGCCTACTATGCATGGCCCGATTTGCCTAATAAGCCAAGTTTTCATGAATTAATTGTTTTTCGACTACCTAACCTACCTAACCTAACCTAACCTAACTTTTTCGGCTACCTAACCTAACCTAACCTATAAAGATAGGTTAGGTTAGGTTAGGTAGGGTTGGTTAGGTTCGGTCATATATCTATGTTAAGTTTAACTCCAATAAAAAAACATTGACCTCATACATAATGAAATGAGTAGCTTTATCCTTTCATAAGAAAAAATTTAGAGAAAATATATTAATTCAGGAAAACTTGGCTTATTAGGCAAATCGGGCCTTGCATAGTAGGCTGAGAAGTGCGTTCTGGCTACTAGGTACGACATATATATATATATATATATATATATATATAACTGAAAACTCACACCCCAGAAGTGACTCGAACCCATACTCCCACAACTGGTATGTACAGGGACGCCTTAATCCGCTTGACCATCACGACCGGACAAAAGGAAGTGATAGCCGAGGCTATATGAACCACTTCCCCGCCGGCACTCGGATGGTAATCTTGGGCATAGCATTTTATCAAATCACCTCATTCTTTGGGGCACACGTGAGGAACACAAATGCAAACAAGCCTGAATGGTCCCCAGGACTATATACAACTGAAAACTCACACCCCAGAAGTGACTCGAACCCATACTCCCACAACTGGTATGTACAGGGACGCCTTAATCCGCTTGACCATCACGACCGGACAAAAGGAAGTGATAGCCGAGGCTATATGAACCACTTCCCCGCCGGCACTCGGATGGTAATCTTGGGCATAGCATTTTATCAAATCACCTCATTCTTTGGGGCACACGTGAGGAACACAAATGCAAACAAGCCTGAATGGTCCCCAGGACTATATACAACTGAAAACTCACACCCCAGAAGTGACTCGAACCCATACTCCCACAACTGGTATGTACAGGGACGCCTTAATCCGCTTGACCATCACGACCGGACAAAAGGAAGTGATAGCCGAGGCTATATGAACCACTTCCCCGCCGGCACTCGGATGGTAATCTTGGGCATAGCATTTTATCAAATCACCTCATTCTTTGGGGCACACGTGAGGAACACAAATGCAAACAAGCCTGAATGGTCCCCAGGACTATATACAACTGAAAACTCACACCCCAGAAGTGACTCGAACCCATACTCCCACAACTGGTATGTACAGGGACGCCTTAATCCGCTTGACCATCACGACCGGACAAAAGGAAGTGATAGCCGAGGCTATATGAACCACTTCCCCGCCGGCACTCGGATGGTAATCTTGGGCATAGCATTTTATCAAATCACCTCATTCTTTGGGGCACACGTGAGGAACACAAATGCAAACAAGCCTGAATGGTCCCCAGGACTATATACAACTGAAAACTCACACCCCAGAAGTGACTCGAACCCATACTCCCACAACTGGTATGTACAGGGACGCCTTAATCCGCTTGACCATCACGACCGGACAAAAGGAAGTGATAGCCGAGGCTATATGAACCACTTCCCCGCCGGCACTCGGATGGTAATCTTGGGCATAGCATTTTATCAAATCACCTCATTCTTTGGGGCACACGTGAGGAACACAAATGCAAACAAGAGTCACTTGTTTGCATTTGAACACAAATGCAAACAAGATGGGTTCGAGTCACTTCTGGGGTGTGAGTTTTCAGTTGTATATAGTCCTGGGGACCATTCAGGCTTGTTTGCATTTGTGTTCCTCACGTGTGCCCCAAAGAATGAGGTGATTTGATAAAATGCTATGCCCAAGATTACCATCCGAGTGCCGGCGGGGAAGTGGTTCATATAGCCTCGGCTATCACTTCCTTTTGTCCGGTCGTGATGGTCAAGCGGATTAAGGCGTCCCTGTACATACCAGTTGTGGGAGTATGGGTTCGAGTCACTTCTGGGGTGTGAGTTTTCAGTTGTATATAGTCCTGGGGACCATTCAGGCTTGTTTGCATTTGTGTTCCTCACGTGTGCCCCAAAGAATGAGGTGATTTGATAAAATGCTATGCCCAAGATTACCATCCGAGTGCCGGCGGGGAAGTGGTTCATATAGCCTCGGCTATCACTTCCTTTTGTCCGGTCGTGATGGTCAAGCGGATTAAGGCGTCCCTGTACATACCAGTTGTGGGAGTATGGGTTCGAGTCACTTCTGGGGTGTGAGTTTTCAGTTGTATATAGTCCTGGGGACCATTCAGGCTTGTTTGCATTTGTGTTCCTCACGTGTGCCCCAAAGAATGAGGTGATTTGATAAAATGCTATGCCCAAGATTACCATCCGAGTGCCGGCGGGGAAGTGGTTCATATAGCCTCGGCTATCACTTCCTTTTGTCCGGTCGTGATGGTCAAGCGGATTAAGGCGTCCCTGTACATACCAGTTGTGGGAGTATGGGTTCGAGTCACTTCTGGGGTGTGAGTTTTCAGTTGTATATAGTCCTGGGGACCATTCAGGCTTGTTTGCATTTGTGTTCCTCACGTGTGCCCCAAAGAATGAGGTGATTTGATAAAATGCTATGCCCAAGATTACCATCCGAGTGCCGGCGGGGAAGTGGTTCATATAGCCTCGGCTATCACTTCCTTTTGTCCGGTCGTGATGGTCAAGCGGATTAAGGCGTCCCTGTACATACCAGTTGTGGGAGTATGGGTTCGAGTCACTTCTGGGGTGTGAGTTTTCAGTTGTATATAGTCCTGGGGACCATTCAGGCTTGTTTGCATATATATATATATATATATATATATATATATATATATATATATATATATATATATATATATATATATATATATATATATATGCACTCTACCTCATCACCAGATGTCTGTCCCTCCCCAGGTTAACCTACTTTCTGAGGTGTTCACCATCTTACAGTAGCCAAAAACTAAGTGAGTATGACCGGTTACTGAAATCAATGCTAGAAAAAGCTCTTAACCTCTCTCTCGATGACCTACAGTGGAAACAAGCCTCTCTTCCCGTAAGACTTGGGGGCCTCGGAGTTCGAACAGCAACGCAAATTGCTGTTCCAGCCTTCCTGTCCTCCTTATCAGCATCCGACGACCTTGTGAAGGAAATTCTACCTGCCCACTTACATCAGCTGGCAGGTGTACATGATCCCAATTTTACACGCTGTGCCACAGAGTGGGCCTCTCGTGCAGGCCAATCACCTCAACCACCATCCCCAAAATCCCACAAGCAATCCAGCTGGGATGGTCCCATTGTAGACCAAGTTGCTGCAGAGTGCCTGGGTGCTGCAACAACACAACACGACATTGCTCGCCTCACAGCAGTAGCAGCACCACATGCAGGGGATTTCCTGTTAGCAACCCCAATGTCGGCAACTGGCACGCGTCTCACACCACACGCCCTCCGAATTGCTGTGGCCCTCCGCCTTGCTGCCCCAATCCACACCAGATATAGGTGTATTTGCGGCGAGGTGGTGGCTGACAGGTACGGTCACCATGACCTACTCTGCCAAAGCACAGGGGGATGGCACTCGAGGCACAGTGAAGTTAACGACATCATCAAGAGGAGCCTCACCACAGCTGGATGCCCAGCTGAAAGAGAGCCCCGTTACCTAACGCCCCGTAACTCTGATGCTCTTATTGGTCGCCCGGATGGTATCACAGTGAACCCCTGGAAGAATGGCAAGCAGTTGGTATGGGACTACACGTGCGTATCAACCCTGGCTAACACCTACATTAACCTCAGTGTTGCACAACCAGGTGGCGCTGCCACCCACAGGGAAGCAGCCAAATCCCGTAAGTATAGAGAACTGGATCACCACTACAATTTTGTCCCCATTGCTTCTGAGACGCTCGGCGCCTGGGGTAAAAGTGCTACTAGTTTTTTGAAGGAACTGGGTTCTAGGCTCATTGAAACAACAAGGGACCCGAGAGCTGCAAGCTTTCTTTTCCAGCGCCTCAGTGTGGCGATACAGAGGGGAAATGCGCACTGCATCCAGGGTTCCTGCCCGCCATCTGAGGAGCTGGAGGAACTCGACAACCTATGACAACCATCTTTGTAACCCATATGTAACTCCTTTTTTGTAACAAAGTTCAAATAAAGTAAATATATATGTGTACATACAAAAGAATGGGGGTGGTAGGAGAAGATAATATTAGTGTTCAGTGAGAAGCCACAAGGTCTCCTCTGAATACTTTTTATTTTCTTCTCCGAGGCTATGGGTCCCCACATTGGCACCAGAGGTGGTACCCTCACAAACTTTTATATATATATATATATATATATATATATATATATATATATATATATATATATATATATATATATATATATATATATATATATATATATATATATATATATATATATATATATATATATATATTAGTATATTTTGGTAGCAGTCTTTCTTGTAAACATATGTTGTTGAATGTGACCGAAAAGGTAAGATTAATCATTCTAACACGAATTTTCTCAATATTTCTTGTTTTTCTTCACTGTCGATGGTAATTTAAAAAATTAATTCTCCAAAATTCCTTTTTATTTCTAGTCTGCCGCCTGAACACCTTTCGTAATAACTTATTATATTTTCAAAGACTTTGGTTTACACACAACTGTAACCTGTAAACACGCAAAATAAATCCATACTTATATTCGCTTTGGGTGAGGTGATATGGTACACAAGTTTTGGGTGAGGTGATATGGTACACAAGTTTTGGGTGAGGTGATATGGTACACAGGTTTTGGGTGAGGTGATATGGTACACAGGTTTTGGGTGAGGTGATATGGTACACAAGTTTTGGGTGAGGTGATATGGTACACAAGATTTGGGTGAGGTAATTAACATTTGCACATGGCAGAACACGAATCAATGGGTATAAAAACATAAGAATGGAAGTAACTTCAGAAGGCATATTGGCCTATACTTCCTCTTGATGCTTCTTTATTGGTTCGGGGTCTTGAAGTGGGTAGAATATAGTAGTGCATTAATTGGCTATTAATTGCTGGTGTTGACTTTTTGATGTGTCGTGCCTTGCAGATGTCAAGCCGCCTGCTATCGTTGTATCTATCGATGATTCCTGTGTTGTTTGTTAAGATTTGTCTGGTGATGGTCTGGTTGTGAGAAAAGATTTTAAGTTCCTTGATGGATCCCTGTTGTTTATGCATTGTTAATCGCCTGGAAAGAGACGTTGTTCTCTTGCCTATATTCTGAGTTCTTTGGGGCTTACAGTCTCCAAGTAGGCATTTGAAGGCATAGGCGTCGTTGGTTTCCTTCAAGGCGTTCTGCTTAGTGTCTCGAGAGTTTTTCCTGAATAGGTAGTTTTTTTTATTTTGTATTAAATTGTCAATTGCATTTTCTGATTTTTGTCTGTAGGGATTGTCTGTTTGTATTGTTCCTATCAACAATATTTTTCTGGACCCTTTCGTCCATTTTATGAGCCGTCGAAAAGAAGTTCCTGTAAAACAGTCTAATAAGAGGTACATGTGTTGTGTTAGTTGACTCTTCAAGGGTTGCAGGGCGTTTCACCTTTCTTTTTATGAGGTCTTCAACAAAACCATTAGAGAAGCTGTTGTTGACTAGGACCTGCCTTACCCTACAGAGTTCTTCATCGACTTGCTTCCATCCTGAGCTGTGGCTGAGAGCATGGTCGATGTAAGCGTTGACAACACTCCTCTTGTACCTGTCTGGAGAGTCACTATTGGCATTGAGGCACTTTCTAATGTTTGTTTCCTTAGTGTAGACTGCAGTGTGGAAGCCTCTGCTCCTTTCGTGACTGTTACATCTAGTAAGGACAGCTTCCCATCCTTCTTCATCTCGTAAGTGAAACGCAACACAGAATTCTGCTCAAATGCCTCCTTCAGCTCCTGAAGACGTCTGGCATCAGGTACCTGCAAAAAAATGTTGTCAACATACCTGCAGTATATGGTAGGTTTCAAGTCCATGTCAACTAAGACCTTCTGTTCGATGGTACCCATGTAGAAGTTCGCAAACAGGACACCTAGGGGAGAACCCATGGCGACCCCATCTACTTGCTTATACATGTGCCCATCTGAGCTCAAGATGGATGTTTCTTTAGTGCAAGCTTGGAGTAGTTTCCTTAGTATGGTTTCTGGTAAATCAAAAGGAGTACAAGCCGGATCACGATACACTCTGTCCGCTAGTTTTTCCGATTGTTTCATCCTCAGGTACGTTGGCAAACAGTGAATCTACATCCAACGAGGCTCTTATGCATGTGGCCCGCATTCCTCTCAGTAAGTTAACAAATTCCTTTGGAGACTTCAGGCTGATCATCTTTTGTCCGGCCGTGATGGTCAAGTCGGTAAGGTGTCCTGTACACCGGTTGCAGAGTGCTCCTGGCAATATGGGTTCGAGTCACTTCTGGGGTGTATGTTTTCCATACACCCCACAGCCTCAGCAACCTTTCCCTGTCTCCCAGTCCTCCCCACTATTCCCCCCCTCCTCTATTCCTTCATCATCCCAACCATTCCTCACTCCCACATAGCCGCGTCTTCCCAACCATTCCCTATTCCTCCGTCCCCTCGTCCTCCCTACCATTTTCCCCTCACCAGACCCTTTGTCCTCCCCATCCACCCCCACTTCAGCATCCCCAGCTCCTCCTAACCATTCCCCACTCCACCGTCCCCTCATCCTTCCCACCTTCCCCCCACTCCCCTGTCTCCTTGTCATCCCCACCATTCTTCATTCTCCTGTTCCTTTGTCCCCAGCTCCCCCGTCCACTCGTCCTCCCCACCATTTCCCCCTCCCCTGTTCTCTCGTCCTCCCTACCATCCCCCACTCCCTCGTCTGATGTATCCCCAAATGATCTGATTTTCCTATCAGAAAATTGGAAACATCAAATGATCTGATGCTCCCATCACTGAAATATAAGGGAAAACAGTTAAAAAACGAAATTAAAAACAATGAAAAACTAAAAACTAAACTATACTCACAAAATGAATGGTATGGTAAACAACACAGCTCAATTCCAACGCAATGTCACACATAATAATTCAATCAAAATGAAAATAAATCGAAATCTATGAAATTTCAATTTATCAATGAACTCGTTAACATTGAAACGCTGTTTCTTAAAAGAAGAATTTTTTTACCAGTCGCAGGTGTGGCATCTGTACATATACCCACGAAATGATCGGTATGGTAAACAACACAACACAGTTCTAGTGCAATGTCACACAAAATAATTAAATCAAAATTAAAATAAATCGAAATCTATGAAAATGCAAATTGTCAATGCAATTGGAAACATTGAAATTGAATCATAACATATTTAGTATAGCGTGTCTGGCTCTTACGTGCAACAGATGGCGCTGTTTCATTAAAATAAAAAATGTTTTTACCTTTCACAGGTGTGGTATCTAAACTTATACTTACTAATTAACGGTATGCTAAACAACACAGCTCATTTTCAATGCAATCCCAGACAAAATAATAAAATCAAAATGGAAATAAATCGAAATCTATGAAAGTTCTATTTATCAATGCAATCGGAAACATTGAAATGGAATTGTCACATAATATAGCGTGCGTTGCTATTACGTGCAACAGATGGCACTGTTTTTTCCCCAAAAACATGTTTTTACATGTCACAGGTGTAGCATCTCCATAGTAGGTATATAAAAACATGCACGTATTCGAATGAAACGTTGTGTCAAAATTTCAAAGCATTCGGTAAAGAGATTTCGAAAATTTCCCTCACTTGAAAAACTCAGTTTTCAAAAAAATGCATGTTTTTACCTGTCACAGACTTGACATGTATAGTATGTATAGAAAAACATGCTCGTATGCGAATGGAACGTTGTGTGAAAATTTCAAAGCAATCGGTGAAGAACTTTTGGAGATTAGCGATTTTGAGCAAACAAACATATACATTTTTATTTATATAGATAGATGACAAATTCTTACTTCTTGGATGGGATTTTCGTTCGAACGCTTTTCTGGGGTGCTTCATTTCCAGTCTTTTTAAATACTCCAACGAACAGTCAGCCATCGTATGAGAATCCCACCTTCATGGTAACTTGTAGCTTGATGGAACATTTCACTTTTCTCATCACTTATGTCATCTAGATTTTCAGGAAATTAATCAAGATGACTAACGAGAAAATTAAAAAAAAATCATAACTGGCGTTAATAAAATATAGTGAACATGTATTTAAAACAGTCCACTTCTATTCTCAGAGCTTAACATACTGCTTCATTAGACCCAGTTTCATGTTGAGCAGAGGAAAGTTTATTTTCTCCAATCTTCAAATTTTTTGTTTTCATATTTAGTTTGACATGTTCTAACCTTCTAGTTCTTCTTAGTCCAGTGTTTGTCCTTAGCTCTTCTATCCCACAGGCTCAAGAAACATGAATATTTATTGTATTTTCCTTGTTGACCATGTAAAAAGTGAACCACTTTACGATCCACTCAGGTGGACATGTAAAGGCTATCATATATGGAATCTCAACAAGTTTTTTTATTCGCTCATACTTTTCACTGTGATTTACATAATGACCAATGGGAATTTAAGAATATAAATTTCCATAATGGTGAAAGATCATTTTATGCATTCTCATAGAACTATCTGAAAACAATCGCCACTCATTTGAGTCATGAAGTGTTACACCCATTGTGTGTAACAAATCTGACTCGTCTTGACAATAAACTAAATCACTGTCATCTCTAAGGTATTGTAAAAGATCTTTTTCCCAGTTACGATAAAACCTCACTTTTGTACCATGCTAGAATTAATTTATTGCATTTAATAATAATAATAATAATAATAATAATAATAATGTTTTCCAGGTAGAAGTACTTACATTAAAAATGAGTTACAAACAGAATGTTGGATTTCTAGATAGAGCTAGTATATACCATGCCACTAATACGAAAAAATACGTAAAATACGTAAATATATATTAAAGTCACTAATACGCACAGTGTTTCAGGCAAGCTAGTCTTTATTCTGAAAGCTAATAGTTCTGACGCATTATCGGAAAGACAAATATTTTACAAAGCAATAAATTCGTCCTGAATAAAACACTGGGGCCTCGTGGTTGAACCACATTCTTCAAAATCCACATCAGAATTAAACTCGACAAACTTACCTGCCATATCCTCTTCGTCCTTAAGTGATGGAAGCTCTTTAAAAAGTGGCCCAGGTATATCTGCTGAATGGGGCAATCAGGGACCTGCTCAATCCTGGTTTGGGTACGAAAATTTTTGCAAATGTTTTCTGATTGCAACCCTAAATCTTGGCAAGGTAAAAATAGTGCAGTCATCTACGTTATTTTCCGGCTCTCGGCATATCTCGGAAATGCGAAATATCAGTTTGTTTCGCTTTCCTTTGGTCCACTCTCATAAATGTTCAACACTGGGATTGGATCTTTGATGTGGAGTCCCAAACGTCTCCAGGTGTTAGATTCACGAAAGCACTTACGCAAGCACTTACGAACCTGTACATCTTTTCTCAATCTTTGGCGGCTTTGTTTCCAATTATTAAACAGTTAATGAGCTCCGAAGCACCAGGAGGCTGTTTATAACAATAACAACAGTTGAATGGGAAGTTTTCATGCTTGTAAACTGTTTAATAAATGTAACCAAAGCCGTCAAAGTTTGAGGAAAGATGTACAGGTTCGTAAGTGCTTGCGTAAGTGCTATCGTGAATCTGGCCCCTGGTCTCCAAGTCTAATTTGAAAGTACATCTTCTTTACACAATAACTAATATGCATTCTTTGACTGGGTATAATGAAGCTTCCACATATATAACAAAACGCATCTGAGCTTTTCAAACACTTTCTTCTATCAACAGACATTATCGGAAACAGGAAAAGAGAGTTTATACTTAACACAGTCATCACATAGCTTGTCTCGCCATTACTTTCACTACGTAACATTCCTGGTAGTCACTACATGACTCGTTTCTGCATATTCATGCATGTGTTGTACAGCACACGCACCAGTGGTCATTATGCTGTAAAGATATGCAAAATGCCGTAGAACAAAAACATTCCGTGATAGAAATAGAAATCAGCTCATTGCGCTGAAATTCAGTGCATTGCTGAAATCAGCGCCCCTAAAGTAGCTAAACACAAGTGTCAGATCATAGTTAGCAGAAAACAGCTCAACACAGACAACTGTAAAGAAATGGAAATGGGAACGATTGCCAGAAGCCCAGAAGGACGGTACACAGCAGTGGAAAGCTACCTCCCAGTAACGACTAGAGGAGAAGGCCAAGTATGGTGCTGGAAGCCCATGTAAACAGGATAACATCAGGAGCATACTCTACACTAGCAAAAATCAGAACAGTATTCATGAATGTAAATAAAGAGACATTTAGATCACTATACACAGCCTATCAGTTGTTGAGAATTAAACAACAATGTGAAGGTCTGATTTAAACACCTGAAAAAAAACATGAATGGTTCAAAAATTTACAACGAGGCACGCCCGGAATGCGAGGGATGGGAAATGAAGAAAAAGTAAAAGAACTAGGCTTTACTTTCCTAGAGAAATGAAGAGAGAAAGGAGACATAATGGACACTTATGTAATACTTTGGGGGATTTGCAAAGTGGAAAAAGACGAGCTGTTCAAACTTAATACCAGTACAACTAAGGAGCGAGGATCTTGAGGTTATCTTGAGATGATTTCGGGGCCTTTAGTGTCCCCGCGGCCCGGTCCTCGACCAGGCCTCCACCCCCAGGAAGCAGCCCGTGACAGCTGACTACCACCCAGGTACCAATTTTACTGCTATGTAACATTGGCATAGGGTGAAAGAAATTCTGCCCATTGTTTCTCGTCGGCGCCTGGGATTGAACCCCGGACCACAGGATCACAAGTCCAGCGGAGGATGAACTAAATAGAAACAACAGATGAATCACAGAGATGTTGGAAAGCTTTATTTTAGCATAAAATTAGTGGAAAAATTTAATGAACAAAATAGCGAAATTGAAGAAGCAAATTGCATTCATAATTTCAAAAGAAGACACTATAAAGGAATAAGGCAGGAGTCATTGCATTAGACAACAAGCGGTTAGAAAGGCGGGGTATAAGAGCTAAAGCCCAATCAAGCACCCCCAAATACGTGAACACGACTAGATGAGTACACGCACTAATACACATATCTCTCTCTCCAGTCATGTAATAATACCAACAAGGAGCGAGAACAGCACAAGTGAGCAACCTCCCCATAAACATGAGGCTCCAACAATCAACAAGCTCTCGCAACGACCGCTGTGGTGGTAAGCTTGGGAAGCTGTTGTAGGGCGCTGAGAGAGGACGATGAGAGAGGACGATGAGAGACGGCGATGAGTAAGGACGCTGAGAAAGGACGATGAGAAAGGACGTTGAGAGAGGACGCTGAGAGAGGACGATGAGAGAGGACGATGAGAGAGGACGATGAGAGAGGACGATGAGAGAGGACGATGAGAGAGGACGATGAGAGAGAACGCTGAGAGACGGCGATGAGACAGGATGCTGAGAGACGGTGATGAGAGAGGACGCTGAGAGAGGACGATGAGAGAGGACGTTGAGAGAGGACGATGAGAGAGGACGTTGAGAGAGGACGCAGAGAGAGGAGGATGAGAGAGGACGTTGAGAGAGGACGATGAGAAAGGACGTTGAGAGAGGACGATGAGAGAGGACGATGAGAGAGGGCGATGAGAGAGGACGATAAGAGAGGACGCTAAGAGAGGACGTTGAGAGAGGACGATGAGAGAGGACGATGAGAAAGGACGTTGAGAGAGGACGCTGACAGAGGGCGATTTTAGAGGGTGATGAGAGAGGACGCTGGGAGAGGGCACTGAGAGAGGACGTTGAGAGAGAACGCTGAGAAAGAACATTGAGGACGCTGAAAGAGGACGATGAGAGAAGACACTGAGAGAGGGCGCTGAGAGAGGACGCTGAGAAAGGGCGATGGGGGAGGACGCTGAGAGAGGACGCTGAGAGAGGACGATGAGAGAGAACGCTGAGAGAGGACACTTAGTGAGGACGCTGAGAGAGGACGCTGAGAGAGGGCGCTGAGAAAGGACTATGAGAGAGGGCGACGAGAGAGGACGATGACAGAGGGCGATGAGAGAGGGCGATGAGAGAGGACGATGAGAGAGGACGCTAAGAGAGGACGTTGAGAGAGAGGACGATGAGAGAGGACGATGAGAGAGGGCGATGAGAGTGTACGCGGAGAGAAGACTCTGAGAGAGGATGTTGAGAAAGGACGCTGAGAGACAGCGCTGAGAGAGAATGCTGAGAGAGGACGAGGAGAGAGGACGATGAGAGGGGACGTTGAGAGAGGACGATGAGAGAGGACGATGAGAGAGGACGATGAGAGAGGACGATGAGAGAGGACGATGAGAGAGGACGATGAGAGAGAACGTTGAGAGAGGACGATGAGAGAGGAGGATGAGAAAGGACGTTGAGAGAGGACGATGAGATAGGACGTTGGTAGGGTACGATAAGAGAGGACGTTGAGAAAGGACGCTGAGAGAGGGCAATGTGAGAGGGCGATGAGAGAAGACGCTGAGAGAGGACGCTGAGAGAGGATGTTGAGGACGCTGAGAGAGGACGATGAGAGAGAACGCTGTGAGAGTGGTCTGAGAGAGGACATTGAGAAAGGACGCTGAGAAAGTACGCTGAGAGAGGGCGATGAGAGAGAGCGACGAGAGAGACTGATGAGAGGGGATGATGAGAGAGGGCGATGGGAGAGGACGCTGAGAGAAGACGCTGAGAGAGAGCGCTGAGAGGATGCTGAGAGAGGGCGCTGAGAGAGGACGCTGGAAGAGGACGCTGAAAGGGGACGCTGAGAGAGGGCAATGGGAGAGGATGATGAGAGACAGCGATGAGAGAGGGCGATGGGAGAGGACGCTTAGATAAGACGCTGAGAGAGGACGCTGAGAGAGAGCGCTGTGAGGACGCTAAGAGAGAGCGCTGAGAGAGGGCGCTGGGAGAAGAAGCTGAGAAAGGACGCTGAGAGAGAGCGCTGAGAGAGGACGCTGAGAGAGGGCGATGAGAGGGGGCGATGAGAGACCATGCTGAGAGAGGACGATAAGAGAGGACGTTGAGAGAGGACGATGAGAGTGGGCGATGAGAAAGGACGCTGAGAGAGGGCGATGAGAGAGGACGCTGAGAGAGGACGTTGAGAAACAACGATGAGAGAGGACGATGAGAGAGGATGTTGAGAGAGGACGATGGGAGAGGACGATGAGAGAGGACGATGAGAGAGGTCAATGAGAGAGGGCGATGAGAGAGGACGATGGGAGAGGACGCTGAGAGGACGATGAGAGAGGACGTTGAGAGAGGACGATGAGAGAGGACTCTGAGAGAGGACGATGAGAAAGGATGTTGAGAGAGGACGTTGAGAGAGGACGATGGGAGAAGGCAATGAGAGAGGACGATAAAAGAGGACGATGAGAGAGGACGATGAGAGAGGACACTGAGAGAGGAAGCTGAGAGAGGACGTTGAGAAAGGATGCTGAGAGAAGGCGATGAGAGAGGGCAAGGAGAGAGGACGGTGAGAGAGGATGTTGAGAGAGGATGATGAGAGAGGACGATGAGAGAGGACGATGAGAGAGGACGATGAGAGAGGACGTTGAGAGAGGACGTTTAGAGAGGACGATGAGAGAGGGCGATGAGAGAGGACGCTGAGAGAGGACGCTAAGAGAGAGCGATGAGAGAGGGCGACGAGAGAGAACGATGAGAGTGGGCGATGAGAGAGGACGACGAGAGAGAGGACGATGAGAGGGGACGTTGAGAGAGGACGATGAGAGAAGACGCTGAGAGAAGGCGAAGATAGAGGACGTTGAGAGAGGACGCTGAGAGTGGGCGATGAGAGAGGATGCTGAGAGAGGGCGATGAGAGAGGACGATGAGAGAGGACCCTGAGAGAGGACGTTGAGAAAGGACGCTGAGAGAGCAACCCGTCCTCTTAAAAATAACGTCACTTTTGGCTCGTATGCGCACTATGGCCAAATTTGGACGTAATTTGAAATTAAATCGACTCACAAAAGTGACGTACTGTTCCGTTTTCTGTTTTGAGTCATCCGGCCCTCCTCGGACAGCTTAGAGAAGGAACTTTCAATTAACGTTTTTCATAACGTTTTGAAACTTTATGAGAATTTCCTGCCCACCTAACCTATCAGAGGACCCTTAACTTACCCTTGTTGAAAAAAAAAATCCCAAATTTATTTCCATTTTTTTTTCATTTTCAAATTACGTCCATATTCGGCCATACGGCAAACGGCCAAAAGCGACGTTCTTTTTAAGAGGACAGGTTGCTGGGTGATGAGAGAGCACGATGAGAGAGGACGACGAGATAGGACGTTGAAAGAGGACGATGAGAGAGGACACTGAGAGTGGGCAATGAGAGATGACGATGCGAGATGACGATCAGAGAGGACGTTGAGATAACACGATGAGAGAGGACGTTTAGAGAGGACGCTGAGAGAGGGCGATGAGAGGACGCTGAGAGAGGACGCTAGGAGAGGACGCTGAGAGGGGACGCTGAGAGAGGACGCTGAGAGAGGGCAATGAGAGAGGATGATGAGAGACAGCGATGAGAGAGGGCGATGGGAGAGGACGCTTAGATAAGACGCTGAGAGAGGATGCTGAGAGAGAGCGCTGTGAGGACGCTAAGAGAGAGCGCTGAGAGAGGACGCTGGGAGAAGAAGCTGAGAAAGGACGCTGAGAGAGAGCGCTGAGAGAGGACGCTGAGAGAGGGCGATGAGAGAGAACACTGAGAGAGGACGCTGAGAGAGGACATTGAGAAAGGACGCTAAGGAAGGACGCTGAGAAAGGGCGATGCGAGAGGACGATGATATAGGACGATAAGAGAGGACGTTGAGAGAGGACGTTTAGAGAGGACGCTGAGAGAGGGCGATGAGAGGACGCTGAGAGAGGACGCTAGGAGAGGACGCTGAGAGAGGACGATGAGAGAGGACGATGAGAGAGGACGCTGAGAGTGGGCGATGAGAGAGGACGCTGAGAGAGGGCGATGAGAGAGGACGATGAGAGAGGACGCTGATTGAGGATGTTGAGAAAGGACGCTGAGAGAGGGTGATGAGAGGGCACGATGAGAGAGGACGTTGAAAGAGGACGATTAGAGAGGACAATGAGAGGACGATGAGAAAGGACGTTGAGTGAAGACGTTGAGAGAGGACAATGAGAGTGGGCAATGAGAGATGACGATCAGAGAGGACGTTGAGATAACACGATGAGAGAGGGCGATGAGAAAGGACGTTGAGAGAGGACGAGGAGAGAGGACTAGGAGAGAGGACGTCGAGAGAGGACGATGAGAGATGGCGATGAGAGAGGACTTTGAGAGAGGTAGAAGAGAGAGGACGATGAGAGAGGATGTTGAGAGAGGACAATGAGAGAGGACGTTGAGAGAGGACGATGAGAAAGGACGATGAGAGAGGACGATGAGAGAGGACGTTAGTAGAGGACGATGAGAGAGGGCGATGAGAGAGGAGGATGAGAGAGGATGTTGAGAGAGGACAATGAGAGAGGACGTTGAGAGAGGACGCTGAGAGAGAACGTTGAGAGAGGACGTCGAGAAAGGACGCTGAGAGAGGGCAATGTGAGAGGGCGATGAGAGAGGACGCTGAGGACGCTGAGAGAGGACGATGAGAGAGAACACTGAGAGAGGGCGCTGAGAGAGGACGATGATAGAGGACGATAAGAGAGGACGTTGAGAGAGGGCGATGAGAGGACGCTGAGAGAGGACGCTAGGAGAGGACGATAAGAGAGGGCGATGAGGCAGGGCGACGAGAGAGAGCGCTGAGAGAGGACGATGAGCGAGGAAGCTGAGAGAGGACGATGAGAGAGGACGCTGAAAGAGGACGCTGAGAGATGACGCTGAGAGAGGACGTTGAGAGAGGATGATGAGAGAGGACGATGGGAGAGGACGCTAAGAGAGGACGCTGAGAATGGACGATGAGAGAGGACGATGAGAAAAGTCAATGAGAGAGAGGGCGATTAGAGAGGTCGCTGAGAAAGGACGTTGAGAGAGGGCGATTAGACAAGACGATGCGCGAGGGCGATAAGAGAGGGCGATGAGGGAGGACGATGAGAGAGGACGCTGAGAGAGGACGTTGAGGGCGATGAGAGAGGACGCTGAGAGTGGGCGATGAGAGAGGACGCTGAGAGAGGACGTTGAGGACGCTGAGAGAGGACGATGAGAGAGAACGCTGAGAGAGGGCGCTGAGAGAGGACATTGAGAAAGGACGCTTAGGAAGGACGCTGAGAGAGGGCGATGAGAGAAGGCGACGAGAGAGAGCGATGAGAGTGGGCGATGGGAGAGGACGCTGAGAGAGAACGCTGAGAGAGGATGCTGAGAGAGAGAGCACTGAGATTACGATAAGAGAGGACGTTGAGAGAGGACGATAAGAGAGTGCGATGAGAGAGGACGCTGAGAGAGGACGTTGAGAAAGGACGCTAAGACAAGGCGATGAGAGAGGACGATAAGAGAGGACGTTGAGAGAGGACGTTTAGAGAGGACGCTGAGAAAGGGCGATGAGAGTGGACGATGAGAGAGGACGATGAGAGAAGTCAATGAGAGAGAGGGCGATTAGAGAGGACGCTGAGAGAGGACGTTGAGAGAGAACACTGAGAGAGGGCGCTGAGAGAGGACGCTGAGGACGCTGAGAGAGGACGATGAGAGAGAACACTGAGAGAGGGCGCTGAGAGAGGACATTGAGAAAGGACGCTTAGGAAGGACGCTGAGAGAGGGCGATGAGAGAGGACGATGATAGAGGACGATAAGAGAGGACGTTGAGAGAGGGCGATGAGAGGACGCTGAGAGAGGACGCTAGGAAAGGACGATAAGAGAGGGCGATGAGGCAGGGCGACGAGAGAGAGCGATGAGAGAGAGAGAGCGCTGAGAGAGGACGATGAGCGAGGAAGCTGAGAGAGGACGATGAGAGAGGACGCTGAAAGAGGACGCTGAGAGATGACGCTGAGAGAGGACGTTGAGAGAGGATGATGAGAGAGGACGATGGGAGAGGACGCTAAGAGAGGACGCTGAGAATGGACGATGAGAGAGGACGATGAGAAAAGTCAATGAGAGAGAGGGCGATTAGAGAGGACGCTGAGAGAGGACGTTGAGAGAGGGCGATTAGACAAGACGATGCGCGAGGGCGATAAGAGAGGGCGATGAGGGAGGACGATGAGAGAGGACGCTGAGAGAGGACGTTGAGGGCGATGAGAGAGGACGCTGAGAGTGGGCGATGAGAGAGGACGCTGAGAGAGGACGTTGAGGACGCTGAGAGAGCACGATGAGAGAGAACGCTGAGAGAGGGCGCTGAGAGAGGACATTGAGAAAGGACGCTTAGGAAGGACGCTGAGAGAGGGCGATGAGAGAAGGCGACGAGAGAGAGCGATGAGAGTGGGCGATGGGAGAGGACGCTGAGAGAGAACGCTGAGAGAGGATGCTGAGAGAGAGAGCACTGAGATTACGATAAGAGAGGACGTTGAGAGAGGACGATAAGAGAGTGCGATGAGAGAGGACGCTGAGAGAGGACGTTGAGAAAGGACGCTAAGACAAGGCGATGAGAGAGGACGATAAGAGAGGACGTTGAGAGAGGACGTTTAGAGAGGACGCTGAGAAAGGGCGATGAGAGTGGACGATGAGAGAGGACGATGAGAGAAGTCAATGAGAGAGAGAGGGCGATTAGAGAGGACGCTGAGAGAGGACGTTGAGAGAGAACACTGAGAGAGGACGCTGAGGACGCTGAGAGAGGACGATGAGAGAGAACACTGAGAGAGGGCGCTGAGAGAGGACATTGAGAAAGGACGCTTAGGAAGGACGCTGAGAGAGGGCGATGAGAGAGGACGATGATAGAGGACGATAAGAGAGGACGTTGAGAGAGGGCGATGAGAGGACGCTGAGAGAGGACGCTAGGAGAGGACGATAAGAGAGGGCGATGAGGCAGGGCGACGAGAGAGAGCGATGAGAGAGAGAGAGCGCTGAGAGAGGACGATGAGCGAGGAAGCTGAGAGAGGACGATGAGAGAGGACGCTGAAAGAGGACGCTGAGAGATGACGCTGAGAGAGGACGTTGAGAGAGGATGATGAGAGAGGACGATGGGAGAGGACGCTGAGAATGGACGATGAGAGAGGACGATGAGAAAAGTCAATGAGAGAGAGGGCGATTAGAGAGGACGCTGAGAGAGGACGTTGAGAGAGGGCGATTAGACAAGACGATGCGCGAGGGCGATAAGAGAGGGCGATGAGGGAGGACGATGAGAGAGGACGCTGAGAGAGGACGTTGAGGGCGATGAGAGAGGACGCTGAGAGTGGGCGATGAGAGAGGACGCTGAGAGAGGACGTTGAGGACGCTGAGAGAGGACGATGAGAGAGAACGCTGAGAGAGGGCGCTGAGAGAGGACATTGAGAAAGGACGCTTAGGAAGGACGCTGAGAGAGGGCGATGAGAGAAGGCGACGAGAGAGAGCGATGAGAGTGGGCGATGGGAGAGGACGCTGAGAGAGAACGCTGAGAGAGGATGCTGAGAGAGAGAGCACTGAGATTACGATAAGAGAGGACGTTGAGAGAGGACGATAAGAGAGTGCGATGAGAGAGGACGCTGAGAGAGGACGTTGAGAAAGGACGCTAAGACAAGGCGATGAGAGAGGACGATAAGAGAGGACGTTGAGAGAGGACGTTTAGAGAGGACGCTGAGAAAGGGCGATGAGAGTGGACGATGAGAGAGGACGATGAGAGAAGTCAATGAGAGAGAGGGCGATTAGAGAGGACGCTGAGAGAGGACGTTGAGAGAGGGCGATTAGAGAAGACGATGGGCGAGGGCGATAAGAGAGGGCGATGATATAGCTGAAGAACCACACCAGGTGTCTTGTTACTAACGCTTCGATTAATAAATCCCAATGTCCTATTTGCCTTATTACGAACATTTATGCATTGATCCTTTTGTTTTAAATTCTTACTTATCATAACTCTCAGATCCCTTTCGCAATTCGACTTCGCAATCTCAACACCATCTAGCTCGTATCTTGTAACTCAATCATCCTTACCTAGCCTCAAAACATTACATTTATCAGCATTAAACTGCATCTGCCAATCCTTTGACCATTTCAAAACCCCATTTAGATCAACTTGAAGTGATAGTGAGTCTTCTTCCGTGTTAATTTCCCTACCGATTTTTGTATCATCGGCAAATTTGCAAATGTTGCTACTCAAACCTGAATCTAAATCATTGATATATATTATAAACAACAGAGGTCCCAGGACAGAGCCTTGAGGCACTCCACTTACAACATTTTCCCACTCTGACTTAACCCCATTTATACTAGCTCTCTGTTTCCTTTGGAATAGCCATGCCCTAATCCAACTTAATATAGCACCTCCAATACCATGAGCCTCTATTTTTTTAACCAGTCTTTCATGTGGCACCGTATCAAAAGCTTTGCTAAAGTCAAGGTATACGACATCACAATCCTTACCACTATCAACTGCCTCAACTATGCTGGAATAAAAAGATAGCAAATTTGTTAAACATGAACGGCCATTTGTAAAACCATGTTGCGACTCATTTATTAATTTGTGTTTTTCAAGATGAAGACGAATTTTATTTGCAATTATCGAATCAAGTAACTTTCCCACAATAGACTTTAGGCTAATTGGTCGATAGTTTGACGCAAGTGATCTATCTCCTTTCTTAAAAATTGGTATCACATTAGCAACTTTTTATAACTCTGGCACTCTGCCTAACTCTATTGATTTATTAAATATGGTAGACAGTGGGTCGCAAAGCTCCTCTTCGCATTCTTTAAGCACCCTGGCAAACACTTCATCCGGCCCTGGGGATTTGTTTGGTTTGAGTTTAACTATTTGTTTAATTACATCCTCCCTGGTAACTGCTAAACTAGTCAACCTGTCCTCGTCCCCACCCACATACACTTGTTTGGCTGAAGGCATATTGTTAAGTTTCTCTTTAGTAAATACAGATATAAAATATTTATTAAAAATACTACTCATCTCTTCATCATTATCTATTATTTGACCTGTCTCAGTTTTTAATGGACCTATCCTCTCCCTAATCTTTGTCCGGTATAACTGGAAAAACCCTTTAGGATTTGTCTTTGCTTGCTCTGCTATGCGAACTTCATAGTTTCTTTTTGCTTTCCTTATCTCTTTTTTAGTATTTCTAACCAGTTGTACGAATTCCTGTTCTAAACTGACTTCCCCATTCTTAATCCTTTTGTACCAAGCTCTCTTTTTACCAATAAGGTTCTTCAGATCCTTTGTTATCCACTTTGGATCATTAGTATTCGATCTATTCAATTTATATGGTATACTACATTCCTGGGCTTCGCTTAGAATATTTTTAAATAGGTTATATTTTGAGTCCACATCGAAAACCCCTTTTACGTCACCTATCGCTGGGTTCACGTCTAGCTCTAAGACCGGCCTACACCCAAGACTTTCCAATCTATTTGACCCAATAAATTTCTTAGGTTATTGAAATTAGCTTTTCGAAAATCAGGTACTTTAACAGAATTTTCTCCATTCCAGAATTTTTCTCCAGATCTATTCCATTCTATGCTAAATCTGATTTCTTTATGATCACTTCCCTAGCTCACTCCCTATTTCGATGTCCTTAATTTGTGTTTCCCTGTTAGTTAACACTAAATCTAAAATATTATTTTCCCGCGTTGGTTCCTTAATGTGTTGCGTAAGAAAGCAATCGTCAATTAATTCTAGAAAATCTTCTGCTTCATTATTCCCTGTTTTGTTCAACCAGTTTATTCCACTAAAATTAAAGTCACCCATGACATAAATACTGTTAGATCTCGATAATCTAGATATTTCATCCCATAGATGCTTTGCTCCATTCTGTCTATATTTGGTGGCCTATATATAACTCCAATTATAATATTATTTGCTTTTTCGTTTAATTCTATCCAAATAGTTTCTGTGTGTGGCTCAGACTTGATTCCCTCTTTGAGATTACATTTCAAATTGTCCCTAACATATATGGCTACTCCCCCTCCTCGTCTAATATATCTATCTGTATGAAATAGTTTAAATCCATTTATTTGATTTTCAGCTAATAGTTCTCTATTTTCTACATTCATCCACGTTTCGGTCAGCGCTATAATATCTATTTTTTCTGTGCAGACAAGAGCATTTAATTCGTTTATTTTACTTCTTAGACTTCTACTGTTAGTGTAATATACCCTAAGTGAATTGTTATTTTGAAGCCCTTCAATTTCCCTGATCATTTTGCCAATTCTTTTCTCCCCCAAACACATACCTTTATTACCTCCTTCCTCAAAATCAATTCCCATACCACTATCTGCTAACAGTTTAAACCCAAACAAACACCTCTAACCACTGGTTCCAACGAGTTCGCAACAGCAACAACCCCAGCCCTCGAAAGATGCACCCCATCACGAGCATACATTTCATTTCCTCTACAGAAGTGTTCCCAGTTGTCTATAAAAGATATTGCATTAGATTTGCAATATCTTTCCAGCCTGCAATTGACACCAAGTGCCCTCGACATCCATTCATTTCCCACCCCCCTTTCTTGGAAGAATGCCACATATGATCGGGATTCCTCCCATGCTCCTAACTAATTCTATTGATGTCTTGAATCACTGTATTAGTTCCTCACTCCTAACTCGTCCAACATCATTACCCCCTGCACTAATTCAAATAATGGGTTTGTTCCCATTTCCCGACATAATATCTTTCATGTTTCCAACAATATCACCAATACCAGCTCCCGGATAGCAAACCCTTAACCTGTTTCCTCTATCTCTGGCACAAAACGTTCTGTCTAAATACCTCACCTGGGAATCTCCCACAACCAAAATTCGCTTTTCCTTTAGGGCACTTTGAGGGACCTGCGCTTCAATGTTCCTCGTTGCTTTGCCCTTGCCTCCTCGTTGAACTACAGATTCACCACAGCACTCGTCCTCTAGCACATCAAATGCGTTAGAAGTCCTTAGGCTATAAGGTGTCGATGAGAGAGGATAGTGAGAGAGGATGATAAGAGAGGACGTTGAGAAAGGACGCTGAGACAGGGCGATGAGAGAGGACGCTGAGAGAGGACGCTGAGAGAGGGCGATGAGAGAAGACATTGAGAGAGGACGATTAGAGAGGGCGATGAGAGAGGACGATAAGAGAGGACGTTGAGAGAGGACGATGAGAGAGGACGTTGAGAGAGAACGCTGAGAGAGGGCGATGAGAGAGGACGCTGAGAGAGGACGCTGAGAGAGGGCGATGAGAGAGGACGTTGAGAGTGGACGATAAGAGAGGACGATGAGAGAGGACGTTGAGAGAGGACGATGAGAGAGGGCGATGAGAGTGGACGTTGAGAGAGGACGATGAGAGAGAACGCTGAGAGAGGGCGATGAGACAGGACGCTGAGAGAGAGCGACGAGAGAGAACGATGAGAGAGGGCGATGAGAAAACGCGATGAGGAAGCTGAGAGAGGACGCTGAGAGAGGATGCTGCGAGAGGACGATGAGAGAGGACTTTGAGAGACCGATGAGAAAGGACGCTGAGAGTGGACGCTGAGAGAGGACGCTGAGAGAGGATGATGAGAGACGGCGATGGGAGAGGACGCTGAGAGAGGACGATAAGAGAGGACGCTGAGAGAGAACGCTGGGAGATGGCGCTGATAGAGGACGCTGAGAGCGCTGAGAGGACGCTGAGAGAGGGCGCTGAGAGAGGACGCTGAGAAAGGGCGCTGAGGGAGGATGCTGAGAGAGGGCGCTGAGAGAGGACGTTGAGAGAGGACGATGAGAGAGAACGATGAGAGAGGGCGATGAGAGATGACGTTGAGAGAAGTCGATGAGAGAGGACGATGAGAGAGGACGACGAGAGAGGACGATGAGAGAGGACATTGAGTGGAGACGATGAGAGAGGACACTGAGAGATGGCGATGAGAGAGGTCGACGAGAGAGGACGCTGAGAGAGGACGCTGAGAGAGGCCGATGAGAGAGGACGCTGAGAGAGGGCAATGAGAGAGGATGATGAGAGAGGGCGAAAAGAGAGGACGCTAAGAGAGGACATTGAGAAAGGACACTGAGAGAGGACGATGGGAGAGGACGCTGAGAGAGGCCGATGAGAGAGGACGCTGAGAGAGGCCGATGAGAGAAGACGCTGAGAGAGGGCAATGAGAGAGGATGATGAGAGAAGACGATGGGAGAGGACACTGAGAGAGGACGCTGAGAGAGAACGATGATAGAGGACGATAAGAGAGAACGCTGAGAGAGGACGCTGGGAGATGGCGCTGATAGAGGACGCTGACAGAGAGCGCTGAGAGGGTGCTGAGAGGGCGCTGAGAGAGGGCGCTGAGAGAGGGCGCTGAGGGAGGACGCTGAGAGTGGGCGATGGGAGGGGGCGATGAGAGAGGATACTGAGAGAGGACGATGAGAGATGACGATGAGAGAGGACGATGAGAGAGGACGTTGAGAGAGGACGATGAGAGAGGACGTTTAGAAAGGACGCTGAGAGAGGGCGATGAGAGAGGGCAGTGAGAAAGGACGCTGAGAGAGGGTGATGAGAAAGGACTCTGAGAGAGGACGAGGAGAGAGGACGATGAGAGAGGGCGATGAGAGAGGACGTTGAGAGAGGACTATGAAAGAGGATGATGAGAGAGGACGTTGAGAGTGGACGCTGAGAACTCTCTCATCTCTCATTCTCTTATTTTTCTTTTTCTCAAATTCAAGTCTTAGTGCTCCCATGCTCTCACTCTCTCTCATTCTCTCTCTTCCTTTCCCTCTCTCTTACTCTATGTTCTCCTTCCCATGCGCTTACTCCCTTGCTCTCTTATTTTCTCAATTTCAAATCTTTGTAGATCTGATTCTTTACTACTGTTAATATATTATTACTAAAATGATGACTTATATATGTGAAAATATGTGATATTATATATGTGATAACTTATATGTGAAAACAAAGTAAAAGAAAGAATAAAGGTTAAGTGGGATGGTGGGTTTGGGTAAAATATACAAAAAGGAGAAACAAAACTACATCTGAAATGTTAGGATAAGGATAATATATTCAACAAATAAACTATATCTGAAAGGTTAGGTTAAAGGGTGGAAGAATAAGAACAATTATAACAAACATAATATATACAACTTATGAGCAACTTGATGAAATGCAAAAAATGACAATATGAGAAATTAACCCTTGAAACGAGTAAATTCCCATATATAACAAAAATCCTTTGAAATGGTTAAACACCCAATCTTTAACAAATAACACTTGAAATGCAAAATTGACCATTTGAGAAAATATCCCTTGAAACGAGTAAATGAATATGAGACATTGACGAAACACAAAAGACAAGCAGGAATATTTATGTAAGTTAGGTCATGTCTTGTTGCGTGAGTTTGACTTGGTAAGTTAGGCAACGTCAGTTTGGGTATGTTAAGTTATGTAAGTTAGGGTAAGTTAGGGTAGGATAGGTAAGTTAGGTTAAGCACGTTAAGTCAGGTAAGTTAGGTTAGGTAAGTTAGGTTAGGTAAGTTACGATAGGTAGGTTAAGTAAGTTAGGTTAGGTTAACTAGATTAGGTAAGATAGGTTAGGTTAAGTTAGGTTAGGTTAAGCAAGTTATGTTAGGTAAGGTAAGGTAAGTTAGGATAGGTTAAGTTAGGTTAGGTTAGTTAAGTTAGGATAGGTAGGGTAAGGTAAGGTAAGTTAGGATAGGTTAAGTTAGGTTAGGTTAGTTAAGTTAGGATAGGTAGGGTAAGGTAAGGTAAGTTAGGATAGGTTAAGTTAGGTTAGGTTAGGTAAGTTAGGATAGGTTAAGTTAGGTTAGGTAAGTTAGGTTATGTTAAGTAAGTTAGGTTAGGTTAAGCAAATTATGTTAGGCAAGGTAAGGTAAGTTAGGTTAGGTTAGTTAAGTTAGGATAGGTAAGGTAAGTTAGGTTAGGTTAAGTTAGGTTAGGTTAGGTAAGTTAGGTTATGTTAGGTAAGGTAAGGTAAGTTAGGTTAAGTTAGGTTAGGTTATGTTAGGTAAGTTAGGTTAGGTTATGCAAGTTAAGTTAGGTTAGGCTAGTAAAGTTAGGATAGGTAAGGTAAGGTAAGTTAGAATAGGTTAGGTTAGGTTTGGTTAGGTAAGTTAAGTTAGTTAAGTTAGGATAGGTAGGTCAGGTAAGTTAGGTTAGGTTAAGTTAGGTAATTTACGTTAAGTTAGGATAGGTAGGTAAGATAAGTTAGGTTAGGTTAGGTTTGGATAGGTAAGTTAAGTTAGGATAGGTAGGTTAGGTAAGTTAGGTTAGGTTAAGTTAGGTAATTTACGTTAAGTTAGGATAGGTAGGTAAGATAAGTTAGGTTAGGTTAGGTTTGGATAGGTAAGTTAAGTTAGTTAAGTTAGGATAGGTAGGTTAGGTAAGTTAGGTTAGGTAAGTTAGGTTAGGTTAAGTTAGGTAATTTATGTTAAGTTAGGATAGGTAGGTAAGGTAAGTTAGGTTAGGTTAGGTTTGGATAGGTAAGTTAAGTTAGTTAAGTTAGGATAGGTAGGTTAGGTAAGTTAAGTTAGTTAAGTTAGGTTAGGTTTAGGAACGTTATGTTAGGTAAGTAACATTGGGTGGTGAGGATAGGTTATGTACGTTTATGCAGTGTAGTTCAAAGAACAGTTTTAAGGTAAAGTGACTAAGAAAATATATTTTAACAGAAGTGCAGGTTTGATATGAAAAGCTGAACTAGTTACATTTTGGAGATAAATTTTATGACTGAAGATGTCTTAAAGAATAACTTGTTGGAAGAAGGAGAGTTTCTTTGATGAACGAAGGTGTCTTAGAGAACAACTTTTGATGAACGAAGGTGAGTTAGAGATCACCTTTGATGACTCTGAGAATAACTTTGATGAACGAAGATATCTTATAGATAAACTTTGATAGCTCTGGGAATAACTTTTATGACTTAGAGAACAACTTTGATGAAAGAAGATGTCTTAGAAAGCTTCTATGATGAACGAAAGGTTACTTAGAGAATAACATTTGATGACTGAGATTAACTTTTTAATGTCTCTGGGAATAACTTTTATGACTTAGAGAATAACTTTTGATGAATGAAAGTGACTTAGAGAATAACTTTTGATGTCTTAGAATAACCTTTGATGTCTCTGAGAATAACTTTTGATGTCTTAGAATAACCTTTGATGTCTCTGAGAATAACTTTAGATATCTCTGAGAATAACTTTGATGGACGAAGATGTCTTAGAAAGCATCTCTGATGAACGAAGGTGACTCTGAGAATACCTTTGATGACTCTAAGATTAACTTTGATGACTTTGTGAACAAGTTTGATGACTGAGATTAATTTTTAATGTCTCTTGGAATAACTTTAATGTCTCTTGGAATAACTTTAATGTTTCGAAGAATAACTTTGATATCTCGAGGAGTACCTTTAGTGTGTTTGAGAGTGTCCTTGATGTCTTGCAGAGTGTCTTTGACTATTTTTCTTACTCTTTGAAGTTACAAAAGTGCTGGATGAAGTTACATTTGACTATTTTTCTTACTTAGTGACACATACTTTTAGTTAGGAACAGTGATGAATATGACTATTTTTAACGAAGTGAAAGGATACTTTAGTTAAGAACAGTGTTGGAAAGAGGTAACACTTGACTATTTTCAGTTGAGAGAAGTGATATTTCAGTTAAGAAATGACAAGGAAACATGATGAAAGTAACTATTTTTAGTTGACGGACGAATACTTTAGTTAACACAAAAACATGATGGATATGACTTTTTCTGTTGATTGGCGGATACTTTTAGATAAGAAATGACAATGAAACATGTTGAACACGGTTATTTTCTGTTGACTGGCGAATAAGTTTAGTTAAGAAATGATGAAAGTGATTATTTTTAGTTGATTGACGATGGATAAAGTTAGTTATGAACAGTGTTGGAAAGTTTCATTTGACAATTTTTTATCTAAGAGAAAGGTCATTTTAGTTAAGAACGGTGTTGAACGAGGCTAATCCTGACTAGTTTTAGTTGATTGGATAATAAGTTTAGTTGAGAAATGACGAAAGTGACTCTGTTTTTAGTTGTTTGGTGAAAGATTTTTTTAGTTAAGGAACGTTAAATAACATGTAAGGGAATGAACACAGAGAACATATGGGGAACATGGCAAAGAACACAGAAACATGTAAGAAAAGTTGATGAATACAGTGAACATGCTGGGATATGAACTTACAAAGAACATGAAAACATGCTAAGGAGAATAGGGAATACAAAGAATGAACAATGAACTTGTGAAGAACATAGAGAATATGAAAAAGAATGTAGAAAACATGTAAGTGAAGGTGAAAAACGAAGTGATCTTGTGAGGAACATGAACATGTAGAGGAACATGAATATTGACAAAGAACACAAAAAATATGGAAGACAGAATGAATATTGGGTATAAAAGTTGTAAAGAGAACATGCGAAGAACATGAAAACATAGAAAATATGACAAGAATTTGTAAAGAACATCATGAAACTAAGAGAAAGATCACAGAAAAAATGGAGATACTTGTGAAAATATGATCTGAATGGGCTGTGAACATTTGAAGAACATGGAGTGAACACGGAAAACATGGGTGAGAATACGAAGAATACTGTTAAGTTGTTGTTGGATGAGTTGATGATACATGTTCAGTTTGTCTGGCTGCTTCTGTAGTCGTGTTAATTGAGACTGTAATTGTGAGGCTGCCATAAAATAATTTACTGGAAGTTGTGGATGATCCAACTTCCATGGGAGTCTTACCCAGTATTGTTTATTTTCATAGACAACTGTATCCAGGTATTGCTGGTAAGTCCACGTATCATCAGGACTTGGTTGTTCAGGGATGATGCCTAAAGTGTCTAAATCCCACAGACGATGTATTGGTGGGTCAGACTCAATATCTTCAGATATTTCCCTGAAACGTAGGGGTGACTGTTCCAAGCCTAGTCACGCCACTATTATGTTATTAGATTGTTGGTTTGTGGACGTCGGATTTTGTCTGAAAAGCACCGGTCCTGTAAGCAATTTGCCTCCTGCGGACGACAACAAATTCATTCCGTGTTGTCTAGTGCATCCAGTTATAAACTTGTAATAATGATCCGCGCCTATAAGTATTCCAACATCTGTGAGGCAGTCAGAATTTATTTTATAATCTGCTAGCCTCATGCGGTTTCGTCTAAGATGTCTCGCAGTGCGAGCTAACCCAGTGACTTGTAAGTCTGTAGGAAGTTTATCCACTACTACCGCGTGTATTGGACTAGTAGAAGATCAGAGTCTCACTAATAACTTAACTACTTTGTAGTCACGAGGTCCACTATTTGACAAGAAACCAGAAATATTTAACCTCACACTTTTGGCAGGTTTTAAATTTAACTCATCTACCAACTGTTGTGTAATGAAGGTTTTCTGTGAACCCTGGTCAAAAAGACCTCTAGTGTTAATTCTAGATCTTCGGTTTATTAGTCTAAGTTGAGCTGTAGGCAGAGTGGTATTATTGCCTGACTCAGTAGCAAGTACATTTACTTCTTGATGCACTTTGCAATATTGCACTGCGGTAGAATTCGTGGAATTCTCCCCAGTGGTCATAGTTGGTGTAGAAGATTTTCTACATAAGGCGTAGTGATGTACACCTTGGTTGCATCGGTTGCAGGAGCGTAGCTGCACTACACATTTTTTGGGATCATGAGAGCCCATGCACTTGGTGCACTTGTGTAATTCTTGCAACCTTTTAACCCTAACATTATAAGTAGGATAAACAGAGCATTGATAAGTGGTGTGTCCCTGATTGCAGAACAGACACTTTCTCTGGTTAATAGACTTGGTCTCTTTAGTAGACAAGTCATTGGTTATCTCAGAAGGAGACACCGAATATGTACCTACATTTCCACTCCTTTTCCCAGTGGATGGAGTAGTTTTGGGTTTATATTTATTCGACTTATTCAAAGTCTGTTTAGGTTTGACTGAAGTATCAGTACTAGTTGGTTTAGACTCAGGTTTAATTTTATCATGAGTCTTCAACCTGTTAACCGTTATCCTCAATCCCTCGAATATTTGGTCAAGAGTGAGAAACTCGGTATTATAGTGTGAGCAGAGCTCTGTCAAGACATTTCGAGGTAATTTCCTCTGCAATAGTAACTTGACAGACCATTCTGAAGCAGGTATATTAACTTTAGTACCTAAGGCCTTTACTAGAGACTCTACTTCTAGTCTGAAGCTTTGAAGTGACTCCGGTCTACTATTTGGTGCATTCAGATCTAGTAATTGATAATAGAGGGTAGCTATACTTAACTCTTTGTTGCAATAGTTCAACTTCAAGAGTTTTATAGCTTCCTCATAATTACTCTCATCAAGAGTAAGGTTATGTATAACCTTTTTAGCCTCTCCTTTGAGAAGACTAAGTAGGTATGAAAATTTAGAAACCTTGTCTAAGGACGGTTTCTTATGGATGTGAACTTCAAATGAAGTCCAAAAATTGTCCCAATTTTCTGTATCTAATCCTGAAAATGTAGGTAAGTCTAAAGTAGGTAAACGAATCTCTGGTAGTTGGTTATTGAATTGAGACCCTGTGTTACTGGTATTGGATCCAGATTGTTTTGCTAATTTAGACAGCCTGTCAATTATATCTTGAGTCTCCTCTTCATACTGGGAGATACCGTCTACAATTTGACTTACTTCATCAGGATCGGTTTCTACAGTATTTAGTAGAGCAATATAAGACTGACTTGTGGACTTGACTTGATCAAATTTCAGATCAGCCACTCTAACTGATGTCTCTAAGTGATAAGAGTCAATGGGAGTATCTTTAGATAAGCCCTCAGCCTTGTTAATTAATCTGGTCAAATGACCTTTAAGGCCAATGTAGGTTCTCCTTAATTGCCCAGGAGTAGCCATGTTGGGCTTGGGTCCAAACTTCATGGGATTAGTATATGTATTACTAATGAAGCTTGGATACTTGTTCATTAGTGGACAAGTAACATTAAATGTAGCCTAGTTTAAGGTGGCTAATTTATACTCTACCTCACTTGAGGTTAAATGTACCTACCTAACAACAAGTAGCTAGATATTTTGTGCACTGTCTGAACTTCACCATTAGTTCTCGTCCGGTTAGCTCTTCAATATCACCATCAGAGTTAATGGAGATTATCCAGCAATACACAAAATAGATACACGAAATAATGAATACAAGAGAAATATTATGGAGACACTCCAATCAGAGTTGTCTCAAAGTTTAATCCGACCCTGTTTAGGGTCAGCACAAATAGTATAATACATACACTACTGACTAGCTTAGATCTAGTCGTGATAATTCCTAACTAAGAACTATAAATTTATTTAGTCTGGGCTTGTACCAAATTCAGCACAATCTCAGCCTAAATTCTACCTAATAAGATTAGTAAAGATTATTGTGGTGCAGTAAGGTGAATATAATTGTGCTGTATTTTTGGGTTTTTTGGTTTTATAAGAGTGCACTTGCACACACAAGTGAAAACAATTATGTACAGTTATGTTTGGCTTGCCAGCCACAGCCGTTTGTGATAGTTGATGGTGTTGATTGACTTGTCAACCACATGCAACCTAGACTCACCTGACAAGTGTACACCATCTCTGGTCAGGTTCTGTCTATAAGGTCTGGCTGTAAATTGGATATATGTGGCATTCAATCTCACTCGTTTTTTCAGCCTGAAATTTATGTACTTAGCAGCTCTCTGGTAGTATTCTGGGGTTATTCCCCAACGATTATCTTGACTTGGTTGGCGAGGTTCCACTAATGTGAATACTACCGAATTACTGATGAGCTTGAAAGAAGAAATTATGGCTTTAAGGTGTTTGATCACCTCAGCTGGATGACGAGTGGGATGAATGTCATTACCACCTAAGTATATAATGGTTAGATGGTGAGGCCACTCTAACGCAGGTGTTAGTGTGGAGTTGTTATAAAGGTTATGAGCTGTTGCTCCTGGTGACCTAAAGATTCTCACTTCTGTGTGAGGTATAGGTCTAAGTGTTGTGGGTAATTGGCTATGACCCACTAATGCTACCTTATACATGAGGTGAAAGTAGTAATATGTTGGTGTGACTTAGACTAACTGATGTGTTACACTGTTGGTTGACACAATTAATTAAATAGTTAGTCTAGCTTACATCACACAAGGATTAGTTATTAATGATTAATATTTGTAATTATAAATTTAAGCCTATCCGGTTCGAAGGACCATAATGTGGGACATTTGGGGCTTGACTCTAATTATTTAAATATTAATATAGTAAAATTAATTACGAAGGACCACCCACTTTTATAGTAAAGAGGGAAACTGAGAAAATGTGATCATAAGAACATTCTAGATGAACCAGTAACTATGGATAAAATACTAGAGAATATGATCATTGAAATAATTAATGGGCTGTATAATTAAATGAATCAAAGCCTCAAACACCTACATTGGGGGGGGGGGGTATTACTGGAACTCAGTATGTCCAGGAACTAGTGTGGTTCGTTCACTAATCCAATGTATAATAATCTAATCCTATGAATACTTATGAAATCATTATCATTATCATTAAGGGGAACATAGATTATGAATATGTATAATAATAATTATAATAAACACATGTTAATCCAATGAACAGAGTTCTGCATGTAAAAGAGTACAGATAATAAATTCGAGGAATACAAAAGGAATCTTAGCTTAATGACGATTCCTTAGCAGTTAGTCACGACGCTTCCTCTGATTCTCCTGGACTCGTCATGGAACACTGGGAGTTGATTAACATGGGAAACGACAGCTCGGAGAATTCTTTACACACTCTGCAAAAACAATGGTTTCCAGTAGCAACAGATTAAACTACTGGATTTCTATGTTCAATAAATGGATATTAATAAAAGGAGAAAGATAATGACCTGTGTTTTTTAGTTGTTATACGTCGTCACGACAAGCTACCCAGCTATAAACCCACCCCCGATCTGATGCATCAAACAAGGTTAAGGTACTTAGCTAATATGGGCACTGTGTAAGTTAAGGCTTGCCGAAGGTCGCGTCCTAGGCTCTAGACTTGTCTTATCCTAGATACTGACGCGCTCCACTGGCCGGTCACATGGAGTTACATAGAACCAAATTTAACAGGTTCAGTAAATGACACTGACACCAAGTGAAGGTATTGTCTGCAAGGTTCTTCACACCTCACAGTGGCGACTTTCTTCTGGAGATTTGATAGCGTTTACCCTGGTGGCTGGGTAATGGCGTCTCCTCGTGAGCACCCCGTGAACACGCCTGCTCGTGAGCGTTTCAACACGTGGACTGGCGTCTTCTTCCGCCCCGCTCCGCGTCCCGCGTTTGTTAACCAAATTATTTATTATGGATATTATCATTTCTCGCGGTTGTGCTTGAAATGCTCGGGTTAGGACGGGTTTATTATTTGGAAGAGTCAAATATTATTATTTGCCAGTTCTATGATAGTAAACGAACAATGGAGAAGAATTAATGTCTCTCCAGGGCATTCACTCGTGACGTTAATTTTATTACTAGATAACAGCTATAACTATAAACGCTCTATTTTGCTTTAGTTGGAGATCAGTTTATCTGTAATTAATTATCACACAGAACACCGTTGTTTATGGAGAATCAAATTCAATTCTCAGGCACATTGGACATAAATGTGCTTATTACAATGGAATCTGACGCAATACTGGAGTCGGGTGACGTAAGAATTCTAGCCTTACTGTACAGATGCAATTATTAGTACGTGTGAACTCTACATTGGGTTAATTTTACTCACCACAATGATTAGTAGAATTAGTAATAATTAATGAGAATACAACAGTGTTGTATTCAGTGTTGGAAATTTCCAACAAGGTTAGGTAGGGTTGGTTAGGTTCGGTCATATATCTACGTTAATTTTAACTCCAATAAAAAAAAATTGACCTCATACATAATGAAATAGGTAGCTTTATCATTTCACAAGGAACAAATTAGAGAAAATATATTAATTCAGGAAAACTTGGCTTATTAGGCAAATCGGGCCTTGCATAGTAGGCCGAGTACGACGTTCTGGCTACTAGGTGCAATATTATATATATATATATATATATATATATATATATATATATATATATATATATATATATATATATATATATATATATATATATATATGTATATATATATATATGTCGTACCTAGTAGCCAGAACGCACTTCTCAGCCTACTATGCAAGGCCCGATTTGTCTAATAAGCCAAGTTTCCCTGAATTAATATATTTTCTCTTATTTTTTTTCTTATGAAATGATGAAGCTACCCATTTCATTATGTATGAGGTCAATTTTTTTTATTGAAGTTAAAATTAACGTAGATATATGACCGAACCTAACCTACCCTAGCTAACCTAACCTAACCTATCTTTATAGGTTAGGTTAGGTTAGGTAGCCGAAAAAGTTAGGTTAGTTTAGGTAAGGTAGGTTAGGTAGTCGAAAAAACATTAATTCATGAAAACTTGGCTTATTAGGCAAATCGGGCCTTGCATAGTAGGCTGAGAAGTGCGTTCTGGCTACTAGGTACGACATATATATATATATATATATATATATATATATATATATATATATATATATATATATATATATATATATATATGTCGTACCTAGTAGCCAGAACTCACTTCTCAGCCTACTATTCAAGGCCCGATTTGCCTAATAAGCCAAGTTTTCATGAATTAATGTTTTTTCGACAACCTAACCTACCTAACCTAACCTAACCTAACTTTTTAGGCTACATAACCTAACCTAACCTATAAAGATAGGTTAGGTTAGGTTAGGTAGGGTTGGTTAGGTTCGGTCCTATATCTACGTTAATTTTAACTCCAATAAAAAAAAATTGACCTCATACATAATGAAATGGGTAGCTTTATCATTTCATAAGAAAAAAATTAGAGAAAATATATTAATTCAGTAAAACTTGGCTTCTTAGGCAAATCGGGCCTTGCATAGTAGGCTGAGAAGTGCGTTCTGGCTACTAGGTACGACATATATATATATATATATATATATATATATATATATATATATATATATATATATATATATATATATATATATATATGTCGTACCTAGTAGCCAGAACGCACTTCTCAGCCTACTATGCAAGGCCCGATTTGCCTAATAAGCCAAGTTTTCATGAATTAATTGTTTTTCGACTACCTAACCTACCTAACCTAACCTAACCTAACTTTTTCGGCTACCTAACCTAACCTAACCTAAAAAGATAGGTTAGGTTAGGTTAGGAAGGGTTGGTTAGGTTCGGTCATATATCTACGTTAATTTTAACTCCAATAAAAAAAAATTGACCTCATACATAATGAAATGGGTAGCTTTATCATTTCATAAGAAAAACATTAGAGAAAATATATTAAATCAGGAAAACTTGGCTTATTAGGCAAATCGGGCCTTGCATAGTAGGCTGAGAAGTGCGTTCTGGCTACTAGGTACGACATATATATATATATATATATATATATATATATATATATATATATATATATATACATATATATATATATATATATATATATATATATATATATATATATATATATATATATATATATATATATATATAAATGTTATCCTCTTCTGAAAAAAAGAAAAGTATATAAGTTTTTCATATATACAGTATATATTTTCCTTATTGCATTAAATACTTCATCTGTTGTCATGAGTTTGGATCAGAACATATTTAGTGTCTAAGCTATTCTCGATATTGCTTACTTCCTCATAGCAATTTTTGTCACACGCATTCCCAAGGATCCTCTTCAGGAAACTGATGACCAGCAAGTATTGACGAGCAGTAGGATAACACTGGGAATATGTGTGCCAATATTAGCAGAGTGGGACTATACATTATTCAGAGGAGCATTACCTAACAGACCATTTATATATTTTCATATATAATTATATGAAACTATTGTCTATTTGCTGAACTAAAATTATATAGCAAAATTTAGCTAGGAGTTCCGGGTATCTAAGCGTGCGTAGGATCGCATGTACACATACAAGCACGAGCCAGTGACATTCACCCAAGCTTGAAGGAACATAAGTGCTCCATAACTGGTCTGCTAGCTGGGTAATGGAGGTAGAGTGAGGCTAACATTTCCAAGGCAGAGTCGTGTCCTCCTCTTAACCTCCAAAAAATGTTTCGAAATTACATTGTTTGAACAGAGGCTAAAATTCGGAATGTTTCTTTAAATTCCAATATATACGAATGTATTCTTATGAAAATTTCGCAGTTTAATTGAAAACCTCTGCGCACTCCATTTTATCTTATTTCTCTATTTTCTAAATCAACTTATTTTCTTATATATTTTTTGTAACCCAGTAAAAGGCTTAAAAAACTGCAGTGAGAGGCAATAATATTTATCTTGACACAATCGTGCAAAATACAAAAGACGTTCGCAGTTAAAAAATTTATTAGACAAGGAATCTCTGTAACGTTTTCTGAGTTGACAAAATTCTCTTGAAACTTTACGACGTTGTAAAAGGCGTTGTATGTGGACCAAGAACAGCTGAGCTTCTACACGCCAGCGGAAGCCCCCGCCACTCTCTCTGAACAGCCGTCACTCATCAAGCCTCATGAAGCCCCCGCCACTCTCTCCCAGCAGTTGTCACTCAACAAGCCTGAGGAAGCCCCCGTCACTCTCTCCCAGCAGTTGTCACTCAACAAGCCTGAGGAAGCCCCCGCCACTCTCTCCCAGCAGTTGTCACTCAACAAGCCTGAGGAAGCCCCCGTCACTCTCTCCCAGCAGTTGTCACTCAACAAGCCTGAGGAAGCCCCCGTCACTCTCTCCCAGCAGCTGTCACTCAACGAGCCTGAGGAAGCCCCCGTCACTCTCTCCCAGCAGTTGTCACTCAACAAGCCTGAGGAAGCCCCCGCCACTCTCTCCCAGCAGCTGTCACTCAACAAGCCTGAGGAAGCCCCCGTCACTCTCTCCCAGCAGTTGTCACTCAACAAGCCTGAGGAAGCCCCCGCCACTCTCTCCCAGCAGCCGTCACTCAACAAGACCGAGTGAACCCCCTCCACTCGCTCCCAGCAGCTGTCACTCAACAAGCCCGAGGAAGCCCCCGTCACTCTCTCCCAGCAGCTGTCACTCAACAAGCCTGA
>NC_091177.1:38864775-38942275 GCF_040958095.1 Procambarus clarkii
ACAACGCTGATGCTGAAAACAAAGCCCGCCTCCTAGCGGTAACAGCACCCCACGCCGGGGATTTTTTATTTGCTGTGCCCAATGCAGCCCTGGGAACTCGCCTCAGTCATGACGCTCTCCGCATTGGAGTTGCCCTTCGCCTTGCCGCCCCCATCCTCACCGAACATAGGTGCATCTGCGGAACTGCGATGGCAGACCAATATGGTCGTCATGGTCTGGTATGTCGTAAATCACAGGGTAAAATTGCAAGACATGAAGAAGTCAACGACATCATCAAGAGGAGCCTCGCCACAGCCCGCTGCCCGGCACAAAGAGAACCACACTTATCCAGACCTAACGACCCTCAGAAGCGCCCTGATGGGGTCACCTTGCTACCTTGGAAGGATGGTAAGCAAGTGGTATGGGACTACACATGCGCTGCCACACTGGCCAGTACCTACCTCCACTACAGCACACGTGAAAGCGGTGGTGCTGCTTCTTTCAGGGAATCGCAGAAAATTATTAAATACAGAGGTCTAGCACACTGCTACAGCTTTGTTCCGATCGGCTCGGAGACCCTCGGTTCGTGGGGAAAATGTGCATTGAAGTTCCTGAAGGAATTGGGGGACAAATTGATCAGCGCTACAAAAGACCAGAGAGCAAAAAGTTTCTTGTTCCAGCGCCTCAGTGTTGCGATTCAGAGGGGAAATGCCTGTTGCGTCTTGGGCACTAGTCCAACTTCAGAGGAATTCGAAGAAGTGTTTGACTTGCAACAATGATCGAACCCGTCTGTGACATTCATCAATGTTTCCCATTGTTGTGTTCTTCAAGAGATCCATAACCTTTAAGCACCTTTTTGCATTATTATTTTTGTATCAACCCATGTATATCTTGTAACCATCAAATATATGTATATATATATATGTATATATATATATGTATATATATATATATATATATATGTCGTACCTAGTAGCCAGAACGCACTTCTCAGCCTACTATGCAAGGCCCGATTTGCCTAATAAGCCAAGTTTTCCTGAATTAATATATTTTTTCTAATTTTTTCTTATGAAATGATAAAGCTACCCATTTCATTATGTATGAGGTCATTTTTTTTTTTATTGGAGTTAAAATTAACGTAGATATATGACCGAACCTAACCAACCCTACCTAACCTAACCTAACCTATCTCTATCAGTTAGGTTAGGTTAGGTAGCAGAAAAAGTTAGGTTAGGTTAGGTTAGGTAGGTTAGGTAGTCGAAAAAACATTAATTCATGAAAACTTGGCTTATTAGGCAAATTGGGCCATGCATAGTTGGCTGAGAAGTGCGTTCTGGCTATTAGGTACGACATATATATATATATATATATATATATATATATATATATATATATATATATATATATATATATATATATATAAATATATATATATATATATATATATATATATATGTATATATATATATATGTATATATATATATATATATATATACCCTGCCAATCTGCACACATTCTTATCTATGTATTTCTCGCAACCTTCTGGTCGACCCCAGAAGGTTGCATCATTTAATTAAGTGTTGGAAACATGGGTCGACCTGGTGTTTAAGTCAACCCAAGCACGTGAGTCAGCATGTCTCACGTGGGTCAATATGTATCGTGCATCACGTTTCCACTTTGTAACACTGCTGAAGGGAAAAATCCACCCAGTGGCGCCCTATAACTCACCTTATTTCAGACTGAGCTTTTCTGCACAACCACGAGATACCTGACTTGGAAGTGTACCCTTATTGACTTCGTAAGTAACTTACTTCATTCTTAAATGGGCATTACATCAGCAGTGACACAGGGGTAGCCAGTTGTGCTGTTATGATACAAACACTCCAGAAGAGCATAAGCTTCTGCTCCAAACAATCCAATGTAACAAGTGAAGTGTGCTCTGAGCTGTCATTTGGTCCGGTGGTTTCACCCGGCCCCTTCAGTTCTTGTCAACACGGTGTCGAGTGCAGACCCTGGGTGTGGTTGCTGACGTGACCTACATGATGGGAGGCACCCTTTCCCCCCGTTTTGCGGGCTCATTCAGTGGGCCTGGAGTTTACTGGCCGGGCTGATTACCCTGTAGTGGAACTGGTAGTGTGTGAAATGCTGCGTGTGGCCATGGCTACCATCTATGGAGTGGAGCTCATCTCGTCTCACCAGGCCGTGGTGAAGTTTGCTGATGCAGAGGTTCTTGTCGTTGTTTTAGATTTAGCTACTCAGAACGAAATGTCCATGTAGCACGAGCTATGGTGAGCCCGTAGCCATAGTATGAAGCATAGGATGACAAGCTTACACACAGAAATCACGATAGTGTGATGAATCAAATGAACAAATCCACAAGGGCCGTGATGAGGATTCTAACCTACATCCGAGATCATCCCAGACGCTGCCTTTATCGACTGAGCTACGACATGGTCAAAAGAGTTGAAACCGTATTATGTTTAAGGGAATTTTTTTTTATTGGCTTTAAAATTAAAGTAGATATATGACCGAACCTAACCAACCCTACCTAACCTAACCTAACCTATCTTTATAGGTTAGGTTAGGTTAGGTAGCCGAAAATGTTAGGTTAGGTTAGGTTAGGTAGGTTATGTAGTCGAAAAAACATTAATTCATGAAAACTTGGCTTATTAGGCAAATCGGGCCTTGCATAGTAGGCTTAGAAGTGCGTTCTGGCTACTAGGTACGACATATATATATATATATATATATATATATATATATATATATATATATATATATATATATATATATATATATATATATATATTAGTATATTTTGGTAGCAGTCTTTCCTGTATATTATTAAATATTTCTTTCATATTATTAAATATGACCGAAAAAGTAAGATTAATAATTCTAACACGAATTTTCTCAATCTTTCGTACATTACGCTTCACTGTTGGAGGTAAATCAAAAATCACTTCTCCAAAATTCATTTTTATTTCTAGTCTGACGCGACACGGGCGCGTTTCGTAAAACTTATTACATTTTCAAAGACTTCACAAATACACAACTGATTAGAACTTGCGTTTCCCTGATTTTATATCTACATTTGAGTGAGGTGGGAAGGGTGATGTGGCATTACATTTGAGTGAGGTGGGAAGGGTGATGTGGCATTAACACAAGACAGAACACTAGGGGATATTAATAGGGTATTAAAAGTATCAACACAAGACAGAACAGAAACAATGGGTATTGAATAGAAGTGTTTGTAGAAAGCCTATTGGTCCATATTTCTTGATGCTTCTATATTGGAGCGGAGTCTTGAGGTGGGTAGAATATAGTTGTGCAATAATTGGCTGTTGATTGCTGGTGTTGACTTCTTGATGTGTAGTGCCTCGCAAACGTCAAGCCGCCTGCTATCGCTGTATCTATCGATGATTTCTGTGTTGTTTACTAGGATTTCTCTGGCGATGGTTTGGTTATGGGAAGAGATTATATGTTCCTTAATGGAGCCCTGTTGTTTATGCATCGTTAAACGCCTAGAAAGAGATGTTGTTGTCTTGCCTATATACTGGGTTTTTTGGAGCTTACAGTCCCCAAGTGGGCATTTGAAGGCATAGACGACGTTAGTCTCTTTTAAAGCGTTCTGTTTTGTGTCTGGAGTGTTTCTCATGAGTAGGCTGGCCGTTTTTCTGGTTTTATAGTAAATCGTCAGTTGTATCCTCTGATTTTTGTCTGTAGGGATGACGTTTCTATTAACAATATCTTTCAGGACCCTTTCCTCTGTTTTATGAGCTGTGGAAAAGAAGTTCCTGTAAAATAGTCTAATAGGGGGTATAGGTGTTGTGTTAGTTGTCTCTTCGGAGGTTGCATGGCTTTTCACTTTCCTTCTTATGATGTCTTCGATGAAACCATTGGAGAAGCCGTTATTGACTAGGACCTGCCTTACCCTACAGAGTTCTTCGTCGACTTGCTTCCATTCTGAGCTGTGGCTGAGAGCACGGTCGACGTATGCGTTAACAACACTCCTCTTGTACCTGTCAGGGCAGTCACTGTTGGCATTTAGGCACATTCCTATGTTTGTTTCCTTTGTGTAGACTGCAGTGTGGAAACCTCCGCCCTTTTCCATGACTGTTACATCTAGAAAACATCTTTTCCATGACTGTTACATCTGTTACATCATTTTATGTGTCTTCTAACCAAAGTCGGGCTCTTACCAGCCCTATCAAACCCCCCATACATTACGTCCTCCTATGATGGAGTGATAGACGGCCGACAGGCCTTAAAAAAAACATAGACAGAACTCCGGACTCCACCTGCCAAAGATCATTGGGGAATATAAACCTGGATATGCGTATGGAAATGTCAAGACGCACAAGCCTGGAAACCCACTTCGGCCAATCATTAGCCAGATACCCACACCCACGTACAGACTGGCGAAGCGACTCAACGGCCTGCTGACTCCTGATGTTCCTTGCGCCTTCAGCCTGAAGTCTCCAAAGGAATTTGTGGACTTACTGCGGGGCGCACGGGCCACAGGGATAAGAGCCTCGTTGGACGTAGAATCGCTGTTTACCAACGTACCTGTGGACGAGACAATCGGAATGATAGCAGACAGAGTGTATCGTGATCCAGCCTGTACTCCTCTTGACATGCCAGAAAGTATTCTGAGGAAACTACTCCAAGCTTGTACTAAAGAGGCACCCTTCTTGAGCCCGGATGGGCACATGTATAAGCAAGTAGATGGGGTCGCCATGGGTTCTCCCCTAGGTGTCCTGTTTGCAAACTTCTACATGGGTACCATCGAGCAAAAAGTCTTAGTCGACATGAACTTGAAACCGGCCATATACTGCAGGTATGTTGACGACATTTTTACACAGGTACCTGATGTCAGACATCTGCAGGAGCTGAAGGAGGCATTTGAGCAGAGTTCCGTGCTGCGTTTCACTTACGAGACGGAAAAAGATGGGAAGCTGCCTTTTCTAGATGTAACAGTCATGGAAAAGGGCGGAGGTTTCCACACTGCAGTCTACACAAAGGAAACAAACATAGGAATGTGCCTAAATGCCAACAGTGACTGCCCTGACAGGTACAAGAGGAGTGTTGTTAACGCATACGTCGACCGTGCTCTCAGCCACAGCTCAGAATGGAAGCAAGTCGACGAAGAACTCTGTAGGGTAAGGCAGGTCCTAGTCAATAACGGCTTCTCCAATGGTTTCATCGAAGACATCATAAGAAGGAAAGTGAAAAGCCATGCAACCTCCGAAGAGACAACTAACACAACACCTATACCCCCTATTAGACTATTTTACAGGAACTTCTTTTCCACAGCTCATAAAACAGAGGAAAGGGTCCTGAAAGATATTGTTAATAGAAACGTCATCCCTACAGACAAAAATCAGAGGATACAACTGACGATTTACTATAAAACCAGAAAAACGGCCAGCCTACTCATGAGAAACACTCCAGACACAAAACAGAACGCTTTAAAAGAGACTAACGTCGTCTATGCCTTCAAATGCCCACTTGGGGACTGTAAGCTCCAAAATCCCAGTATATAGGCAAGACAACAACATCTCTTTCTAGGCGTTTAACGATGCATAAACAACAGGGCTCCATTAAGGAACATATAATCTCTTCCCATAACCAAACCATCGCCAGAGAAATCCTAGTAAACAACACAGAAATCATCGATAGATACAGCGATAGCAGGCGGCTTGACGTTTGCGAGGCACTACACATCAAGAAGTCAACACCAGCAATCAACAGCCAATTATTGCACAACTATATTCTACCCACCTCAAGACTCCGCTCCAATATAGAAGCATCAAGAAATATGGACCAATAGGCTTTCTACAAACACTTCTATTCAATACCCATTGTTTCTGTTCTGTCTTGTGTTGATACTTTTAATACCCTATTAATATCCCCTAGTGTTCTGTCTTGTGTTAATGCCACATCACCCTTCCCACCTCACTCAAATGTAATGCCACATCACCCTTCCCACCTCACTCAAATGTAGATATAAAATCAGGGAAACGCAAGTTCTAATCAGTTGTGTATTTGTGAAGTCTTTGAAAATGTAATAAGTTTTACGAAACGCGCCCGTGTCGCGTCAGACTAGAAATAAAAATGAATTTTGGAGAAGTGATTTTTGATTTACCTCCAACAGTGAAGCGTAATGTACGAAAGATTGAGAAAATTCGTGTTAGAATTATTAATCTTACTTTTTCGGTCATATTTAATAATATATATATATATATATATATATATATATATATATATATATATATATATATATATGTATGTATGTATGTATGTATATATATATATATATATATATATATATATATATATATATATATATATATATATATATATATATATATATATATATATATATATGAATCATTGAGGAAAAATGTGATATATCATGTTATGTTTCTGATTATGTAAGGAAAGAATGAAAAGGTTGGGTAATTATCGGGAGAAAGCTCTAAGTCATTACGACTAGTACTATACATTTGTACTTAATATATGTGTGGGTCGTGAGGTTATTGTGGGCACCTTTACCAGTGGAAATTTGTATATTGATTTTGGTTATTAATATTTCTCTGTTCTTTAAATTAATGATAATTTACTTAGTGTTAAATTATTTCTTCAAAGAGTGGACTGTATAGATTGAGTTTATCCCACTCGTAAACCTCCTCCATTAACTTGGGTTTTTTATAATAACGCAGGAGTGATTAGGATGGATTATTTCAATTCAAGTAAATTGTTATTATTGAAATCTACTAGTTATTTTGTTAATTAAACTACACCACAGCTTAGCTGTTATAGTAGTAGAAATTCTCGGTAGCCAGGTCAGACTCAATATTGTCACGTGGTCTATGGCGAAGCTAGTAAGCAGGGTAGGACAAGACGCCGTCACATCGTCTAGTAACTCTAGGTAACTATCCACATTAGTATCCTCCACCATCACCATTCACTTGCCAACGAATTACACCATAAAATATATTACAACAATTTATTTCATTACATATATAGCATGGTTTAAATATTATTAACAAAAATGGTGATATTAAATGTGCTCACCCTTTGGTGTTATAGGATATACATTATAACCGAAACAATATGAATATAAATGGAAGAGCTCTACCAAAATATACCTTCCCCGGAACTGATGGTGTTAATCCACGCTGAACAACTCTATCTTCTTGAGATATCTTGAGATGATTTCGGGGCTTTTAGTGTCCCGCGGCCCGGTCCTCGACCAGGCCTCCACCCCCAGGAAGCAGCCCGTGACAGCTGACTAACTCCCAGGTACCTATTTACTGCTAGGTAACAGGGGCATTCTACGAGACTAACTTGCCAGAAACAATACACGGGATGACAGTCGACCCCACTGACACTTCCCGTTTTCTATATGGTGAGTCCCTCCCTCTTGGTGGAGAGGATCTCATCCCCAGATGTTTTTTGTTAATTTCCGGAAGGAAGAGCTTTATTAATTTTATTTAATAACTGATAATTCAGTTTTAATTTAGGAAAGTGTATTTTATTATGTTTAGTCCCCCAGACTGTTGATTTAGTGTTAAATTAAGGAATACTGTTTTGGGTATGAGATGAAGGTGACAACGAAAATATAATTCTCGTTTTCTGGAACAAATTTGTAACATACGCCATCATTTTCATGATTCGTAATGTAATTTTAATTTACGTTTAATTAATAAAATAACAGCAGTATTTTTATTTCTGCCTGTTGCATTAAAGAATTTATGGGTGATGTGGAAAGTTTTCCCACAATCATTGCATAAAACTAAACTGGGCCGCAATACAAAAAAGTTTGAAGAACCCTTCTCTAGACTATACTTTCTCCCAAACCACACTAGAGCTTATTTTTTGAATGCTTACATTGCCTGCAATGAAGGTTCTCTTATTAACATTTCCATTTATCTCTCCATTGTGTACTAAGTGGCACTGGCAAGACACAATAACTCTTAAAATATTACACTGAGAAAGCACTGCCCTTACTGCAAAAACAAAAAAACAGTTATATCAATAGTGAGATAATTGGGCTTTTTAATTCACAGTATCGTATTTTCCATAATCCACCTAATGATTGTAGGTATGGCTAATGTCCAGAGTTAGGCAAGAGGCCCCACACAACTACCACGAAAGACACTCAGCATTAGTTCAGAAAATTTTTAAAGATAAAGTTTATGTAATTATTAAAGTTTTCCTATGGGCTCAGGTTGCAGGGGAATGAAAGTCGTTCGAATGGAGCGAAACTTTAATGAAAATATGTACTGCAAAAGACCTCCAACTGGTCCTAATTTCTGGTTTGTAACCCTAAAGAAAAGAGAAAAAAAATATTTATATGAAAATTTCAATGAAAACTACTTTTTCCGAAAATTACGCATAATCAAAGTTTTAACACATTTGATTTCTCATGCATTAAACTATCACAATACCACGTTATCTTGATTTCACATTAAAAAGTGTGTAAAAAGCCTAGTTTATCTTTATAAATATATTTACATGACTCTACCAAAAATTAATAACTTATGACTATTTATCACTAAAACTAATGCACTAATTTAAAAAAGAGTTTTGGTTTTAGTGATAAAATTTCAACATTTGTTGAGCTAGAAATTGTAAATATGATATGTAGGATTCAAGAGATCGTGTTAAAAACTGAACCCTCCAAGAGAGTTTTACGTTATAAAAAAAACTCCCCCCCCCAAAATCTAGGCAGAGCGTGGCGTCGTTGCCGCCACAGCTGATCTCTCAGCCCACGAGACAGCTGAGCAACTTGTCTTGTTTTCTTTTATTTCTCATCGCTCTAGCACGAGTAGCCAACATTCTCTAAACGTGTTCTCTGTGCCTTCGCCTTCGTCATTGCAAACATGAAAATAAGCCACAATGCTGAGATAAGAGGCAGAATGCCACGTAACAAGGCAAACGTACGCCGCACGCCCTCCCATTCCTAGTTTCTCCGGGTAACTCGTATGCTCGGTTTATTAGGAGAATTATCAGAAAATATTATGAGGAGAAACCATAAAGCCATTATGAATATAGCTCGGCACTACCGAATTTCGAGTTTGTTTCTCTGAATCCCTTGTTCTGTTCCTTTGCAGAGTTGTTTGGCGGTTTGGGGGCCTCATTTTCTGTGCACCCCCCCCCCCATTTGTCTATAAAGCTGCTTGATTTTTTGGAGGCTTCTCCTGTGGGGTTGCATACTATCACCGAGGTTCTGGCTCTAGTCCCCAATAGGCCAGTCCGAACGTCTATAACTGATGATCTTGCAGTATGGAGCAATCTCAGCAAGATAGTTTCAGGGAGCCACTTGGGTTCCACCAGAAAGAGGTATTTAATTATATTCATGAGGACGACATTCCACCAGTTAGGGCTACTGGAGCAGACCCTTTCTGGGTGAACGAATCTGTTAAAGCAGCCTTGTTCTTGCCAACAGGAACAACAGGAGGGTTCACAGGACTAAAATCCAACCACATCAAACAAATGCTCAACCCTGCACTGGATGACATTGCACAGAGCCTTCTGGTGGAACTAACCAGATTCACCAACATATGTCTAGCTGGAGACATACCAGAGACCATAAGACCTATCTTTTTTCTAGCATCACTATGTGCGCTAAGGAAAAAAGATGGAGGGATCAGACCAATAGCTGTAGACCATTCCCTCCGGCGTATCATCCCAAAGGCTGGTGCGAGAACAGGTAGGGCGGCAGCGGCCAACATGCTAAAACCAAAAGAGCTCCGGTTTGGCATTCCACATGGTGTACGAGGAGGCAGCTCACGCAGCTCGAGCTTTTATTGCTAACATCACAGACGAAAGGGCCCTGAATCAAGCTAGATTTATAAAATGCCTTCAATTTGGTATAGAGGGATGCTTTACTCCGTGCGGTTCATCGTCATTTCCCTTCCCTCTACCCATTTGTACATTCGTGTTACATTAATGACCTAAAGCTAATTTTTGGCGAATATGAAAATGACTCGCGAGAAGGCGTCCAACAGGGTGACCCCCTTGCTCATCTCCTTTTCTGCTTAGTCATCAAACAAGTCACAGAAGTCCTGTTCTGCGAGCTTACCATCTTGTTCTTCGATGATGGTACCCTAGATAGTTTCCAAGACTCCCTCCTGGAGGACATCAGAAGGCCTCGCCCTTTAGGTTCATAAGTGTCAAATAATATGTTCCAACCAGGGTATCATAAGGAGAATAGAGGATGTTCTGCCAAATATCCACATAACCAAACCTGAAAACAGCACACTCCTAGGAGCCTCCCCTGAGGTTGAAGGCCATCGATGAGGTCCTTGAGTAGAAAATCGCTAACCTTTAGAGGATGGATGGGAGGATTGAAAATATTGATGCTCATGATGCACTTTACCTCATCACCAGATGACAGTCCCTCCCCAGGTTAACCTGAGGTGTTAACTATTCTACAGTAGCCAAAAAGTAGGTGAATATGACCTCTTACTGAAATCGATGTCAGAAAAAGCTCTCAACCTCTCTCTCTCGATGACCTACAATGGAAACAAGCCTCTCTTCCCATAAGACTTGGGGGCCTCGGAGTTCGAACAGGAAATTGCTGTACCAACCTTCCTGTCCTCCACCTCGGCATCCGACAATCTAGTGAAGGAAATTCTACCTGCCTTCTTAGGTCAACGGGCAGGTGTACACATCCCAACTTTATGTGCTGTGCCACTGAGTGGGTCTCTCGTGTAAGCCCATCACTTCAACCACCACCATCAAAAGCCCATAAGCAAACCAGCTGAGATGGCACCATTGTAGACCAAGTTACTGCAGAGGTCTGGGTGCTGCAACAACACAACGCGACATTGCTCGCCTCACAGCAGTAGCAGCCCCACATGCAGGGGACTTCCTGTTAGCAACACCACTGTCGTCAACTGGCACACGTCTCTCACCACACGCCCTCCGAATTGCTGTGACTCTCCGCCTTGCTGCCTCAATCCACACCAAATTTAGATGTATTTGTTGCGAGGTGGTGGCCGACAGGTACGGCCAACAAAGCCTACTCTGCTAAAGCACAGGGAAATGGCACTCAAGGCACAGTGAAGTTAACGGCATCATCAAAAGGAGCCTCTCCTCAGTTGGATGCCCAGCTGAGCTCAGAGAGACCCATTACTTAACGCCCTGTAATTCTGCTGCTTTTATTGGTTACCCAGATGGTATTTACCTGATTTACCTGTCGACGAGGGACAGGAAGCCGGCGGCTTGTCGAAGGTCCCCTAATTTGCCTTGATACATTTATATATAAATAAAATAAATATATAAATATATATATATATATATATATATATATAGAGAGAGAGAGAGAGAGAGAGAGAGAGAGAGAGAGAGAGAGAGAGAGAGAGAGAGAGAGAGAGAGAGAGAGAGAGAGAGAGAGAGAGAGAGACAAAGAGAGAGAGAGAGAGAGAGAGAGAGAGAGAGAGAGAGAGAGAGAGAGAGAGAGAGAGAGAGAGAGAGAGATAAATATACCTTTTTCATGTATATTTTGAAATTCTGCACAGTTTTGGCATGTACCACTTCGCCGGATAGGCGGTTCAATGGTAACTAACCCTGTGGGTGAAATAGCATCTCCTGTTCTCAGTCATTCATTGTGGCTTGTTGAGCTTGTAACCGTGTCTCCTTGTTTGTGTTACATCTGACCTGTAACACAAACAATAGTACAAGAGAATGTGTGGAGTGTGTTTATGTTTTAGGGATTTTAGGGAGCATGTTTAGGGATTTTAGGGATCTTTGTTTTAGGGATCTTTGCTCAGCATGTTTAGGGATTTTAACAGAGGGGCTGAGTGTTGTCAGAAAACAGAGTTTGTTAATGTTCTAATAGCAGATTTTTGCTGGGTGATGATGCACTTGAGGTAGTTTGCAGCGGCTGAACCCCATGCGCAGATACCGTATGTAAGATAGGGATAGATTAGTGCATAGTATAATAAGAAGAGGGCAGAGTTGGGAACATAATATATGATTATAAAAAGTATACCAACTTTACCTACTACATAAATAAGGAGCTCATGGTCGTTACAGAATGTTAATTTAATCCATTTTAGTAAAGTAGTTTTGCTAGTTTATTATTTAAAATATAACAAGGATTATAGCTCATTGTTTTATATTTATCCTTTCTCGTGTATTTATATTATTACGTGTGCTTACATTTGTTTGGAAATAAGTCGATGGATGGTTAGAACCTTCACGAGACGTTTATACACGAGGCTTCTGCTACAGTTAGTATAGCTAGTTTTACCACCCACCAAAGAACAGATAATTATCGTTTCCTCGCGTGCTTTTCTTTACAGGATGCCTTTTAGTTTCCTTATTGCTTTGCTAGTATGACAGCTGCCAGTGTTCAGGCTATTTTACTATACACCAGTAAGCAGATAAAGTTTGCACTTCCTTATATATCTGTTTGATTATTGTATCTTTTCAATTACTAATTTCACACATAGACCCAGGTTTCCCTTTTTCTTTCACAGATTTTGTACAATATCGAGTAAGAGGAGAAAGTACTCGGAAGATTATTTTCAGTGGGACTTACTTCTGTTCCAAACAAGAGACTTTGGAATCTGTTTTCGTGTCACGGGATTACTATTCAATGATGCCTTAAAATTTCATCTTCACTTTACGAAATACCACTCTGAATGAGCTAAGAAGGGAAAATGGTTTTCTTCACAATTAAAGCTGCAAATATGAAGAAGCAAAATCTTGTTATAACTATTAGTTTCCAGGAGAAGGAAAGGAACATCATTGAAGCATCATGTTGAGTTCACTATTTGTCAGTACAGAAGTAAAAGCAGCACACAATTGTTGAAGATTTGATCCTTCCTTGTGCAAAAGAAATGGCTGAACTCGTTCTTGGAGCAGGAGCAATTGACAAACTAAATTGTGTATCTGTTCAGAATCATATCATCCAGTGCAGAAATAGTGAATTCTCGGGTAATGTGAAAGTTCAAATTTGTTAAGAAATCAAAGTATCCCCCCTTTTTCTCATACAAGTGGACGAGTTCATTGTTATAGAAATATCCCATCATCTGTTGGTTTACTGCCCCTAACTGTTCAGAGGCAGCATCAAGAAAGAATTCCTTTGCCGTTAAAAATATTGAAACGTTAGGAACTGCCACTGATACGATAGGTGTTGTTATTGTTTGTTGATAAACAAGGTATTAGGTGTTAAAATTTTACTGGGATTAATACTGATGGAGTTCCAGGCAGGTTTGAGTCAAGGTAAGGTTTCCAAACAAAAGTCAAAGGCAAAGTACCTAAACCAGTAGGTGTACCTTGCTCGTTAGTCAGGAGGCACTGACTTCTACGTCACTTTCTTCTACTCATCTCACAATTTTGTTTAATCTTCAGTAAGTTGAAACTGATACTCGAAGTAAAGGAATCAAGCCTGTTCTCCAACAGCGAGTAAATACATCAATTAAACAAAAATTGGAACTCCACAGTAGAGAATAATACGGGAATATTTATTATGTTTCATCCTTTCAACGAAATTCTTGTTCATATTCAGTTTCCAAAGATGTTTCCGAGGAGGTAATGAATCACTAGTCATTGATAGAAGTTCATTTCGCCATGATTTTCCTGAGCTACGCCCACAAAATGTGAGATTAACAAAAAAATCGTTCTTGTTGTTCATTCTTCAGAGTTTATTGAGCTTATCCATGATTCACAAGCCAAGAATGGATACAAATTCAACTCCGTGTCCACCTTCTGGTGTCCGATGAGGAATCATATCCTGAAATAATTGATCTTGCAGTTTGTGTTCTTCTACTTCTAGCTTGAACTTAACAGTGCAAAATTGGATTGTCTGCATAAATTTATTTAAAAACAGAGGCAAAAGAAAAAGTTGTCTGTGAAAGATGACCTGTAGTGAATATTAGTTGTCATTGAGCCACGGTTTCAGTAGCAGGTTGCCCGGCAACAACCACAAAGTTCCCACTGAGGAACATGTATTTGACTAGTTGCACCCCACTCCCATCCCGAGAGCAGTGGTGGGAAAGGTTACAGAGGCACGTGGAGGGCTCAGGAACCGAACCCCATAGTTGATTTAGCTAAGCAAATAACAATTTAGTGCAGATATTTCCACAAGTTTGACTGCTGATTTTTGCAACAGTTATATAGTCTCATTAACCGATGTGTATTTCAAGAACCAAAATAAAACATAATAGAGAAGTTTATGAATTTCCTGTGTGGTGTTTTATTTTACATATAAATAAATATTTTCTTACCGTAACAAGTAATATGTATAATATTGTTCTCGAAATAAAACAAAATTATAAGTGTGTTGAACTGAATGTTTCTTCTTTTCATTTCTACCAGTTTTAACTAAGAATAACAATGCAGGGCTTATTACATATGAGCATATGCACTTGTCACAGCAATGGCTGTCAATTTTGCTAGCTCGAGTTATTTGTTGCAAGGGTCCAGACGGAAGAAGATGACAGGAAAAGGAGGAATAAAGAATGCTTCTGCCTTAAACCACACAGACTACACCATTCGATACAGATTGTATTTGAGTTCAATTACTTATTATTTGTTTATTTTTTCATCATGATCTTATTTCCAGTGTTGGATCTTAAAGTCCCTCCAACAAAGAGTGCGTAGACACATCTATGCCAAGGGCCTACCCCAGGCCCAGGATACGAAGCAACTTACCGCATGAGGACGAATGGGAACCACCAACTCCACTGTACACCTAAGTGCTACGATTGAAACCCACCGATTAACAACTCAAAAATCTACTCACCAACCAAACACTGAACTCAATCCAAGCACAGCTCTCCAGGACAACTCGTCGGGAGGCTACCTAATCATTCATGACAGGCACTCTGGTGACTAAACGACAGCTGAAAACCTACGACCCTTCCCCCCCCCCCCCCCCCCCACGAAATAAAATCGCCCCCCCCCTCACCATGCATCACCTCCACATTCACCCCATCATCTCTCATCACTAAAAACGCTAAAGTTGTTGGGCCACTTACCTGTAACCCCCCCCCCCCCCCTCCTCTCTTCCTCCCACCCTAATTTTTGCTCAAGTTAACTACATCATCCCCCATCCTTCTCTCCCTTGCTTACCAGTCATATGGTCCTTGGAGCGGAACGTGTAACGTGGAACGAACCTTAAAGCTCTCTACCCTGTTAATATTTACTCATACAACCAATGGTATCTAATTAGCGGGGAATAAATGCCTGGGAGGTTTAACAAGGTCTTGCAAAGCCAATAGTGATCGTCAACATGATGCATCTTAGGACAATTGCTTATATCATAGATACATATTTACCTACTAGGTGAACAGACATCAAGTGAAAGGGAACGATTCTTATCAATTCGATCCTGCCTGAGCCCACAACATTTTAGTTGTGTGTATATTGCTTCATTCCAATACTTGTGTGAGTATTGCAGTGTTTAGGCCCATTGTGCGTGCTCGCCCACATTCCATGATTGCCTTCTTTACGGCTGCAGTTGGATACCTATTGATCCTCTAAAGGTTTTCGGAAAGGTACGGGGTGTTCACAGAAAATGTTTCATGTACTCAGTGAACAAGCACAAAGATTTTCTTATTTTACTTTAACGAAACATTGGTTTAATTATTATCTCATTACTTTTCGTAATATATATATATATATATATATATATATATATATATATATATATATATATATATATATATATATATATATATATATATATATATATAAATATATGACGGAAAACTTACACCCCAGAAGTGACTCGAACCCATATTCAGTCGCATATAGTCCTGGGGACCATTCAGGCTTGTTCGCATTTGTGTTCCTCACGTGTGCCCCAAAGAATGAGGAGATTTGATAAAATGCTATGCCCAAGATTACCATCCGAGGGCCGGGGGGGAAGTGGTTCAAATAGCTTCAGCTATCACTTCCTTATGTCCGGTCGTGATGATCAAGCTAATTAAGGCGTCCTGTAGATACCAGTTGCGTTGCTCCTGGCAGTATGGGTTCGAGTCACTTCTGGGGTGTGAGTTTTCAGTCGTATATAGTCCCGGGGACCATTTAGGCTTGTTTGCATTTGTGTTCCTCAAGTGTGCCCCAAAGAAAGAGGTGGTTTGATAAAATGCTATGCATAAGATTACCATCCGAGTGCCGGCGGGGAAGTGGTTCAAATAGCTTCGGCTATCACTTCCTTATGTCCGGTTGTGATGGTCATGCGGATTAAGGCGTCCTGTAGATACCAGTTGCGTTGCTCCTGGCAGTATGAGATTGAGTCACTTCTGGGGTGTGAGTTTTCAGTCGCATATAGTCCTGGGGACCATTCAGGCTTGTTCGCATTTGTGTTCCTCACGTGTGCCCCAAAGAATGAGGTGATTTGATAAAATGCTATGCCCAAGATTACCATCCGAGTGCCGGCGGGGAAGTGGTTCAAATAGCTTCGGCTATCACTTCCTTATGTCCGGTCGTAATGGTCAAGCGGATTAAGGCGTTCTGTAGATACCAGTTGCGTTGCTCCTGGCAGTATGGGTTCGAGTCACTTCTGGGGTGTGAGTTTTCAGTCGCATATAGTCCTGGGGACCATTCAGGCTTGTTCGCATATATATATATATATATATATATATATATATATATATATATATATATATATATATATATATATAATGTAATAAGTTATTACGACACGCGTTCAAGTGTCGCGTCAGATTAGAAATAAAAATTAATTTTGGAGAACTGATTTTTCAATTACCATCGACAGTGAAAAGAACCATAAGAAATAATGAAAAAATTCGTGTTAGAATTATTAATCTTACTTTTTCGGTCATATTTAATATATATATATATATATATATATATATATATATATATATATATATATATATATATATATATATATATATATATATATATATATATATATATATATATATATATATATATATATATATATATATATATATATATATATATATATATATATTATATATATATATATATTATATATATATATATATATATAATATATATATATATATATATATATATATATATATATATATATATATATATATATATATATATATATATATTAGTATATTTTGGTAGCAGTCTTTCCTGTAGACATATATTATTAAATATGACCGAAAAAGTAAGATTAATAATTCTAACACGAATTTTCTCAATCTTTCGTACATTACGCTTCACTGTTGGAGGTAAATCAAAAATCACTTCTCCAAAATTCATTTTTATTTCTAGTCTGACGCGACACGGGCGCGTTTCGTAAAACTTATTACATTTTCAAAGACTTCACAAATACACAACTGATTAGAACGTATCTCTGATTTTATATCTACATTTGAGTGAGGTGGGAGGGGTGATGTGGCATTAACACAAGACAGAACAAGAGCGGATATTAATAGGGTATTAAAAGTATCAACACAAGACAGAACAGAAACAATGGGTATTGAATAGAAGTGTTTGTAGAAAGCCTATTGGTCCATATTTCTTGATGCTTCTATATTGGAGCGGAGTCTTGAGGTGGGTAGAATATAGTTGTGCAATAATTGGCTGTTGATTGCTGGTGTTGACTTCTTGATGTCTAGTGCCTCGCAAACGTCAAGCCGCCTGCTATCGCTGTATCTATCGATGATTTCTGTGTTGTTTACTAGGATTTCTCTGGCGATGGTTTGGTTATGGGAAGAGATTATATGTTCCTTAATGGAGCCCTGTTGCTTATGCATCGTTAAACGCCTAGAAAGAGATGTTGTTGTCTTGCCTATATACTGGGTTTTTTGGAGCTTACAGTCCCCATGTGGGCATTTGAAGGCATAGACGACATTAGTCTCTTTTAAAGCGTTCTGTTTTGTGTCTGATTCTACGTCCGATTGGACGTAGAATCGCTGTTTACCAACGTACCTGTGGACGAGACAATCGGAATGATAGCCGACAGAGTGTATCGTGATCCAGCCTGTACTCCTCTTGACATGCCAGAAAGTATTCTGAGGAAACTACTCCAAGCTTGTACTAAAGAAGCACCCTTCTTGAGCCCGGATGGGCACATGTATAAGCAAGTAGATGGGGTCGCCATGGGTTCTCCCCTAGGTGTCCTGTTTGCAAACTTCTACATGGGTACCATCGAGCAAAAAGTCTTAGTCGACATGAACTTGAAACCGGCCATATACTGCAGGTATGTTGACGACATTTTTACACAGGTACCTGATGTCAGACATCTGCAGGAGCTGAAGGAGGCATTTGAGCAGAGTTCTGTGCTGCGTTTCACTTACGAGACGGAAAAGGATGGGAAGCTGCCTTTTCTAGATGTAACAGTCATGGAAAGGGGCGGAGGTTTCCACACTGCAGTCTACACTAAGGAAACAAACATAGGAATGTGCCTAAATGCCAACAGCGACTGCCCTGACAGGTACAAGAGGAGTGTTGTTAACGCATACGTCGACCGTGCTCTCAGCCACAGCTCAGAATGGAAGCAAGTCGACGAAGAACTCTGTAGGGTAAGGCAGGTCCTAGTCAATAACGGCTTCTCCAATGGTTTCATCGAAGACATCATAAGAAGGAAAGTGAAAAGCCATGCAACCTCTGAAGAGACAACTAACACAACACCTATACCCCCTATTAGACTATTTTACAGGAACTTCTTTTCCACAGCTCATAAAACGGAGGAAAGGGTCCTGAAAGATATTGTTAATAGAAACGTTAACCCTACAGACAAAAATCAGAGGATACAACTGACGATTTACTATAAAACCAGAAAAACGGCCAGCCTACTCATGAGAAACTCTCCAGACACAAAACAGAACGCTTTAAAAGAGACTAATGTCGTCTATGCCTTCAAATGCCCACTTGGGGACTGTAAGCTCCAAAAAACCCAGTATATAGGCAAGACAACAACATCTCTTTCTAGGCGTTTAACGATGCATAAGCAACAGGGCTCCATTAAGGAACATATAATCTCTTCCCATAACCAAACCATCGCCAGAGAAATCCTAGTAAACAACACAGAAATCATCGATAGATACAGCGATAGCAGGCGGCTTGACGTTTGCGAGGCACTACACATCAAGAAGTCAAGACCAGCAATCAACAGCCAATTATTGCACAACTATATTCTACTCACCTCAAGACTCCGCTCCAATATAGAAGCATCAAGAAATATGGACCAATAGGCTTTCTACAAACACTTCTATTCAATACCCATTGTTTCTGTTCTGTCTTGTGTTGATACTTTTAATACCCTATTAATATCCGCTCTTGTTCTGTCTTGTGTTAATGCCACATCACCCCTCCCACCTCACTCAAATGTAGATATAAAATCAGAGATACGTTCTAATCAGTTGTGTATTTGTGAAGTCTTTGAAAATGTAATAAGTTTTACGAAACGCGCCCGTGTCGCGTCAGACTAGAAATAAAAATGAATTTTGTAGAAGTGGTTTTTGATTTACCTCCAACAGTGAAGCGTAATGTACGAAAGATTGAGAAAATTCGTGTTAGAATTATTAATCTTACTTTTTCGGTCATATTTAATAATATATATATATATATATATATATATATATATATATATATATATATATATATATATATATATATATATATATATATATATATATATATATATTAGTATATTTTGGTAGCAGTCTTTCCTGTAGACATATATTATTAAATATGACCGAAAAAGTAAGATTAATAATTCTAACACGAATTTTCTCGATCTTTCTTACGTTTCTTTTCACTGTTGATGGTAATTCAAAGATCAATTCTCCAAAATTCATTTTTATTTCTAGTCTGACGCGACACTTGAGCGCGTTTCGTAAAACTTATTACATTTTCAAAGACTTTAGTTTACACAAACACACACAACTTTAACTGAATAGAGTTTAAACATCTTTCGAGTTTTTATACCTACATTTGGGTGAAGTAACATGTTACAATAGTTTTGGATGAGGTGAAAATAAACTTTTAACACAAGACAGAACACGAAACAATGAAACAGGTATTAAAAGTAGGTAACTGCAGAAGGCCTATTTTTATTGGCCCAAATCTTGATGCTTCTATATTGGAGCGGAGTCTTGAAGTGGGTAGAATATAGTTGTGCATTAATTGGCTGTTGATTGCTGGTATTGACTTCTTGATGTGTAGTGCCTCGCAGACGTCGAGCCGCCTGCTATCGCTGTATCTATCGATGATTTCTGTGTTGTTTGCTAAGATTTCTCTGGTGATGGTTTGGTTGTGGGAAGAGGCTCCTTAATGGAGCCCTGTTGCTTATGCATCGTTAAACGCCTAGAAAGAGATGTTGTTGTCTTGCCTATATACTGAGTTTTTTGAGGCTTACAATCCCCAAGAGGGCATTTGAAGGCATAGAAGACGTTGGTGTCTTTTAAAACGTTCTGCTTTGTGTCTGGAGAGTTTCTCATGAGTAGGCTGGCCATTTTTTTGGTTTTATAGTAAATTGTCAGTTGTATCTTCTGATTTTTGTCTGTAGGGATAACGTTTTTACTGACAATATCTTTCAGGACCCTTTCCTCCGTTTTATGGGCTGTGGAAAAGAAATTCCTGTAAAATAGTCTTATAGGGGGTATAGGTGTTGTGTTAGTTGTCTCTTCAGAGGTTGCATGGCGTTTCACTTTCCTTCTTATGATGTCTTCCACGAAACCATTGGAGAAGCCGTTGTTGACTAGGACCTGCCTTACCCTACAGAGTTCTTCGTCGACTTGCTTCCATTCTGAGCTGTGGCTGAGGGCACGGTCGACATAAGCGTTAACAACACTCCTCTTGTACCTGTCCGGGCAGTCACTGTTGGCATTCAGGCACATTCCTATGTTTGTTTCCTTAGTGTAGACTGCAGTGTGGAAACCTCCGCTCCTTTCCATGACTGTTACATCTAGAAAGAGCAGCTTCCCATCCTTCTCCATCTCGTAAGTGAAACGCAACACAAAATTCTGCTCAAATGCCTCCTTCAGCTCCTGCAGATGTCTGACATCATGTACCTGTGTAAAAATGTTGTCAACATACCTGCAGTATATAAAGACATGTTCATGTCTTTGTCGACATGAACATGTCTTTATGTTCATATATATATATATATATATATATATATATATATATATATATATATATATATATATATATATATATATATATATATATATATATATATATATATATATATATATATATATATATATATATATATATATATATATATATATATATATATATATGTGTGTGTGTCGTACCTAGTAGCCAGAACGCACTTCTCTGCCTACTATGCAAAGCCCGATTTGCCTAATAAGCCAAGTTTTCATGAATTAATTATTTTTCGACAACCTAACCTACATAACCTAACCTAACCTAACTTTTTCGGCTACCTAACCTAACCTAACCTATAAAGATAGGTTAGATTAGGTTAGGTAGGGTTGGTTAGGTTCGGTCATATATCTACGTTAATTGTAACTCCAATAAAAAAAATTGACCTCATACATAATGAAATGGGTAGCTTTATCTATTCATAAGAAAAAAAATAGGGAAAATATATTAATTCAGGAAAACTTGGCTTATTAGGCAAATCAGGCCTTGCATATTAGGCTGAGAAGTGCGTTCTGGCTACTAGGTACGACATATGTATATATATATATATATATATATATATATATATATATATATATATATATACATATATGTATATATATACATATATGTATATATATGTATATATATGTATATATATACATATATGTATATATATATACATATATGTATATATATATATGTCGTACCTAGTAGCCAGAACTCACTTCTCAGCCTACTATGCAAGGCCCAATTTGCCTAATAAGCCAAGTTTTCATGAATTAATGTTTTTTCGTCTACCTAACCTACCTAACCTGACCTAACCTAGCTTTTTTTGGCTACCTAACCTAACCTTACCTATATATATAGGTTAGGTTAGGTTAGGTAGGGTTGGTTAGGTTCGGTCATATATCTACGTTAATTTTAACTCCAAAAAAAAAAATTGACCTCATACATAGTGAAATGGGTAGCTTTATCATTTCATCAGAAAAAAATTATAGTAAATAAATTAATTCAGGAAAACTTGGCTTATTAGGCAAATCGGGCCTTGAATAGTAGGCTGAGAAGTGAGTTCTGGCTACTAGGTACGACATATATATATATATATATATATATGTATATATATATGTCGTACCTAATAGCCAGAACTCACTTCTTGGCCTACTATGCAAGGCCCGATTTGCCTAATAAGCCAAGTTTTCATGAATTAATGTTTTTTCGACTACCTAACCTACCTAACCTAACCTAACCTAACTTTTTCGGCTACCTAACCCAACCTAACCTATAAAGATAGGTTAGGTTAGGTTAGGTAGGGTTGGTTAGGTTCGGTCATATATCTACGTTAATTTTAACTCTAATAAAAAAAATTGACCTCATACATAATGAAAAGGGTAGCTTTATCATTTCATAAGAAAAAAATTAGAGAAAATATATTAATTCAGAAAAACTTGGCTTATTAGGCAAATCGGGCCTTGCATAGTAGGCTGAGAAGTGAGTTCTGGCTACTAGGTACGACATATATATATATATATATATATATGCATATATATATATATATATATATATATATATATATATATATATATATATATATATATATCGTACCTAGTAGCCAGAACGCACTTCTCAGCCTACTATGCAAGGCCCAATTTGCCTAATAAGCCACGTTTTTATGAATTAATTGTTTTTCGACTACCTAACCTACCTAACCTAACCTAACCTAACTTTTTCGGCTACCTAACCTAACCTAACCTATAAAGATAGGTTAGGTTAGGTAGGGTTGGTTAGGTTCGGTCATATATCTCCGTTAATTTTAACTCCAATAAAAAAAATTGACCTCATACATAATGAAATGGGTAGCTTTATCATTTCATAAGAAAAAAATTTGAGAAAATATATTAATTCAGGAAAACTTGGCTTATTAGGCAAATCGGGACTTGCATAGTAGGCTGAGAAGTGCGTTCTGGCTACTAGGTACGACATATATATATATATATATATATATATATATATATATATATATATATATATATATATATATATATATATATATATATATATATATATATATATATATTGTGATGATAATCTCCTTCAAGAGATTGAGCCTGCTCTTCCCTCCACAAATACGTCGCCACAAATATATATAACTACTATGGAAGAAATGTCCAACAACGACAACAACACCAGCAAGGTTTGCCAGAGAGCAAAACGTATGCAGCCAGAGACACCTGCTCAGACTCAAACCGCCAAACTACCTGTCTTACTACCGGCCCCGCTGATTGGTCGCCGGTCTGGCTGCAACTGCACTCGCCCCCCCCCCCATACTACTTAATGTCTGGGGTCGCCACGACCTCAGACCTCAGAATATTCAGTGCTTTCGTGGTTACCACTCCTCCTGGCTAGACGTTAGCGTGTACTGAGAGAGGTGGTAGCTTAAAGCCAATATTCCAGCACCTTCCCTTTATTTTGTGTTGCACTTCTTGTTATTTTGCCTTAACGTAACTTTTCATTGTGTCATTTAATTATTCTTATTATTTTGATTGATTGATTTTATTATACAAATTTGTTTGTCCATTTTTTCATGTTTTGATTTATTTAACGTAATTAAAATTTCATTGTTAAAATTTACTTGTGTTTTGTGTGTCTTCTCCTTACCTTACCACAGACGAAGTTCCAGTTTTTCTATTTTTTTTTTTATAACTATGTGACGAGGCCATACCCCTAGCCTTAAACAGCCGAACACCAACGCGTTACCGTCACAAGTTATATGGGGGCCTGTCCTAGGAGCTTCACTCAGGTACTGGTGCCAAGTGGTAATTTATGGTAAGCGTATTTAACTTTGTTAACGTAGCTTTACTATTTTTCATATTCAATTTCATTTTTTATAAGGTGCGGTGTATTGTGCATTACGAGAGTAACATATGGTGAAGGTGAGACAACTTTGGATTACGTGGTGACTGTAGGCCGCAGTCATACTCTTAATTGGTCATCTCTCCCTCCGTGTTATTACTCGTGTTTACCATCTATGTCCCTTGAATATTTCTCATTCTGACAGATCATCATATTGGTACCCTGGTACTATGGTCTGCCCCGGGTCAAGAGTACCCAATCTTCTGCAATCTGACTGTAGGAGGACAAAGAGGGCCATAGTTCCTCTAGCTCGAACTTTAGTTGCTGAATTGGGACCTCAGCAGCAGTTCTCGTCACCAGTTGACACCTCACACCCCTACACGTCAGTCAGAGATGATGATACATACAACGGTAGGGAATTAGCTTACTTTTTCAGAGCACAAAAGTTCGCTAATTCTGTAAGTATCATATTAAATTCAGTAGGAAAAACTTGCTTTATGTCCTATAGAGACTCGGCAAGGTATGCCTACATCCTTGGACTACCAATTTTATTTTTGAAGCATTTAACTGTTTCATTTGTTTTCGAAACTCTGTTTCATTTGTTAGTAGGATTTTCTTGCCCTTATCCTCTTACATGAGTACCGGGTACAAGATTTCCTGCGCCCTTGATTTAATTTAATCATTTAACATCTTTTACTTAACTTTAATTGTTAAAGATTACACAGGATAGGTACCAGTTGCCACGTTGTCCTGTTTCTGACATTCACTATTGAATATTCGTGTACCTTTATTTGCTAATTTCACCATGTTTCGTCTCCAAGCTTTCCGTACAAATCCAGCAGGTGAAATAGGGACTTTAAGTCGTGCCAAGAGGACTGAATTACAAACTCTTGCACATGAGTGTCAACTAGAAGTTCCCTACCAAGCCAACACAAATGACCTAAACAACCTGTTGCTGGATTACTATTTAGAGCAAGGTAAGATAGACTCTGAAACTCATGAAACCTACTATATTGCAGATAAATCTGATTTGGCAACGCTGAAACTCAAACTAGAGCTGGCCAAGATTGAGCGTGAGCAGCAAAGGGAAGCAGCTGCCATAAGAAGGGAAGAACAAGAACGCGAAGCTGCCTTGAAGAGAGACGAACAAGAACGCGAGGCTGCTTTGAGGAGAGGAGAACAAGAACGAGAAATCACCCTCAGAGAACGCGAAGCTGCTTTGAGGAGAGAAGAACACGAACGTGGACTCGCCCTCCAGGAACGTGAGGTTGCACTACTCCAGGAGCGGGAACGAGTACAGCTTGAAACCAAACGACGCGAGTTGGAGATGCAACGCGAACATGACAAGCAACAAGCGACTCTGGCTCTAGAGTGTCGTCAACGCGAAATCGCCTTGGAAACTTCACACTTCACTCAACGCCAGCAAGCTACTGCCAATCTTCCCGTCAGTTTTAATATATCACATGCAAGTAAGTTAATGCCATCCTTTGTAGAAGCAGAAGTTGATGTGTTTTTCACCACCTTTGAAACCCTTGCTAATCAACTCAGTTGGCCTGTCGACCAATGGGCCACACTTCTCAGAGTCCATCTTACAGGTAGAGCTGCAGTCACACTCAGTACTTTGGCGTCTGAGAATGACTACTACACTCTGAAACAAGCAGTGTTGGACGCCTACCTCCTCTCTACAGAAAGTTATAGAAGGAAATTCCGTGACCACCTGAAGGCAAGTACCACTACCTTCCTCGAGTTTGCTAACACGAAACGGAGGTATTTCATGAAATGGCTGGAAGCAGCACATGTCTCTACTTTTACAGAACTCGTCAACCTGATGCTTGTTGAAGAATTCTTGAGACGTGTGCCACCTCCTGTCCGCCTCTACTTAGCAGATAAAGAAGAAACCGACTACCTGAAGTGTGCTAAGTCGGCTGACACTTACAGCCTCATCCACCGGCTGACACCCGAACCATCCTCCAGTAAGAAGTCGTGGTACAGTTACGAGAAGGTGAGCCCCGATCAAGCTGGTTCACAACTGTACTGCAAGTATTGTAGACTCTATGGACATACCATAGACAAGTGTGGTAAGTCTCAATACAAGGGAACCACTGACCAACAAAGACCCAAACCAACTCCTCCTAAGTCCGGTAAGCCTGTGATGAATGTTGGTGTTGATGTTAATGATCTTTCTCTTTTCAGTAACCACCTGTATACTGGAACTGTCTCTGCCAACGGTTCAAATCCGGAGGGACGTTTCAAATTGAAGATCTTGAGGGACACAGCGGCTCTACAATCGATCATCTTGAAGTCGGCTGTGCCCAACATCGTCTACACCGGAGAAACTGTCTTCATCACTGACCTCACTGCTACCACTCCATACCCTCTCGCCAGAGTCCACCTGGATTGTCCCTACGTGAACGGGGAAGTCCAAGTCGCCGTCAGGGAAAAGCCTTTTCCCATGCCTGGAGTGCAACTTCTCCTAGGCAACGACTTGGCAGAAGACCTGCAACCGACCAACCTGATCGTCATGGACAAACCCCAGGTGTGTAACTCTGTGCCAATAAACCCTATTCTAGAGTATGTTCCAGCAGAGGTTCAAGAGAGTGATGAAGTTTCTCCTCCGGTTCTCGTGACCACCCGTGCACAAGCCGCACGTCCACAGCCAGCTGACTCTACTGCTACCGCTGTCCCTCAAGACCCTCAGAAACTACCCCCGCATCTGACCAAGTTGGAGTTCCGTAAGTTGCAGAGGGAAGATCTTACTTTAACACCATTGTTTTTCCAGGCTGAGACTCAACCCGACAGTATTCCTGGGTTCTTCCTAGAGAACGACTTGCTCTACCGCAGATATGGACCCAGTAAACTGAAGGAGGAGGACGATTGGGCCAACATCGAACAACTTGTGATTCCCACCAGCCTGCGGCCCACTATTCTACACCTGGCCCACGGAGCATTCTCCCACTACGGCTTCAACAAGACTTACCATGGGATTCGTCAAGACTACTACTGGCCAGGTATGGTAAATAACGTCAAACAGTACGTAAAACAGTGTCATACATGTCAGATGGCAGGCAAACCGAACGTCTCCATTCCCAGAGCACCACTGATTCCCATACAGGTGCCTGCGGAACCTTTCCACAGACTCATAATAGACTGTGTTGGTCCTTTACCTCGGACCAGTTCAGGTAACGCCTACATCCTAACCATCCTGTGTCCTACCACCAGATTTCCCATAGCAGTTCCAGTGAAGAACATCACGGCTGCTACGGTTATAAAACATCTATTGAAGATCTTCACTCAATACGGATTTCCCAGGGAGATTCAGAGTGACTGTGGTACCAACTTCACCAGTGATCTCTTCAAAAGGACACTGGAGGAGTTCAACATCAAACAGGTATTGTCCAGCCCCTATCATCCTGCTTCACAGGGTTCTCTTGAACGTAGTCATCAGACAATCAAAGCACTCTTGAAAAAGTTTTGTAGTGAAACCTCGAAGGATTGGGATAAGCAGATTGACCTTATAATGTGTATTTTCAGAAGTCTCCCCAATGAGTCCCTAGGAGTATCTCCTTATGAGATGCTCTACGGCCGTAAGTGCCGTACTCCCCTTAAGGCTTTCAAAGACTCTCTCCGAGATGCCACCTTCAGTGAGCATCAGAATGTGCCCCAGTTTCTTCAAAACCTTCAACACATTCTAGAGAGAGTCCACCGCTTTGCCCATGATAATCTATTGAAAGCCCAGGAGAGAATGAAAACTCATTACAACCAGACCAGCAAAGTACGAAAATTTAAGCCGGGAGACTTCGTCCTTGCCTACTTCCCTATCCCAGGTTCACCTTTACAAAACAGGTTTTCAGGACCCTACTGCGTCAAAGAGTGCAGGAATAATAACAACTACGTAATAGAGACTCCAGATAGGCGGCGGAAGACCCAGCTGTGCCACGTCAACCTCCTGAAGCAATATAATGGTACTCCTCCCACTGTCCTGACTAACTATTCTACCTTCACAGAACCCTACATCCACAGTGAGACCTTCCCAGCTTCTCCTCCCGAAAGCACTGACAAGGAGTCAGCGCTTTCTAATTCCAAAATCCTTAATGATCTTCCCAAATGCTTTCAGGATAATAATCGTGCTCCTTTGCCCTCTTCTAATTCCACTCTCACCTCGTCAGATAAGCCCTTCATCCTCCATGTCGACGCCAATGGTACCGACGTTGGTGGTGTCGTGATGCAGCAACGAGGCGAGAAGAATACACCTGTCAGCGACTACTGCTACAAGGAACTACGGAACAATTGGCAAGGAGCTACTCTTCCTCATCCTGAAGCTTCAGCACTTCACTCCACACCTGAAAAGTGCTCGGTCCACCATCAATACGGACCACACCACCCTACACCTCCTGCAGCACGCCCACTTCTCATCTCAACGTCTTCTACTATGGGCTTGCTAACTGCAGAAATTCAACCTGGAGACACGCTATACCAAGAGTCTGACAACATCTTAGCCCATGATCTCTCCAGAGTTTATGAAGTAGAAGCAACTCCATCTAATACTCCACCACATAACGACGTACTTCTTCCAGAACCGCAGGCTTCGGGGGAGAGTTGTGACGATAATCTCCTTCAAGAGATTGAGCCTGCTCTTCCCTCCACAAATACGTCGCCACAAATATATATAACTACTATGGAAGAAATGTCCAACAACGACAACAACACCAGCAAGGTTTGCCAGAGAGCAAAACGTATGCAGCCAGAGACACCTGCTCAGACTCAAACCGCCAAACTACCTGTCTTACTACCGGCCCCGCTGATTGGTCGCCGGTCTGGCTGCAACTGCACTCGCCCCCCCCATACTACTTGATGTCTGGGGTCGCCACGACCTCAGACCTCAGAATATTCAGTGCTTTCGTGGTTACCACTCCTCCCGGCTAGACGTTAGCGTGTACTGAGAGAGGTGGTAGCTTAAAGCCAATATTCCAGCACCTTCCCTTTATTTTGTGTTGCACTTCTTGTTATTTTGCCTTAACGTAACTTTTCATTGTGTCATTTAATTATTCTTATTATTTTGATTGATTGATTTTATTATACAAATTTGTTTGTCCATTTTTTCATGTTTTGATTTATTTAACGTAATTAAAATTTCATTGTTAAAATTTACTTGTGTTTTGTGTGTCTTCTCCTTACCTTACCACAGACGAAGTTCCAGTTTTTCTATTTTTTTTTATAACTATGTGACGAGGCCATACCCCTAGCCTTAAACAGCCGAACACCAACGCGTTACCGTCACAATATATATATATATATATATATATATACATATATATATATATATATATATATATATATATATATATATATATATATATATATATATATATATACATATATATATATATATATATATATATATATATATATATATATATATATATATATATATATATATATATATATATATATATATATATATATTAGTATATTTAGGTAGCAGTCTTTCCAGTAGACATATATTATTAAATATGACCGAAAAAGTAAGATTAATAATTCTAACACGAATTTTCTCAATCTTTCGTACATTACGCTTCACTGTTGGAGGTAAATCAAAAATCAATTCTCCAAAATTCATTTTTATTTCTAGTCTGACGCGACACGGGCGCGTTTTGTAAAACTTATTACATTTTCAAAGACTTTAGTTCACAAATACACAACTGATTAGAACTTACGTATCTCCGATTTTATATCTACATTTGAGTGAGGTGGGAGGGGTGATGTGGCATTAACACAAGACAGAACAAGAGGGGATATTAATAGGGTATTAAAAGTATCAACACAAGACAGAACACAAACAATGGGTATTGAATAGAAGTGTTTGTAGAAAGCCTATTGGTCCATATTTCTTGATGCTTCTATATTGGAGCGGAGTCTTGAGGTGGGTAGAATATAGTTGTGCAATAATTGGCTGTTGATTGCTGGTGTTGACTTCTTGATGTGTAGTGCCTCGCAAACGTCAAGCCGCCTGCTATCGCTGTATCTATCGATGATTTCTGTGTTGTTTACTAGGATTTCTCTGGCGATGGTTTGGTTGTGGGAAGAGATTATATGTTCCTTAATGGAGCCCTGTTGCTTATGCATCGTTAAATGCCTAGAAAGAGATGTTGTTGTCTTGCCTATATACTGGGTTTTTTGGAGCTTACAGTCCCCAAGTGGGCATTTGAAGGCATAGACGACGTTAGTCTCTTTTAAAGCGTTCTGTTTTGTGTCTGGAGAGTTTCTCATGAGTAGGCTGGCCGTTTTTCTGGTTTTATAGTAAATCGTCAGTTGTATCCTCTGATTTTTGTCTGTAGGGATAACGTTTCTATTAACAATATCTTTCAGGACCCTTTCCTCCGTTTTATGAGCTGTGGAAAAGAAGTTCCTGTAAAATAGTCTAATAGGGGATATAGGTGTTGTGTTAGTTGTCTCTTCAGAGGTTGCATGGCTTTTCACTTTCCTTCTTATGATGTCTTCGATGAAACCATTGGAGAAGCCGTTATTGACTAGGACCTGCCTTACCCTACAGAGTTCTTCGTCGACTTGCTTCCATTCTGAGCTGTGGCTGAGAGCACGGTCGACATATGCGTTAACAACACTCCTCTTGTACCTGTCAGGGCAGTCGCTGTTGGCATTTAGGCACATTCCTATGTTTGTTTCCTTAGTGTAGACTGCAGTGTGGAAACCTCCGCCCTTTTCCATGACTGTTACATCTAGAAAGGGCAGCTTCCCATCCTTTTCCATCTCGTAAGTGAAACGCAGCACGGAACTCTACTCAAATGCCTCCTTCAGCTCCTGCAGATGTCTGACATCAGGTACCTGTGTAAAAATGTCGTCAACATACCTGCAGTATATGGCCGGTTTCAAGTTCATGTTGACTAAGACTTTTTGCTCGATGGTACCCATGTAGAAGTTTGCAAACAGGACACCTAGGGGAGAACCCATGGCGACCCCATCTACTTGCTTATACATGTGCCCATCCGGGCTCAAGAAGGGTGCCTCTTTAGTACAAGCTTGGAGTAGTTTCCTCAGAATATTTTCTGGTATGTCAAGAGGAGTACAGGCTGGATCACGATACACTCTGTCGGCTATCATTCCGATTGTCTCGTCCACAGGTACGTTGGTAAACAGCGATTCTACGTCCAACGAGGCTCTTATCCCTGTGGCCCGTGTGCCCCGCAGTAAGTCAACAAATTCCTTTGGAGACTTCAGGCTGAAGGCGCAAGGAACATAAGGAGTCAGCAGGCCGTTGAGTCGCTTCGCCAGTCTGTACGTGGGTGTGGGTATCTGGCTAATGATTGGCCGAAGTGGGTTTCCAGGCTTGTGCGTCTTGACATTTCCATACGCATATCCAGGTTTATATTCCCCAATGATCTTTGGCAGGTGGAGTCCGGATTTCTTGGCGTTCACAGTTTCGATCAGTTTGTTGACCTTTGCTTTTAATTCGGCTGTAGTGTCCTTCGTTACCCTTTGGAACTTAGTTTGGTCAGAGAGTATGATGTTCATTTTCGCCAGATATTCGTCTTTTTTAAGAATGACATATATTGGCGACTTGTCACCTCTCCTGACAACTATCTCCTTGTTCTCACGAAGGCTTTTAGCTGCCGCTTTAAGCTCGGGGGACAGTATGGTGCTTCTGTAGTTGCCTCGATTCTTTCCTCCTTCTGCAATAAGTTCTGCTTGTAAGGTATCTTTGGTAGTGACCTTCTTTTGTGTCTCGAGGTCGAATATGTCGTCCAACAGAATTTCCAACTCTACTTTCCGGGCCATCTCACTCGGTCTGGACATAACATGACAGTTTATGCCCAGATTTAGGAGAGTGACTTGGTCCTCAGTGAGGTTAATTCCTGCAAGGTTCAGGAAGCCATCTCTTGGTCGTGGAATTGCCATAGGTCCTCCATATAATGTTGTTAGTTTCTTGATAATCCTTGTTTCAGTGCTGAGGTGATGTTGGTCTGTGAGGATGCCGAGTGAGATGGCCCGGAAAGTAGAGTTGGAAATTCTGTTGGACGACATATTCGACCTCGAGACACAAAAGAAGGTCACTACCAAAGATACCTTACAAGCAGAACTTATTGCAGAAGGAGGAAAGAATCGAGGCAACTACAGAAGCACCATACTGTCCCCCGAGCTTAAAGCGGCAGCTAAAAGCCTTCGTGAGAACAAGGAGATAGTTGTCAGGAGAGGTGACAAGTCGCCAATATATGTCATTCTTAAAAAAGACGAATATCTGGCGAAAATGAACATCATACTCTCTGACCAAACTAAGTTCCAAAGGGTAACGAAGGACACTACAGCCGAATTAAAAGCAAAGGTCAACAAACTGATCGAAACTGTGAACGCCAAGAAATCCGGACTCCACCTGCCAAAGATCATTGGGGAATATAAACCTGGATATGCGTATGGAAATGTCAAGACGCACAAGCCTGGAAACCCACTTCGGCCAATCATTAGCCAGATACCCACACCCACGTACAGACTGGCGAAGCGACTCAACGGCCTGCTGACTCCTTATGTTCCTTGCGCCTTCAGCCTGAAGTCTCCAAAGGAATTTGTTGACTTACTGCGGGGCACACGGGCCACAGGGATAAGAGCCTCGTTGGACGTAGAATCGCTGTTTACCAACGTACCTGTGGACGAGACAATCGGAATGATAGCCGACAGAGTGTATCGTGATCCAGCCTGTACTCCTCTTGACATACCAGAAAATATTCTGAGGAAACTACTCCAAGCTTGTACTAAAGAGGCACCCTTCTTGAGCCCGGATGGGCACATGTATAAGCAAGTAGATGGGGTCGCCATGGGTTCTCCCTTAGGTGTCCTGTTTGCAAACTTCTACATGGGTACCATCGAGCAAAAAGTCTTAGTCAACATGAACTTGAAACCGGCCATATACTGCAGGTATGTTGACGACATTTTTACACAGGTACCTGATGTCAGACATCTGCAGGAGCTGAAGGAGGCATTTGAGCAGAGTTCCGTGCTGCGTTTCACTTACGAGATGGAAAAGGATGGGAAGCTGCCCTTTCTAGATGTAACAGTCATGGAAAAGGGCGGAGGTTTCCACACTGCAGTCTACACTAAGGAAACAAACATAGGAATGTGCCTAAATGCCAACAGCGACTGCCCTGACAGGTACAAGAGGAGTGTTGCTAACGCATATGTCGACTGTGCTCTCAGCCACAGCTCAGAATGGAAGCAAGTCGACGAAGAACTCTGTAGGGTAAGGCAGGTCCTAGTCAATAACGGCTTCTCCAATGGTTTCATCGAAGACATCATAAGAAGGAAAGTGAAAAGCCATGCAACCTCTGAAGAGAAAACTAACACAACACCTATACCCCCTATTAGACTATTTTACAGGAACTTCTTTTCCACAGCTCATAAAACGGAGGAAAGGGTCCTGAAAGATATTGTTAATAGAAACGTTATCCCTACAGACAAAAATCAGAGGATACAACTGACGATTTACTATAAAACCAGAAAAACGGCCAGCCTACTCATGAGAAACTCTCCAGACACAAAACAGAACGCTTTAAAAGAGACTAACGTCGTCTATGCCTTCAAATGCCCACTTGGGGACTGTAAGCTCCAAAAAACCCAGTATATAGGCAAGACAACAACATCTCTTTCTAGGCGTTTAACGATGCATAAGCAACAGGGCTCCATTAAGGAACATATAATCTCTTCCCACAACCAAACCATCGCCAGAGAAATCCTAGTAAACAACACAGAAATCATCGATAGATACAGCGATAGCAGGCGGCTTGACGTTTGCGAGGCACTACACATCAAGAAGTCAACACCAGCAATCAACAGCCAATTATTGCACAACTATATTCTACCCACCTCAAGACTCCGCTCCAATATAGAAGCATCAAGAAATATGGACCAATAGGCTTTCTACAAACACTTCTATTCAATACCCATTGTTTGTGTTCTGTCTTGTGTTGATACTTTTAATACCCTATTAATATCCCCTCTTGTTCTGTCTTGTGTTAATGCCACATCACCCCTCCCACCTCACTCAAATGTAGATATAAAATCGGAGATACGTAAGTTCTAATCAGTTGTGTATTTGTGAACTAAAGTCTTTGAAAATGTAATAAGTTTTACGAAACGCACCCGTGTCGCGTCAGACTAGAAATAAAAATGAATTTTGGAGAATTGATTTTTGATTTACCTCCAGCAGTGAAGCGTAATGTACGAAAGATTGAGAAAATTCGTGTTAGAATTATTAATCTTACTTTTTCGGTCATATTTAATAATATATATATATATATATATATATATATATATATATATATATATATATATATATATATATATATATATATAAATATACAAAAGAACAGTTAGTGATGCAGCGGCCAACATGCTGAAGCCAAAACAGCTCGGGTTTGACATTCCATAAGGGTGTGAGGCGGCAGCCCATGCAGCTCGAGCCTTCATCGCCAACATCACAGATGCTGTACTCCGTGAGGTTCATAGTCATTTCCCCTCCCTCTACCCTTTTGTACATTCATGCTAAGCTTAACATCTGGTTCTTGGATGATGGTACCCTAGCAGGTTCCCAAGACTCCCTCCTGGAGGACATAAGAAAAATCCAGGAGCAAGGTGCAGTTTTAGGCCTCACCCTGAACCCTTCTAAATGTGAAATAATATGTTCCAACCAGGGCATCGTAGAGAGAATAGAGGGTTTTCTGCCAAATATCCATAAAACTAAACCTGAAGACAGCACACTCCTAGGAGCTCCCCTGGGGATGAAAGCCATCGATGAGGTCCTTGATAAAAAAATCGCCGGCCTTAAGAGGATGGATGGGAGGATTGAGGATATTGATGCTCATGATGCACTCTACCTCATCACCAGATGTCTGTCCCTCCCCAGGTTAACCTACTTTCTGAGGTGTTCACCATCTTACAGTAGCCAAAAACTAAGTGAGTATGACCGGTTACTGAAATCAATGCTAGAAAAAGCCCTTAACCTCTCTCTTGATGACCTACAGTGGAAACAAGCCTCTCTTCCCGTAAGACTTGGGGGCCTCGGAGTTCGAACAGCAACGCAAATCACTGTTCCAGCCTTCCTGTCCTCCTTATCAGCATCCGACGACCTTGTGAAGGAAATTCTACCTGCCCACTTACATCAGCTGGCAGGTGTACATGATCCCAATTTTACACGCTGTGCCACAGAGTGGGCCTCTCGTGCAGGCCCATCACCTCAACCACCATCCCCAAAAGCCCACAAGCAATCCAGCTGGGATGGCCCCATTGTAGACCAAGTTGCTGCAGAGTGCCTGGGTGCTGCAACAACACAACACGACATTGCTCGCCTCACAGCAGTAGCAGCCCCACATGCAGGGGATTTCCTGTTAGCAACCCCAATGTCAGCAACTGGCACCCGTCTCACATCACACGCCCTCCGAATTGCTGTGGCCCTTCGCCTTGCTGCCCCAATCCACACCAGATATAAGTGTATTTGCGGCGCGGTGGTGGCTGACTGGTACGACCACCATGGCCTACTCTGCCAAAGCACAGGGGGATGGCACTCGAGGCACAGTGAAGTTAACGACATCATCAAGAGGAGCCTCACCACAGCTGGATGCCCAGCTGAAAGAGAGCCCCGTTACCTAACGCCCAGTAACTCTGATGCTCTTATTGGTCGCCCGGATGGTATCACAGTGAACCCCTGGAAGAATGACAATCAGTTGGTATGGGACTACACGTGCGTATCAACCCTGGCTAACACCTACATTAACCTCAGTGTTGCACAACCAGGTGGCGCTGCCACCCACAGGGAAGCAGCCAAATCCCGTAAGTATAGAGAACTGGATCACCACTACAATTTTGTCCCCAATGCTTCTGAGACACTCGGCGTCTGGGGTAAAAGTGCTACCAGTTTTTTGAAGGAACTGGGTTCTAGGCTCATTGAAACAACAAGGGACCCAAGAGCTGCAAGCTTTCTTTTCCAGCGCCTCAGTGTGGCAATACAGAGGGGAAATGCGCACTGCATCCAGGGTTCCTGTCCGCCATCTGAGGAGCTGGAGGAACTCGACAACCTATGATAACCATCTTTGTAACCCATATGTAACTCCTTTTTTATAACAAAGTTCAAATAAAGTAAATATATATGTGTACATACAAAAGAATGGGGGTGGTAGGAGAAGATAATATTAGTGTTCAGTGAGAAACCACAAGGTCTCCTCTGAATACTTTTTATTTTCTTCTCCGAGGCTATGGGTCCCCACATTGGCACCAGAGGTGGTACCCTCACAAACTTATATATATATATATATATGCAACAATGATCACAAAAACACTGATCCAAGTATGCAGAATAACCACATATGAAAAATAGAAAATGCTTAACGTGTTTTCGGCTAATTCGCCTTCATCAGAGCAAAGTAGAATCAATTCTACTTTGATTCTACTTTGAATTGATTCTACTTTGCTCTGATGAAGGCGAATTAGCCGAAAACGCGTTAAGCATTTCCTATTTTTCATATGTGGTTATTCTATATATATATATATATATATATATATATATATATATATATATATATATATATATATATATATATATATATATGTCGTACCTAGTAGCCAGAACGCACTTCTCAGCCTACTAGGCAAGGCCCGATTTGCCTAATAAGCCAAGTTTTCATGAATTAATGTTTTTTCGACTACCTAACCTACCTAACCTAACCTAACCTAACTTTTTCGGCTACCTAACCTAACCTAACCAATAAAGGTAGGTTAGGTTAGGTTAGGTAGGGTTGGTTAGGTTCGGTCATATATCTTCGTTAATTTTAACTCTAATAAAAAAAACTGACCTCATTCAAAATGAAATGGGTAGCTTTATCATTTCATAAGAAAAAAATTAGAGAAAATATATTAATTTAGGAAAACTTGGCTTATTAGGCAAATCGGGCCTTGCATAGTAGGCTGAGAAGTGCGTTCTCGCTACTAGGTACGACATATATATATATATATATATATATATATATATATATATATATATATATATATATATATATATATATATATATATATATATATATATATATATATATATATATGTATGTATATATATACATGACTGAAAACTCACACCCCAGAAGTGACTCGAACCCATACTGCCAGGAGCAACGCAACTGGTATCTACAGGACGCCTTAATCCGCTTGACCATCACGACCGGAAATAAGGAAGTGATAGCCGAAGCTATTTGAACCACTTCCTCGCCGGCACTCGGACGGTAATCTTGGGCATAGCATTTTATCAAATCACCTCATTCTTTGGGGCACACGTGAGGAACACAAATGCGAACAAGCCTGAATGGTCCCCAGCACTATATACGACTGAAAACTCACACCCCAGAAGGCTACTAGGCTACTAGTAGACGTTCTGGGTACTAGGTACGACATATTTTTATATATATATATATATATATATATATATATATATATATATATATATATATATATATATATATATATTATTAAATATGACCGAAAAAGTAAGATTAATAATTCTAACACGAATTTTCTCAATCTTTCGTACATTACGCTTCACTGTTGGAGGTAAATCAAAAATCACTTCTCCAAAATTCATTTTTATTTCTAGTCTGACGCGACACGGGCGCGTTTCATAAAACTTATTACATTTTCAAAGACTTCACAAATACACAACTGATTAGAACGTATCTCTGATTTTATATCTACATTTGAGTGAGGTGGGAAGGGTGATGTGGCATTAACACAAGACAGAACAAGAGGGGATATTAATAGGGTATTAAAAGTATCAACACAAGACAGAACAGAAACAATGGGTATTGAATAGAAGTGTTTGTAGAAAGCCTATTGGTCCATATTTCTTGATGCTTCTATATTGGAGCGGAGTCTTGAGGTGGGTAGAATATAGTTCACAACTATATTCTACCCACCTCAAGACTCCGCTCCAATATAGAAGCATCAAGAAATATGGACCAATAGGCTTTCTACAAACACTTCTATTCAATACCCATTGTTTCTGTTCTGTCTTGTGTTGATACTTTTAATACCCTATTAATATCCCCTCTTGTTCTGTCTTGTGTTAATGCCACATCACCCTTCCCACCTCACTCAAATGTAGATATAAAATCAGAGATACGTTCTAATCAGTTGTGTATTTGTGAAGTCTTTGAAAATGTAATAAGTTTTACGAAACGCGCCCGTGTCGCGTCAGACTAGAAATAAAAATGAATTTTGGAGAAGTGATTTTTGATTTACCTCCAACAGTGAAGCGTAATGTACGAAAGATTGAGAAAATTCGTGTTAGAATTATTAATCTTACTTTTTCGGTCATATTTAATAATATATGTCTACAGGAAAGACTGCTACCAAAATATACTAATATATATATATATATATATATATATATATATATATGTGTATATCACGAAAGCAAACACGTGATTAAAAATGTGACAATGTCAGACCACGGAGGAAAAATGAAACAGGAATTTCCTTAAGTACTTTCGTATATTAATACATCCTCAGAAGGAGTCTGAAGATGTATTAATATACGAAAGTACTTAAGGAAATTCCTGTTTCATTTTTCCTCCGTGGTCTGACATTGTCATATATATATATATATATATATATATATATATATATATATATATATATATTGTGACGATAATCTCCTTCAAGAGATTGAGCCTGCTCTTCCCTCCAAAAATACGTCGCAACAAATATATAAAACTACTATGGAAGAAATGTCCAACAACGACAACAACATCTCCAAGGTTTGCCAGAGCGCAAAACGTATGCAGCCAGGGACACCTGCTCAACCTCAAACCGCCAAACTACCTGTCTTGTTGCCTGCTACTCGCTGATTGGCCGCCGGTCTGGCTGCAACTGCACTCCACCCCCCCATACTACTTGATGTCTGGGGCCGCCACGACCTCAGTCCTCAGAATATTTAGTGCTTTCATACGGTTAACACTTCTTCCTGGTAGACTGAGCTTTGGCTTAAGTGTACTAAGAGAGGTGATAGCTTAAAGCCAATATTCCCGCACCTCTCATTTTATTGCATATTGCACAGCTTGTTATTGCTCTCTTGTCTTAACGTAACTTTTCATTTTGCCATTTTATTATTCTTATTATTTTGATTGATTGATTTTATTATACGGATTTGTATGTCCATTTTATTCATGTTTTGTTTATCTAACATAATTAAAATTTCATTGTTAAAATTTACTTGTGTTTTGTGTGTCTTCTCCTTACCTTACCACAGACGAAGTTCCAGATTTTCTATTTTTTTTATTCTATGTGACGAGGCCATACCCCTAGCTTTGAACAGCCGAACACCAACGCGTTACCGTCACATATTATATATATATATATATATATATATATATATATATATATATATATATATATATATATATGTCGTACCTAATAGCCAGAACGCACTTCTCAGCCTACTATGCAAGGCCCGATTTGCCTAATAAGCCAAGTTTTCCTGAATTAATATATTTTTTTTAATTTTTTTTCTTATGAAATGATAAAGCTACCCATTTTCATTATGTATGAGGTCATTTTTTTTTATTGGAGTTAAAATTAATGTAGATATATGACCGAACCTAACCAACCCTACCTAACCTAACCTAACCTATCTCTATCGGTTAGGTTAGGTTAGGTAGCAGAAAAAGTTAGGTTAGGTTAGGTTAGGTAGTCGAAAAAACATTAATTCATGAAAACTTGGCTTATTAGGCAAATTGGGCCATGCATAGTTGGCTGAGAAGTGCGTTCTGGCTGTTAGGTACGACATATATATATATATATATATATATATATATATATATATATATATATATATATATATATATATATATATATATATATATATATATATATATATATATATATATATATATATATGTATGTATATATATACATGACTGAAAACTCACACCCCAGAAGTGACTCGAACCCATACTGCCAGGAGCAACGCAACTGGTATCTACAGGACGCCTTAATCCGCTTGACCATCACGACCGGAAATAAGGAAGTGATAGCCGAAGCTATATGAACCACTTCCTCGCCGGCACTCGGACGGTAATCTTGGGCATAGCATTTTATTAAATCACCTCATTCTTTGGGGCACACGTGAGGAACACAAATGCGAACAAGCCTGAATGGTCCCCAGCACTATATACGACTGAAAACTCACACCCCAGAAGGCTACTAGGCTACTAGTAGACGTTCTGGGTACTAGGTACGACATATTTATATATATATAATCTCCTTCAAGAGATTGAGCCTGCTCTTCCCTCCAAAAATACGTCGCAACAAATATATAAAACTACTATGGAAGAAATGTCCAACAACGACAACAACATCTCCAAGGTTTGCCAGAGCGCAAAACGTATGCAGCCAGGGACACCTGCTCAACCTCAAACCGCCAAACTACCTGTCTTGTTGCCTGCTACTCGCTGATTGGCCGCCGGTCTGGCTGCAACTGCACTTCACCCCCCCATACTACTTGATGTCTGGGGCCGCCACGACCTCAGTCCTCAGAATATTTAGTGCTTTCATACGGTTAACACTTCTTCCTGGTAGACTGAGCTTTGGCTTAAGTGTACTAAGAGAGGTGATAGCTTAAAGCCAATATTCCCGCACCTCTCATTTTATTGCATATTGCACAGCTTGTTATTGCTCTCTTGTCTTAACGTAACTTTTCATTTTGCCATTTTATTATTCTTATTATTTTGATTGATTGATTTTATTATACGGATTTGTATGTCCATTTTATTCATGTTTTGTTTATCTAACGTAATTAAAATTTCATTGTTAAAATTTACTTGTGTTTTGTGTGTCTTCTCCTTTCCTTACCACAGACGAAGTTCCAGATTTTCTATTTTTTTTATTCTATGTGACGAGGCCATACCCCTAGCTTTGAACAGCCGAACACCAACGCGTTACCGTCACATATTATATATATATATATATATATATATATATATATATATATATATATATATATATATATATATATATATATATATATATATATATATATATATATATATACATATATATATATATATATATGTCATACCTAATAGCCAGAACGCACTTCTCAGCCTACTATGCAAGGCCCGATTTGCCTAATAAGCCAAGTTTTCCTGAATTAATATATTTTTTCTAATTTTTTTTCTTATGAAATGATAAAGCTACCCATTTTCATTATGTATGAGGTCATTTTTTTTTATTGGAGTTAAAATTAATGTAGATATATGACCGAACCTAATCAACCCTACCTAACCTAACCTAACCTATCTCTATCGGTTAGGTTAGGTTAGGTAGCAGAAAAAGTTAGGTTAGGTTAGGTTAGGTAGTCGAAAAAACATTAATTCATGAAAACTTGGCTTATTAGGCAAATTGGGCCATGCATAGTTGGCTGAGAAGTGCGTTCTGGCTGTTAGGTACGACATATATATATATATATATATATATATATATATATATATATATATATATATATATATATATATATATATATATATATGTATGTATATATATACATGACTGAAAACTCACACCCCAGAAGTGACTCGAACCCATACTGCCAGGAGCAACGCAACTGGTATCTACAGGACGCCTTAATCCGCTTGACCATCACGACCGGAAATAAGGAAGTGATAGCCGAAGCTATATGAACCACTTCCTCGCCGGCACTCGGATGGTAATCTTGGGCATAGCATTTTATCAAATCACCTCATTCTTTGGGGCACACGTGAGGAACACAAATGCGAACAAGCCTGAATGGTCCCCAGCACTATATACGACTGAAAACTCACACCCCAGAAGGCTACTAGTAGACGTTCTGGGTACTAGGTACGACATATTTATATATATATATATATATATATATATATATATATATATATATATATATATATATATATATATATATATATATATATATATATGTGTGTGTATATCACGAAAGCAAACACGTGATTAAAAATATGACAATGTCAGACCACGGAGGAAAAATGAAACAGGAATTTCCTTAAGTACTTTCGTATATTAATACATCCTCAGAAGGAGTCTGAAGATGTATTAATATACGAAAGTACTTAAGGAAATTCCTGTTTCATTTTTCCTCCGTGGTCTGACATTGTCATATATATATATATATATATATATATATATATATATATATATATATATATATATATATATATATATATATATATTGTGACGATAATCTCCTTCAAGAGATTGAGCCTGCTCTTCCCTCCAAAAATACGTCGCAACAAATATATAAAACTACTATGGAAGAAATGTCCAACAACGACAACAACATCTCCAAGGTTTGCCAGAGCGCAAAACGTATGCAGCCAGGGACACCTGCTCAACCTCAAACCGCCAAACTACCTGTCTTGTTGCCTGCTACTCGCTGATTGGCCGCCGGTCTGGCTGCAACTGCACTCCACCCCCCCATACTACTTGATGTCTGGGGCCGCCACGACCTCAGTCCTCAGAATATTTAGTGCTTTCATACGGTTAACACTTCTTCCTGGTAGACTGAGCTTTGGCTTAAGTGTACTAAGAGAGGTGATAGCTTAAAGCCAATATTCCCGCACCTCTCATTTTATTGCATATTGCACAGCTTGTTATTGCTCTCTTGTCTTAACGTAACTTTTCATTTTGCCATTTTATTATTCTTATTATTTTGATTGATTGATTTTATTATACGGATTTGTATGTCCATTTTATTCATGTTTTGTTTATCTAACGTAATTAAAATTTCATTGTTAAAATTTACTTGTGTTTTGTGTGTCTTCTCCTTACCTTACCACAGACGAAGTTCCAGATTTTCTAATTTTTTTTATTCTATGTGACGAGGCCATACCCCTAGCTTTGAACAGCCGAACACCAACGCGTTACCGTCACATATTATATATATATATATATATATATATATATATATATATATATGTCGTACCTAATAGCCAGAACGCACTTCTCAGCCTACTATGCAAGGCCCGATTTGCCTAATAAGCCAAGTTTTCCTGAATTAATATATTTTTTCTAATTTTTTTTCTTATGAAATGATAAAGCTACCCATTTTCATTATGTATGATGTCATTTTTTTTATTGGAGTTAAAATTAATGTAGATATATGACCGAACCTAACCAACCCTACCTAACCTAACCTAACCTATCTCTATCGGTTAGGTTAGGTTAGGTAGCAGAAAAAGTTAGGTTAGGTTAGGTTAGGTAGTCGAAAAAACATTAATTCATGAAAACTTGGCTTATTAGGCAAATTGGGCCATGCATAGTTGGCTGAGAAGTGCGTTCTGGCTGTTAGGTACGACATATATATATATATATATATATATATATATATATATATATATATATATATATATATATATATATGTGTGTGTGTGTGTGTGTGTGTGTGTGTATTCACCTAGTTGTATTTGCAGGGGTTGAGCTTTGCTCTTTCGGCCCTCCCCTCAACTGTCTATCAACTGTTTACTAACTACTTGTTTTTTTCCACACCACTCACACACACACACATCCCAGGAAGCAGCCCGTGACAGGTGACTAATTCCCAGGTACCTATTTACTGCAAGGTAACAGGGGCATTCAGGGTGAAAGAAACTTTGCCCATTTGTTTCTGCCTGGTGCGGGAATCGAACCCGCGCCACAGAATTATGAGTCTTGCGCGCTATCCACCAGGCTACCAGGCCCCCGGTGTGTGTGTGTGTGTGTGTGTGTGTGTGTGTGTGTGTGTGTGTGTGTGTGTGTGTGTGTGTGTGTGTGTGTGTGTGTGTGTAATTACCTAAGTGTAGTTACAGGATGAGAGCTACGCTCGTGGTGTCCCGTCTTCCCAGCACTCTTTGTCATATAACGCTTTGAAACTACTGACGGTCTTGACCTCCACCACCTTCTCACTTAACTTGTTCCAACCGTCTACCACTCTATTTGCGAAGGTGAATTTTCTTATATTTCTTCGGCATCTGTGTGTGTGTGTGTGTGTGTGTGTGTGTGTGTGTGTGTGTGTGTGTGTGTGTGTGTGTGTGTGTGTGTGTGTGTGTGTGTGTGTGTGTGTGTGTGTGTGTGTGTGTGTGTGTGTGTGTGTGTGTGTGTGTGTGTGTGTGTGTGTGTGTGTAAATCATGAAAATTAGCACGTGATATAAAAATGTTTAATTTGATTGATCTCCAAGTATCAAATGAACAAATCCACAAGGACCGTGACGAGGATTCGAGGTGTGCCCTAAGTAACAGGTTTATTAACGATACTCTAATGATGCCTCAGAAGCCTTGAACGTGCACCACCAGGGTGTCAAACCTGTTGGCGCAGGTTCAGAATCTCGTGCTTAACCTGCCTGGAGAACTTGATGTCGCTGTCACGGTTCTGTCTTATTTTTGTCATCAATTGTGTCATGATTTTGTTGTCATAGTTTGTGTGTCATAGTGACGTGTCAAGAACTTGGTGGTGGTTGACTTTTATATGTTGTCTAGGGGAAATAAATGATTTTACTTGAGCCTAGGGAAAAATCAAGGAGTAAGGAAAACAGCCTAGTACAATGACACAAATTTATAGGTATAAGACAAACGATATTACATATAATAAATGTTGTTCCTTATTGCACACGGTCATTATGAATGAATATAAGTCCCTAGCGGGCTCTAGAAACCCTAAGGCTCACCGTCCCAAACCTGGAACCGTGCACACAGCCACCACAGCTATCAACCGATGACACATATTTACACCTCTAGGAAACCTGGACTCTCTTATAAAACATCTCCAAAGTTTGCATAACTACTCAACAGTATCTTGCATCCCTGATAACAAGTAATGATGGCTTATCTGACTGTACGGCCGGAGGAAATCCCCCCCCCCATCCGGTTAACAAGGTCTGGTCGTTAACGTATCCACCTCCCCTCACGCCAAGATGGCGTCCTCCTCTCTTGCGTCATCGCCCCTTAATACTCAATTCTTTACTTTTGCAATCAAAACCTTTATTGACTTTATTGACCATATTCCCCATGCATGCTTTTAGATTGAGTCCATTTTCCCCTCACATAGTTAGGCTATTCCATTTCACATTATTCCTGACAATCTCCAGCTGAGATGGCACTACTCTGCTGGGCGGAGTATTACTGGTGACTCGCGGCCTCTCTGATCTCAGCTGTAAATTTATTCTAATAAACATTCTCCACTGTGTCCACCAACATTTTATAATTGAAACTAACCTCCACAGGAGGTAAGGTTCGTCACAGTCGCCTGCACACAACATCTGTTATATCAGTATTATTATTATTGTTTCAGGGATGATGGAAGAGGCGGTGGTGGTAGTGGTGGTAGCGGTGGTGTCTGGGTGCTGGGGCAGCCCCCTCCCGGTGCGGGTGTCTGCACAAGCCTCACACCACGAGCGCCTCCACGCCGCCCGCGCCCTCCTCAGGGAGTCCCCGCTAATTGATGGGTGAGTTGAAGAATCACTTTTGCTATACTGTTTGCACAAAAAGAGTGTGTATCTATACTTATCCAATCTATTTATCACTACATTGAGTGAATAACACATTACTTCAGCACATTGATATTGGTATAATATACGGTCCAGTTATTAATTTAAACCTGTATCATTAGTTTTTCTTTGCTATCCTCTGTGATGATTGGTACCTCATCTTATTTCCACTGCAGCAAAATTAAATTGATTCGTAAACCACTTGCTAATAGTGATAGATTATATCCATCACTACTCCAGGCTGTATGAATGGAGGAGTTATTTTTCAATATGTTTACTAATACGTATTTATATTTTAGTTCTTGTAATTTATTGAATTTTGTTATATCAATGTCAATGTTCTCTGTGATGCCGTCTGGGCGGGTAACAGGCTCATCAGCGTTGCGGGACATTAGGTAACAGGGTTCTCTCTCTGCTGGACAATCGGACGTGGTAGGTCTTCTCTTAATTATGCAATTAACCCTCACTGTGTCTTGCATGCCATCCCTCTGTGCTTTGGCAGAGAAGGCCATGCCGTCCGTATCTGTCGGCCACTGCCTTGCTGCAAATACACCTGTATTCAGTGTTGATTGGGGCAGCGAGGCAGAGAACCACAGCAATTTGGAGGACCTGCAGTGTGAGACACGTGCCAGTTGCTGACATTCGAGTTGCTAATAGGAAATCACCTGCATGAGAGCTGCTATAGCTCTAAGTCGGTGTGAGATTATTCCCTATGAGGTGAATAGATTACAAGTATTAATTGGCCAAATGTGCACTTCGTAGTTCAATCAATTATGATTTACCTAGCCTCACGTTGGACACCAGATGTAATGGTTATCCCCTATTGTGAATAAGATAACTATATTAAAACAAGTGACCTCAGTCAGAAAGGACTGCACTAGCAACAAAATAAATGCTGTAATTACAGCTGATTACTTTAAGACTGCATGATTACTTGAAGACTGCACAGGTATGCAGTTATGCACAGGTACGGCTCCTTACTGGAACCGTAAACTCCAGGATTGGCCTGACATATGTGGTATACAAAGTTCTGAAAGATTCCTTGCATAAGTTTCTGAAAGCCGTTTTTATGATGGCCATCCTGGCATATGCCGCTGATGTTATCCTCTTGATATGGGCTTCAAGAAACAGGTCTGGCATGATATCAACCCCCAGGTCTTTCTCTCTCTCTGACTCTTCAAGTATTTCATCCCCCAAATGATACCTAGTATCTGGTCTCCTGCTCCCTACACCTATCTTCACTACATTACATTTGCTTGGGTTAAACTCTAACAACCATTTATTCGACCATTCCTGCAGCTTGTCCTGGCCTTCTTGAAGCCTCAAGCTGTCCTCTGTCTTAATCCTTCTCATAATTGTGGCGTCGTCAGAAAAACACTGAGAGGAATGGGTCTATACCCTCTGGGAGATCATTTTATATCAGAAACAGGATAGGTCCGAGTACAGAGCCCTGTGGGACTCCACTTGTGATTTCACGCCAATCTGAGGTCTCATCCCTCACTGTAACTCTCTGCTTCCTATTGCTTAGTTACTCCCTTATTCACTGGAGCGCCTTTCCGGTTACTCCTGCCTGTTTCTCTAGCTAATGTATCAACCTTTTATGGGGAACTGTGTCAAAGGCTTTCCAACAGTCCAAAAAAATGCAGTCCGCCCACCTTCTCTTTCTTGCTTAATCTTTGTCACCTGATCGTAGAATTCTATTAAGCCTATAAGGCAAGATTTACCCTCCCTGAACCCATGTTGATGGGCTTGTCATGAAGTTCCTTCTCTCCAGGTGTGTTACTAGGTTTTTTCTCAAAATCTTCTCCATCACCTTGCATGGTATACAAGTTAAGGACACTGGCCTGTAGTTCAGTGCCTCTTGTCTGTCACCCTTTTTGTATATTGGGACTACATTAGCTGTCTTCCATATTTCTGGTAGGTCTCCCGTTTCCAGTGACCTTCTATACACTATAGAGAGTAGCAAGCAAAGTGCTCCTGCACACTCTTTCAATACCCATGGTGAGATTCCGTCTGGGTCAACAGCCTTTCTTACATCCAGATCCAACAGATGCCTCTTGGCCTCATCTCTTGTAATTTCCAACCCTTCCAAGGCCGCCTGGTCTACTGCCACCTTTCCAAGCGCAGTGACCTCTCCTTGTTCTATTGTGATGACCACCTGGAACCTTTTGTTGAGTTCTTCACATACCTATTGTCATTCTCTGTATATCTGTCCTTACCCGTTCTAAGTTTCATCACCTGTTCCTTCACTGTTGTTTTCCTCCTGATGTGACTGTGGAGTAGCTTTGGTTCGGTCTTGGCTTTATTAGCTATATCATTTTCATACTTTTTCTCAGCTTCTCTTCTCACACTAACATACTCGTTCCTGGTTCTCTGGTATCTCTCTCTCTCTCTCTCTGCTTTCTGGTGTTCAGTTATTTCGGAAGTTCCTCCACGCCCTTTTTGACCAGTGCCTTTGCTTTCATACATGCCATATTAAACCACAGATTCTTCTTCTGCTTCTCGGTCTTTTCCTGTCGAGCCGGGATAAACATGTTTATTGCCTCCTGACACTTTTGGGTGACATAGTCCATCATGTCTTGTACGGGTTTAGTTCTGAGTTCTGTGTCCCATGGTATATCCCTTAGGAATTTTCTCATCTCCTCATAATTTCCCTTTCGGTATGCCAGCCCTTTGTTTAAAAGTTTTTTTTTTGGGGGGGAGATAATTATTAGCTCTACAAGGTACTCAAAGATCAATACACTGTGATCATTCATTCCTAACGGGGCTTCCAACTTAACTTCCCTATATCCGACTCATTTAGGGCAAATATCAGATCAAGCATAGCTGGTTCCTCCTCTCCTCTCATTCTGGTCAGTTCCTTGATGTGATGGCTTAGAAAGTTTCTTGTTGCCATGTCCAACAGCTTAGCTCTCCATGTGTCCGGTCCTCCATGTGGGTCTCTGTTCTCCCAATCAATCTTCCCGTGGTTGAAGTCTCCCATCATAAGTATTCTGGATCCGTTCCTGCTAGCTACAGAAGCTGCTCTCTCTATTATATTGATCGTAGCCATGTTTTTTTTTATCATATTCCTGTCTGGGTCTTCTGTCGTTTGGTGGGGGTTATATATGACTTCTTCTATCATTTTTTGTCCTCCAATTGCTATGGTGCCTGTTATGTAGTCACTGAAATCTTCACAGCCCTGAGTAACCATCTCTTCAAAACTCCAGCCTTTTCTTATCAACAGAGCTACACCAGCTCCTCCTCTTCATTCTCTTTCTTTCCTCACTACATAGTAGTCCTGTAGGAAAATTGCATTTGTTATGGTTTTCGTTAGCTTTGTTTCTGTGAGTGCTATTATGTGCGTGTGTGTGTGTGTGTGTGTGTGTGTGTGTGTGTGTGTGTGTGTGTGTGTGTGTGTGTGTGTATGGGTGTGTGTGTGTACTCACCTAATTGTACTCACCTAATTGTGCTTGCGGGGGTTGAGCTCTGGCTCTTTGGTCCCGCCTTTCAACTATAAATCAACTGGTGTACAGATTCCTGAGCCTACTGGGCTCTATCACATCTACATTTGAAACTGTGTATGGAGTCAGCCTCCACCACATCACTTCCTAGTGCATTCCATTTATTAACTACTCTGACACTGAAAAAATTCTTTCTAACGTCTCTGTGGCTCATCTGGGTACTAAGTTTCCACCTGTGTCCCCTTGTTCGTGTCCCACCCGTGCTGAAGAGTTTGTCTTTGTCCACCCTGTCAATTCCCCTGAGAATTTTGTAGGTGGTTATCATGTCTCCTCTTACTCTTCTGTTTTCCAGGGATGAGAGGTTCAGCTCCTTTAGCCTTTCCTCGTAGCTCAATCCTCTCAGTTCCGGGACGAGCCTGGTGGCATACCGCTGAATCTTCTCTGACTTTGTCTTGTGTTTAACTAGGTATGGCCTCCAGGCTGGAGCTGCATACTCCAGGATTGGTCTTACATAAGTGGTATACAGGGTTCTGAAAGATTCGTTAGACAAGTTTCTAAAGGCAGTTCTTATGTTGGCCAGTCTAGCATATGCCGCTAATGATATTCTTTTGATGTGGGCCTCTGGGGCAGGTTCGGTGTGATATCAACCCCCAGGTCTTTCTCTCTATTTGACTCTTGCAGGATTTCACCTCCCAGATGATACCTTGTGCTCAGCCTCCTGCTCCCTTCGCCTAATTTCATCACCTTACACTTTCCCGAGTTGAACTTTAGCAGCCATTTTCTAGACCATTCCTCCAGTTTATCCAGGTCATCCTGTAGTCTCTGTCTATCTTCATCCGTCTTGATTCTTCTCATAATTTTTGCATCATCAGCAAACATTGAGAGGAATGAGTCTATACCCTCCGGAAGATCGTTCACATATATTAAAAACAGGATGGGTCCAAGTACTGAGCCCTTTGGGACTCCGCTGGTGACATCTCGCCACTCTGATGTCTCCCCCCTCACTGTTACTCGCTGTTTCCTGTTGCTTAAGTACTCCCTTATCCACTGGAGCTCCTTCCCTTTTAACTCCTGCCTGTTGCTCCAACTTTTTTAACAGCCTTTTATGTGGTACTGTGTCAAAGGCTTTTTGGCAATCCAGGAAAATGCAGTCGGCCCATCCTTCTCTTTCCTGCCTAATTTGTGTTACCTGGTCATAAAATTATATTAAACCTGAGGCACGATTTACCATCCCTGAACCCATGTTGGTGGTGCGTTACAAAGTTATTTCCCTCCAGATGCTCTACGAGCCATTTCCTCACGATCTTCTCCATCTGTGTGTGTACTCACCTATATGTACTCACCTATATGTGCTTGCAGGATCGAGCATTGACTCTTGGATCCCGCCTTTCTAGCTATCGGTTGTTTACAGCAATGACTCCTGTCCCATTTCCCTATCATACCTAGTTTTAAAAGTATGAATAGTATTTGCTTCCACAACCTGTTCCCCAAGTGCATTCCATTTTTCTACTACTCTCACGCTAAAAGAAAACTTCCTAACATCTCTGTGACTCATCTGAGTTTCCAGTTTCCACCCATGTCCCCTCGTTCTGTTATTATTACGTGTGAACATTTCATCTATTTCCACTTTGTCAATTCCCCTGAGTATTTTATATGTCCCTATCATATCTCCTCTCTCCCTTCTTTTCTCTAGTGTCGTAAGGTTCAGTTCCTTCAGCCGCTCTTCATATCCCATCCCTCGTAGCTCTGGGACAAGCCTCGTCGCAAACCTCTGAACCTTCTCCAGTTTCTTTATGTGTTTCTTCAGGTGGGGGCTCCATGATGGCGCGGCATACTCTAAGACGGGTCTCACGTAGGCAGTGTAAAGTGCCCTAAAAGCTTCCTCATTTAGGTTTCTGAATGAAGTTCTAATTTTTGCTAGTGTAGAGTACGCTGCTGTCGTTATCCTATTTATATGTGCCTCAGGAGTTAGATTAGGTGTCACATCCACTCCCAGGTCTCTTTCTCGAATCGTTACAGGTAGGCTGTTCCCCTTCATTGTGTACTGTCCCTTTGGTCTCCTGTCACCTGATCCCATTTCCATAACTTTACATTTACTGGTGTTAAACTCCAGTAGCCATTTCCCTGACCATCTCTGCAGCCTGTTTAAGTCCTCTTGGAGGATCCTACAATCCTCGTCTGTCACAACTCTTCTCATTAATTTTGCGTCATCTGCAAACATTGACATGTATGATTCCACTCCTGTAAACATATCATTTACGTAAATTAGAAAGAGGATTGGTCCCAGCACCGATCCTTGAGGTACTCCACTTGTTACTGTTCGCCAGTCCGACTTTTCGCCCCTTACCATTACCCTCTGGCTCCTTCCTGTTAGGTAGTTCTTCACCCATACTAGGGCCTTTCCGCTTACTCCTGCCTGCCTCTCAAGTTTGTATAGCAGTCTCATGTGCGGTACCGTATCAAAGGCCTTTTGGCAGTCAAGAAATATGCAGTCTGCCCAGCCTTCTCTGTCCTGCCTTATCCTTGTTACTTTATCATAGAATTCTAAAAGGTTTGTTAGGCATGATTTCCCTGTCCAGAACCCATGTTGGTGCTTGTTTACAAACCCAATGCTCTCCAGGTGCTCAACAAGTCTTAGCCTAATTATTCTTTCAAGTATTTTGCAGGGGATGCTTGTCAGTGATACGGGTCTGTAGTTAAGTGCCTCCTCCCTATCACCCTTTTTGAAAATCGGTACGACATTTGCCTCCTTCCAGCAACTGGGCAATTCTCCCGACATAAGTGACTCATTAAAGATCATTGCCAGAGGCACGCTGAGAGCCTGCGCTGCCTCTTTGAGTATCCACGGTGATACTTTGTCTGGTCCAACAGCTTTATTTGCATCCAGTGTTGTCAACTGTTTCATTACATCCTCTGCTGTCACCTCTATATCCGATAGTCTTTCATCTTGGGTAATCTCTTCTAACAATGGGAGCTGCTCAGGCTCGGTTGTGAACACTCCATGGAATTTTGCATTCAGTACCTCGCAGATTTCCTTGTCGCTTTCTGTATATGCCCCTTCTGTTTTCCTCAGTCTTGTCACTTGGTCATTTACCGACATCTTCCTTCTTATATGGCTATGTAGTAATTTTGGTTGCTTTTTCGCTTTGACTGCAATATCGTTCTCATAATTTCTTTCCGACACTCGTCTTATGTTAATGTAATCATTCCTAGCTCTGTTACATCTAATCCTGTTGTCCTCTGTCCTTTGTCTTCTGTACTTCCTCCACTCCCTCCTGCTTCTCACCTTTGCTTCCTGACACTGTCTATTAAACCATGGGTTATTATATTCCCTCCTGCTTTTTTCCTTTATTGTTGGAATAAATCTATCTTCAGCCTCCTTGCATTTCAATATGACTTGGTTCATCATACCTTGCACTGTTTTTCCTCTAAGTTCTTCCTCCCACTGCACTTCTCCCAGGTAGTCCCTTATCCTTCTGTAGTCCCCTTTTCTGTAATCAAGTCTCCTTTCCCGGACCTCTTGTCCTTTGGTCACAATTTTAAGCTCCATCATGTAGTCAAAGACTAGGACACAATGGTCACTAGCTCCTAGTGGTATTTCATGTTCCAACTGCTCGATGTCTTCTACATTCTGAGTGATAATGAGATCTAATAGGCTGGGCGTATCCCCTCCTCTTTCCCTAGTATCTTCTTTCACATGCTGTGTTAGGAAATTCCTGTCAATAACGTCTACCAGCTTCGCTCCCCAGGTCTCCTCCCCGCCATGGGGATTCCTCGTTTCCCAATTTATCTCTCCGTGATTTAGGTCCCCCATGACCAGCAGCTTCGCTCTCATTCTATGCGCTAAAGTTGCTGCCCTCTGCAGTTCATCCATACATGTCTTGTTGCTGTCCTCGTACTCCTGCCTGGGCCTTCTACTGTTTGGTGGGGGATTGTAGAGTATCAAGATTACAATCTTCTTCCCATCCACTGTCAGAGTTCCATGTATGAAGCTTGTGCTTTCATTGGTACCCGGATTTTCCAGCTCATCAAACTTCCATTTCCGCTTTATTAGTAGTGCCACTCCTCCCTGTCTCTGTGTCCTTTCTTTTCTTATCACCTGGTACCCCTCTGGAAAGATTGCATCCGAGATCATGCCATTTATTTTAGTTTCCACTATTGCCACTATGTCTGGGTCTGCCTCACTAACTCTTTCTTTTATCTCTTCTGCTTTATTGGCTACCCCATCAGCATTGGTGTACCAAACCTTGAAACTCTTCTTGGAAACTCGGGTGTCAGAGTTCCCCCTTTCACCAGGGGTCTGGGGGGAACTGGGGGGTGTCTGGGGGGCAAGTGGGGGCTGTGGGGGTGAGTGGGGGGGGGTGCTAGGGGGGTGCCTGGGAGTGCCTGGTAGGCACTGTGTGTGTGTGTGTGTGTGTGTGTGTGTGTGTGTGTGTGTGTGTGTGTGTGTGTGTGTGTGTGTGTGTGTGTGTGTGATTCACCTAGTTGTGTTTGTGGGGGTTGAGCTTTGCTCTTTTGGCCCGCGTCTCAACTGTCAATCAACTGCTTACTAACTACATTTCTTTTTCTCCACACCACACACACACACACACTCCCAGGCAGCAGCCCGTGACAGATGACTAACTCCAAGGTACCTATTTACTGCTATTTACTGTTCAGGGTGAAAGAAAATTTGCCCATTTGTGTCTGCCTGGTGCGTGAATCGAACCCGCTCCACAGAATTATGAGTCCTGCACGCTATCCACCAGGCTACCAGGCCCAGGTCTCTGTGGCTCATCTGGGCACTGTGTGTGTGTGTGTACTTACCTAATTATGCTTGCGGGGTTTGAGCTCTGACTCTTTGGTCCCGCCTCTCAACCGTCAATCAACTGGTGTACAGATTCCTAAGCCTACTTGGCTCTATCATATCTACATTTGAAACTGTGTATGGAGTCAGCCTCCACCACATCACTGCCTAATTCATTCCATCCGTTAACTACTCTGACATTGAAAAAGTTCCTTCTAACGTTTCTGTGGTTCATGTGGGTACTCAGTTTCCACCTGTGTCTTCTTGTTCGCGTCCCACCAGTGTTGAATAGTTTATCCTTGTTTACCCGGTAGATTCCCCTGAGGACTTTGTAGGTTGTGATCATGTCTCCCCTTACTCTTCTGTCTTCCAGTGTCGTAAGGTGCATTTCCCGCAGCCCTTCCTCATAACTCATGCCTCTTAGTTCTGGGACAAGTCTATTGGCATACCTTTGGACGTTTTCCAGCTTCGTCTTGTGCTTGACAAGGTACGGGCTCCATGCTGGGGCCGCATACTCCAGGATTGGTCTTACATATGTGGTGTATGTACAAGATTATGAATGATTTCTACACAGGTTCCTGAACGCTGTTCTGATGTTAGCCAGCTTAGCCAGCCTACGAGAAAGGGAAGCCGGTCGGCCGAGCGGACAGCACGCTGGACTTGTGATCCTGTGGTCCTGGGTTCGATCGCAGGCGCCGGCGAGAAACAACGGGCAGAGTTTCTTTCACCCTATGCCCCTGTTACCTAGCAGTAAAATAGGTACCTGGGTGTTAGTCAGCCGTCACGGGCTGCTTCCTGGGGGTGGAGGCCTGGTCGAGGACCGGGCCACGGGGACACTAAAGCCCCGAAATCATCTCAAGATAACCTCAAGATAGCCTCGCACATGCCGCAGACGTTATTCTTTCTATGTGGGCTTCATGAGACAGGTTTGGTGTGATATCAACTCCTAGATCTTGCTCTCTGTCCTTTTCATTAAGTACTTCATCTCCCATTCTGTATCCTGTGTCTGGCCTCCTGGGTCCACCGCCTAGTTTCATGACCTTGCATTTACTCGGGTTGAACTTTAGTAGCCATATGTTGGACCATTCATTCAGTCTGTCTAGGTCATCTTGTAGCCTTCTACTATCATCATCTATTTTAATCTTCCCTATAATTTTTGGATCATCAACAAACAATGAGAGGAACGATTCTATACCCTCTGGGAGATCATTTATATATATATCAGAAACAGCATAGGTCCAAGGACTGAACCCTGCAGGACTCCACTGGTGACGTCTCACCAATCTGAGGCCTCACCCCGCACAGCGACTTGCTGTCTTCTGTTGCTTAGGTAATCCCTTATCCAATGGAGTACCTTCCCTTTCACTCCTGCCTGTATCTCCAGCATTTTCACTAGCCTCTTGTGTGGTACTGTGTCAAAGGCTTTCTGGCAATCCAAAAATATGCAGTCTGCTCACCCCTATCTTTCTTGCCTGATTTTTGTTGTCAGGTCATAGAATTAAATTAATCCTGTGAGGCAAGACTTGCAATCACTGAACCCATGTTGATGATGTGTTACAAAGTTCTTTCGCTCCAGATGTTCCACAAGCTTCTTTCGCACAATCTTCTCTATCAGCTTGCATGGTATGCAAGTAAGGGCACTGGCATTCAGTGCCTCCTGTATATCCCCCTTCTTGTATATCGGAACTACATTAGCAATCTTCCCAATTTTTGCCAATTCCCCTGTTAGTGATTTGTTATACACTATGGAGAGTGGTAGGCACAGTTCTTTTGCTCCTTCTTTTAGTATCCAAGGGGAGATTCCATCCGGGCCTATAGTCTTTGTCACATCCAACTCTAGCAAGAGCTTCTTTACATTCCCACTGGTAATCTCATGGTGTGTGGTAGTCTCATGGTAATCCTGGTGTGTGTGTGTGTGCTCACCTAATTGTGCTTGCGGGGGTTGAGCTCTGGCTCTTTGGTCCCACCTCTCAACCGTCAATCAACAGGTGTACAGGTTCCTGAGCTTATTGGGCTCTATGTGTGTGTGTGTGTTTGTATGTGTGTGTGTCAGCAACCCGTTCTCGCAAATTCGTAAAGTCAATATTGACTTATTAACTACGTGCATAGGTGATATACTAAACATAATAGATACCCTTAAAAAGATTCATAGAAAACACCGACCTTACCTAACCTTGTTAGTATCTCAAGATAAGCATCTTATTGCTTCGTAATTACAATTATTACTTAACCTGTACCTATTATAGGTTAGGTAATAATTGTAATTATGAAGCAATAAGATGCTTATCTTAATATACTAAGTAGGTTAGGTAAGGTCGGTGTTTTCTATGAAGCTTTTTAAGGGTATCTATTATGTTAAGTATGTCACCTATGCACATATTTAATAAGTCAATATTGACTTAATAAATTTGCGAGAACGGGTTGGTGTCAGAGGGGGGGAGGAGGTGGAAAGGTTTGAATAAGAGATGATGGTGAAGGTGGGTGGCAGAGGCCTGGTCGACCCGGGCACCTTGACGACCCGGGCACCTTGACGACCCGGGCACCTGGTCGACCCGGGCACCTTGTCGACCCGGGCACCTGGTCGACCCGGGCACCTGGTCGACCCGGGCACCTTGACGACCCGGGCACCTGGTCGACCCGGGCACCTGGTCGACCCGGGCACCTGGTCGACCCGGGCACCTGGTCGACCCGGGCACCTGGTCGACCCGGGCACCTGGTCGACCCGGGCACCTTGACGACCCGGGCACCTTGACGACCCGGGCACCTGGTCGACCCGGGCACCTGGTCGACCCGGGCACCTGGTCGACCCGGGCACCTTGACGACCCGGGCACCTGGTCGACCCGGGCACCTTGTCGACCCGGGCACCTGGCCGACCCGGGCACCTGGTCGACCCGGGCACCTTGTCGACCCGGGCCCCTGGTCGACCCGAGCACCTGGCTGACCCGGGCACCTGGTCGACCTGGTCGACCCGGGCACCTTGTCGACCCGGGCACCTGGCCGACCCGGGCACCTTGTCGACCCGGGCACCTGGTCGATCCGGGCACCTGGCCGACCCGGGCACCTGGTCGACCCGGGCACCTGGCCGACCCGGGCACCTGGTCGACCCGGGCACCTGGTCGACCCGGGCACCTGGTCGACCCGGGCACTGCCATGTAGTACTTGTATAATATTGAGCATATAACCAATAACTGGTTAACCTGTTCACCCCGAGGAATAACAGGTAATACAGTCATACACTACCCAAAACGTATGGAATACCATCTACAGAATCATCAGATGGGTTAGGTGTGTATAATGTATGTTACCCCAGCACCATAAACTGTTGAGTGGTAAAGCTATGGGATAAAACTCCACTGGAGCCATGACCTTCTCTCCCACCCACACATCATGCAGACCCAGAGAGGCTCCCTGAGACCCCCGTCACGGCTTCCAAGCCATTCTAGTAGTTACATCAAATAATTAATTATATAAAAGTATTTCTTGATCCCAACACTGTCAAGGGCTCACAATTTACTGCGATAATTTACTAGAACTATTTTCTATTACTAGATATCACTGTAAAATATTGCTACCTTCTTGGCAGAGCCGTGTCCTCTTATCCTCTTACAAATTACGTCGGAATTTGGCCGTTTGTCCGTATGGTCGAAAATGGACGTAATTTGAAAATTAAAAAAAGTGAAAATAAATTAGTCTGTTTTTCCAAAATAGTAATAAGGGTCCTCTGGTAGGTTAGGAGGGCAGGAAATTGTCCTAAAATTTCAAAACGTCACAGAAAGCGTTAATTGAAAGTCTCCTCTCCAAGCCTAACAGACTAAGCTGGAGGACCTAAACAGAAAACGGGACAATACATCACTTTTGTGAGCCAATTTCATTTCAAATTACGTTCATTTTTTGGCCATAACGCGCATACGAGCGGAAATCGACGTTATTTGTAGGAGGACGGGTTGCCCTCAGAATGTTATTTTCTGAATACTTGGGAGGTCCATAGAAAATGGACGAGGGACCCCAGACTCACCCTAGAGCGGGTGGGACACCCTAGAGCGGGTGGGACACCCTAGAGCGGGTGGGACACCCTAGAGCGGGTGGGACACCCTAGAGCGGGTGGGACACCCTAGAGCGGGTGGGACACCCTACAGTGGGTGGGACACCCTACAGGACACACATTCCAGTAAACCAGAAAGAAACCTTGAGCCTGGAAGTGTCGCAGGCTTCCTCGGCCACACCCAAAACCTGCACTTTCCTCTACCCTCACAGTCTAGGCTGCTTCCATCCTCCTCCAGTCCCTAAACTACCGTTGGTCCCCCTCCTAGTTACAACATTGTCAACCCCTAGTCTAGCCTCTCAGTGTTGCTCCCCCCCACCAACCCCCTCCCACAAGCAAGCAGTACCACTAATGATGGTCTGGGGTCCTGTCAGTGGGTGCCTTCTGGTATATGAGTCCGTGTCAATATCAGAACTGGCACGCAATTTCCTTTATTGGAAAACACTTATGGAAAACAAGGGAACAATGGTGTGACGCGAGAGCGCTAGAGAGTACGTGTGTGTGTGTATGTTGCTCTCCTACCTGTACACTCAGTGTTGTACTCTCCTTGCTCTACCTGTACACAGTGATGTACTCTCCTTGCTCTACCTGTACACCCAGTGTTGTACTCTTCTAGCTCTACCTGTACACAGTGTTGAACTCTCCTTGCTCTACCTGTACACCCAGTGATGTACTCTCCTTGCTCTACCTGTACACACAGTGTTGTACTCTCCTAGCTCTACCTGTATACAGTGATGTACTCTCCTTGCTCTACCTGTACACACAGTGTTGTACTCTTCTTGCTCTACCTGTACACACAGTGATGTACTCTCCTTGCTCTACCTGTACACAGTGATGTACTCTCCTAGCTCTACCTGTAAACTCAGTGTTGTACTCTCCTAGCTCTACCTGTACACAGTGATGTACTCTCCTTGCTCTACCTGTACACACAGTGATGTACTCTCCTAGCTCTACCTGTACACTCAGTGTTGTACTCTCCTAGCTCTACCTGTACACAGTAATGTACTCTCCTTGCTCTACCTGTACACTCAGTGTTGTACTCTCCTAGCTCTACCTGTACACCCAGTGTTGTACTCTTCTAGCTCTACTCAGGTATACTCACCTAGCTTTGCCCACCCATCATTACTTACTTTGCAGTATTTAACTAGCTATACTCTGTTAGCTGTGTTGATTTACCTGTACTCACCTACCTATTCTAAGCTAGTGGTAATCACCAAAATGTTGTTATTTCGCTGTTATCTCGTACCTGAACTCGCCTAGCCGTATTCACCTAGTTTTACTCACCTAGCTGCACTTACTAAGCTGTGCTTTTTTGGAATGTGAGCGTCAACACTTGGGCCCCGCCTCTCAACCTTCAGTCGTCTGGGGTACAGGTTCACACATCATGAGGGTGTCACTGTTGTCATCCTCGCCAACTTCTCCTCCAAGTTTATGTAATCTCTGTACAACTATATAACTGAGAAGAAATATGCATCTGAGTGTTCTTGTAGTTCGTCCAGGTACAGTGTCGGCCACAAGTCCCCTGTCTGTGTTGGGTCTACACATGGACTAGTAAGGCTGCAGACTGGGTGTACATGAATCGTTATGGACTCCCTATTTAAATTCCAAGGAATGTGGACAGATTATGCTGAGTATAATACTGGATGACCAAACCACACATGAGAAGGAGAGACGTCGTCGTTTTGGTCCGTCCTGGACCAAAACGTCGTCTTTTCGGTCTGTCTTGGACCATTATTAATTCGTTTGTGTTGAAGAGAGAATGGTATTGTTGTTGTTTTAGATTCAGCTACTCGGAACATTAAATTCCATGAAATACGGGCTATGGTGAGCCCGTAGTGGACTTACCTGGCACAGGAGCGGGGCAAGTAGCACGGGCTATGGTGAGCCCGTAGTGGACTTACCTGGCACAGGAGCGGGGCAAGTAGCACGGGCTATGGTGAGCCCGTAGTGGACTTACCTGGCACAGGAATCGAAAGAGAGGAAGGAACGGGCCAATAAATAATGTAAGAGAGTGAGATGATGAGCATGCATGAGAAGAAGGTAATTTTCGCACCTTCGAGTCTTCCATCAAAAGGTTGCTGCTTGCCCCAAATGCTGTGTGTAATAGTGACTTCATAGATTGTGCAACTTCTGTCCCTACAGTTGTACATTACTCATGATCTTTGTACACTCATTCTTTTGAATAAACCTTGAAATGATTTAAAAGAGCAGACGTTTGGCGGTGACAGTGTTCCCTTGTTAGCGCCGAACGTCACAGGAACCAGCGAAGGTTTCTTAAAGACAGTCTTACAGAACAAGTTTTCCCTCGATCCTTATCTCACTTTCTTCAGTTGAACACTTCGGGTTCTCCTTTTACTGAACATGCCCGCCTTCCTCTTCAAGAACTTATTCACTACACCACCTTGGCAGTTGACGATGCTTTTAATAATAATAATAATAATAATAATAATAATAATAATAATAATAATAATATTAATAATAATAATAATAATAATAATAATAATAACAATAATAATAATAATAATAATAATAATTTATTTAGGAACAGTACATACATAGTTGCAGAGTTACAGTACAAACATTCTGTTAGATTTAAAGATAGAGGTAGTACATACAATACCTAAAGCCACTAGTACGCATAGTGTTTCGGGCAAGGAGAGGAGGGGAAAAAACACTTAGACTAAAACTTAATAGTAATTGAGCTTAAAGTATAAATTCCGTTGAAACAAACAAAAATAATAAAAGATAAAAGAGGGGGGAACATGGTAGAAAATAGCCAATATACAAATTGGTCAACAAACAGCATTTTTTCTTAAATAGTAAGACAGGGGTTGACATTTAGAAGTCAGGTAGGTTACATGGAGTTAATTAGGTAGTACTTAGTTTTCATCTTAAACTGGTTGAGAGAGGTACAATCTTTGACTTTGGAAGGTCATTCCACATTCTGGATCCCTTAATTTGTAGAGCATTCCTAGTTTGATTAAATCTTACTCTTGGAATATCAAATAGGTATTTGTTTCTAGTGCGGTGCCCATGAGTTCTGTTACAACCTTCTAGGAAAAGTTGAAGATCAGAATTGACATTACAATTCAGAGTTTTAACTAAATAGAGTACACAAGAGAGGATGTGCAGTGACTTAATATCTAACATATTCAGATATTTGAGTAAGGGTACCGAGTGCTGTCTGGGGCCAGAGTTAGATATTGTTCTAATAGAAGCTTTGTGTTGGGTAATTAGAGGACGTAAATGATTTTGGGTAGTAGAACCCCAAGCACAAATACCATAGTTGAGATAAGGATTGATAAGAGAGGAAAAGAGCGTCACCAGGGCAGTGCGAGGAACACAATATCTGATCTTAGAAAGAATGCCAACGGTTTTAGAAACTTTTTTTGCTATATTTAGAATGTGTCCCTGGAAATTCAGCTTGCTATCGATGAGGACACCAAGGAATTTATCATTAACTTTACTACTGATTTGTATATTGTTTATTCTTAAATTAATGTCATTTGAGGATTTATTACCAAACAAAATATAGAAAGCTTTGTCAATGTTAAGGGTGAGATTGTTGGCAGTTAGCCAAAGATGGACTTTATTTAGTTCAGTATTCACAGTGACAATTAGAGCAAGGGGGTCAGGACTGGAGAAAATGAAAGTTGTGTCATCAGCAAATAAGATTGGTTTGAGGTGTTGAGAGGCATTTGGAAGGTCATTAATGTAGATGAGAAAGAGTAGAAGGCCAAGTATGCTGCCCTGTGGAACACCGATGTTTATAGGTAGTGTCGGAGAATTGGAATTATTCACAGAAACATACTGGAGCCTGTCAGTAAGGGAGGACTGAAGGTATTGCAGAGAGTGCAGGGAGTTTCCTCACAGTTTGTCAACACCAACGCTCTATGTTTTCTTCTCTTCCCGGTGATCTATGTAATATCCTATTTCCCATCACTTTTACCACTGTTCACTTCTCATACGCTGCCTCTGTAACACCTCTGTTACGCTGTCTCTGTAACACCTCTCTTACGCTGCCTCTGTAACACCTCTCTAACGCTGCCTCTGTAACACCTCTCTTACGCTGCCTCTGTAACACCTCTCTAACGCTGCCTCTGTAATACCTCTCTTACGCTGCCTCTGTAATACCTCTGTTACGCTGTCTCTGTAACACCTCTCTTACGCTGCCTCTGTAACACCTCTCTAACGCTGCCTCTGTAATACCTCTCTTACGCTGCCTCTGTAACACCTCTCTTACGCTGCCTCTGTAATACCTCTCTAACGCTGCCTCTGTAACACCTCTCTTACGCTGCCTCTGTAATACCTCTCTAACGCTGCCTCTGTAACGCCTCTGTTACGCTGTCTCTGTAACACCTCTCTTACGCTGCCTCTGTAACACCTCTCTTACGCTGCCTCTTAACACCTCTCTTACGCTGCCACTGTAACACCTCTCTTACGCTGCCTCTGTAACACCTCTCTAACGCTGCCTCTGTAACACCTCTCTTACGCTACCTCTGTAATACCTCTCTTACGCTGCCTCTGTAACACCTCTCTAACGCTGCCTCTGTAACACCTCTGTTACGCTGCCTCTGTAACACCCAACAACGCTGCCTCTGTAACGCCTCTCTTACGCTGCCTCTGTAACACCTCTCTTACGCTGCCTCTGTAACACCTCTCTTACGCTGCCTCTGTAACACCTCTCTAACGCTGCCTCTGTAACACCTCTGTTACGCTGCCTCTGTAACACCCAACAACGCTGCCTCTGTAACACCCAACAACGCTGCCTCTGTAACACCCAACAACGCTGCCTCTGTAACACCCAACAACGCTGCCTCTGTAACACCCAACAACGCTGCCTCTGTAACACCCAACAACTCTGCCTCTGTAACACCCAACAACGCTGCCTCTGTAACACCCAGCAACGCTGCCTCTGTAACACCCAACAACGCTGCCTCTGTAACACCCAACAACGCTGCCTCTGTAACTCCCAACAACGCTGCCTCTGTAACACCCAACAACGCTGCCTCTGTAACATCCAGAAACACGACCTCTGTAACACCCTACAACGCTGCCTCTGTTACAACCTACAACGCTGCCTCTGTAACACCCATCAACGCTGCCTCTCTAACACCCAACAACGCTGCCTCTGTAACACCCAACAACGCTGCCTCTGTAACACCCAACAACGCTGCCTCTGTAACACCCAACAACGCTGCCTCTGTAACACCCAACAACGCTGCCTCTGTAACACCCAACAACACTGCCTCTGTAACACCCAACAACGCTGCCTCTGTAACACCCAACAACACTGCCTCTGTAACACCCAACAACGCTGCCTCTGTAACACCCAACAACGCTGCCTCTGTAACACCCAACAACGCTGCCTCTGTAACATCCAGAAACACGACCTCTGTAACACCCTACAACGCTGCCTCTGTTACAAACTACAACGCTGCCTCTGTAACACCCATCAACGCTGCCTCTCTAACACCCAACAACGCTGCCTCTGTAACACCCAACAACGCTGCCTCTGTAACACCCAACAACGCTGCCTCTGTAACACCCAACAACGCTGCCTCTGTAACACCCAACAACGCTGCCTCTGTAACACCCAACAACACTGCCTCTGTTACAACCTACAACGCTGCCTCTGTAACACCCATCAACGCTGCCTCTGTAACACCCTACAACGCTGCCTCTGTTACAACCTACAACGCTGCCTCTGTAACACCCAACAACATTGCCTCTGTAACACCCAACAACGCTGCCTCTGTAACACCCAACAACACTGCCTCTGTAACACCCAAAAAACGCTGCTTCTGTAACTGTGGGAACCGACCTGTGAGATTTATATTTATTTAATTTATATGAATTTATATTTACGTTAATTTATATACTTCGATAGCAATTTGTATAATGTTAAGTGGACTGTATTTCTGCAATAATCTCATAATCTCACAAATCGATCCTCTACACATTAGGGGGGGTTTATTAGTTTATATATATGCAGCCAATCAAACTACAGTAATAGCTACATACATTGATGAGGTTCCTTATCTTATAGTACAGCAGGTTAGTCCACCAGGTATAACTAGGGTGTAGACACCAAATTATCCTCTTTGAGGTAGCTTCCATATCACCCAGTAACTGGTGCACAAAATCTTGCATCCTCGTCTTGACCTGTCAAAAGTGCGCTAGCTGTGAAGCCAGATACCTATATATGACAAGTATATCAGAGAAAACAGTACATGGAACATGAAGACCTGGCTTAATTACCTTTAGTTTGAGGCTTCCATGTGATCTAACCGGGTCACCCTATATAATGACATTAATGGCCACTAATGATAAATAATGGGTTTCGGAAAGAACACTTAACTTGATTTGTTGACAGCGTGTTGACACATGGTACACCTTTGGTATCCATAACACTACGTCCAAGTAAAATTAACAGGAGCCGAATTTGCTCCCGTGTGAGCCTCTGGTCTCGTATAAACAATGGCTGCCCTCCTTCCCCACTGACGCCTGGCCTACTTTGTCCAGATTTCAGAAAGTGATAGAAGGGTCACATTTACTCTACTTTAATATTGATAATTAAGTTAATTTATATAAGATGTTTTTATGATGGTAAAGTCCAAAGACTAATGTATTTAAGAATAATTCCCAGCAGAATAGCTGGTGAATTATAATAGTATGTGGTGATGATATCCCGTTTTCTATAGACGGTAATTCCACTACAAGTTACGTTTTCTATGGGTAACTTGTTGGTAATACAGCTATTATCTGTATGATTATTAAATAGTGTCGGATTTTCCGACAGTAACACCCAACAACGCTGCCTCTGTAACACCCAAAAAACGCTGCTTCTGTAACACCCAACAACGCTGCCTCTGTAACACCCAACAACGCTGCCTCTGTAACACCCAACAACACTGCCTCTGTAACACCCAAAAAACGCTGCTTCTGTAACACCCAACAACGCTGCCTCTGTAACACCCAACAACGCTGCCTCTGTAACACCCAGCAACGCTGCCTCTGTAACACCCAACAACGCTGCCTCTGTAACACCCAACAACGCTGCCTCTGTAACACCCAACAACGCTGCCTCTGTAACACCCAAAAAACGCTGCTTCTGTAACACCCAACAACGCTGCCTCTGTAACACCCAACAACGCTGCCTCTGTAACACCCAACAACGCTGCCTCTTTAACACCCAACAACGCTGCCTCTGTAACACCCAACAACGCTGCCTCTGTAACACTCAACAACGCTGCCTCTTTAACACCCAACAACGCTGCCTCTGTAACACCCATCAACGCTGCCTCTGTAACACCCAACAACGCTGCCTCTTTAATACCCTACAACGCTATTGTAAATTATCCAACATTTATACATCATTTTTGTATAATAATACACAAGTATTGTATTAACCATAGTAATTACTAATTTTTCTAATTCGTAGAATTAATCAAGTTAATGTTTCTATTGTAACGCTGTACTTTACTAAATCCTCCCTAGTCTCCATGACGCCGGGGGGGGGGGGGGAAGCAGCATGTTGAAACATGAAATGTCTCCACATTTAGTTGAATTTAAACAGAGTCTAGTTAATTATTTTTCTTACCTTACCTTGAGGTTACCTTGAGGTGCTTCCGGGGCTTAGCGTCCCCGCGGCCCGGTCGTCGACCAGGCCTCCTGGTTGCCGGACTGATCAACCAGGCTGTTGGACGCGGCTGCTCGCAGCCTGACGTATGAGTCACAGCCTGGTTGATCAGGTATCCTTTGGAGGTGCTTATCCAGTTCTCTCTTGAACACTGTGAGGGGTCGGCCAGTTATGTCCCTTATGTGTAGTGGAAGCGTGTTGAACAGTCTCGGGCCTCTGATGTTGATAGAGTTCTCTCTCAGAGTACCCGTTGCACTCCTGCTTTTTTCGTTTTCTTTACTAAAGATAAACCTTTATTTAGTTGTTTTATTTATATAGCATATTACCGCTTACTGAGCTCGCTTATTACCGCTTACTGAGCTCGCTTATTACCGCTTACTGAGCTCGCTTATTACCGCTTACTGAGCTCGCTTATTTAGGTGAATAATACATTTATCAGTGACATAAATACCTTTCACAACACCTTACTTCCCCAATTAATTGCGAGTACGCAAAATAGTTTACGCTCCGGAATACTTTGAATCGCTCTGCGCATGCGTATCGCAACCAGGGATTAAGGAGACGCCATTCCTACTAGCGACGCCATATTAGCAGAGTGTTCCCAGAGTGCAAGAGAGAGGCACATTGCACGGAACTTGCTTACTTTCATTTTGTTCGCTGCTAAAACCATGAGAGCGGTGCCACGTTCTCTCAGCACATAACGGGAGTGTCCTGGAACTAATTAACACTCCAGCTCGTCGTTGACGTCTTACCAACAACAGTTCAGGACGGAGGTCAGGACCTAGATTCAGGAAGCTCTGTGTATTTCTTCGTAAGTGGGTTTGCTACGAAAGTTCCTAAGTGCGCCCTAAGAAGATGCTTAGGTGCGATTCAATAAGGTATACTTAGGAAGAAAATTGTTGGTTCACCTGCGTGCCGATAGAGGTCACTACTGTGTTTCGTTTGGCCAATCAGAGAGCAGCAACATTCTTCATATTGAAGATTTAGCGCTGGCTTATCGCAGCTCTACTGCCTCCTATTTACGTCGAATTTTCTTATAAAATTAGTATATTTCGAAGTAAAACAATGTTTTTTCAACTTCTACAGCCAGCACCGACATTGTAGTAAACAAATATGTTACATTTGTTGTTTACCTACGTAATTCTAAGAGATACTGTGTAGCTGTCCTTGTTGCTCGGAAGATGCGCTGACAATTATTGTATATATTTACTGAATTTACCCAAGGGCCACTAACTATCTAGTGACCTCGAAGAGGACAGAAAGCCGGCGGCTTGTTAAAGGGCCCGCCAATTGTCTTAATGATATTTTTTAGCTGGAATTTGGCATTTACGGCTTCATCGGGTAGGCGGTTCCATGGGTTTATAGTCCTCTTGGTGGAAAAAAAACATCTGTTTTCAGTCCTACTTGAGAGAACATACTCTCCAACACTATATCTGTGATTGTCCTGTTATCAGTGACTTCATACCAAATGGTATGAGGTATTTTGAGCTCTGTAATTACTTCATACACTCAGGAATATTGGAAGATATTCTTGTGCTGCACCCAGATTTTGCCAGTGGAGGCTAATAGACCAGCATTAAGTATTTTGTTCTCTCCTAATTCCATGTATGACTGGCCATCCTGTGAGGTGAGGATGTTGGGTGAGCTTGTAGCTGGTTTTTGATCTACACTGTGTGGTCCTTTATACAGAATAGGGAAGCAGCACATTGCTGTGTATACCTAAACATGTTTAAAAATACATTGTTTGAGAGGAGTTTTGTAGAAACTGGTAAGAGTAATTATAATATAATGTTTCCATGATTCAGTGCTTACCTCTTGTGAAAATTGCTTAGAGTTATTTAGTCAGAGTTGATTTGTTTTTTGTATTGAGGCTGGTATTTTCTAAATTGATTCCATGTACAGTATGTCTAACCATCCTGTGAGATGGGAGTATTAGATAAACTTATAGCTAGTTTTTTATCTACACTGTGTAATATTCCATATAGACTAGGGTAGCAGCACATTGCTGTGTATACCTAATCTTCTTAATAAAAAAAAATCAGTAATAAAGATTTTAAATTATAGTTTGTATTACAAATACAGTACTGTATTATCCTTATTAAATCATTTTGACCATGGATCATTAAGATCTCATGTTGATATGTAATACAAGTCATATTTCTTTTGAACTGCTAATCATTCATTAAATTGTGCATTATGTCTCAATTTTTCACTTCCTTGGATATACTGTACCGTACAAAAAGATAGGATAAAAATAAACCAGTAATATTTCTTTCATTATATTTTTCATTTAAATAACTGCATCAATATTTTTACAGCTGACAGGATTTGTTTTCCCATACAGGTGCATTATTTGTTAAAAAAAATTTGGTTTATTGTTACACACAATGGTGCTACATAGCCTTCCCAGCTTGGTGCCTTCTTTTAATACTTACTGATTAAAAAATAAATAATAAATACATTTTATTCAGGAAAAGTACATACAGTTGATTTACAAACATAATGATGGATTTATAGGCAGAGCTAGTACATACAATACCTAAAGCCACTAATACTCATAGCATTTCGGGCAAGGTGTGGGGGAAAAAAAACACAGACTAAAACTTAATAGTAATCGGGATTAGGTATAAATTGTGTTGAAAGAAGGAATAAAAAATACAAAAAGGGGGTTAACATAGCATAAATCAGCAATTGCACATGTTGGTGAACAGCGTAGTTTAAAAAATAGCAAGACATGGGTTGACATTTAGGAGGTAAGTTAGGTTACATGGAGTTAATTTGGCAGTACTTGGTTTAACTCTTAAACTGGTTGAGAGAGGTACAGCCTTTGACATGATTCGGGAGGTCATTCCACATTCTGGGTCCCTTGGTTTGTAAAGCACTTCTAGTTTGGTTACACACAGCCAAATTGAGTAACAGGAAGAGGTCTTGGACACAAATTTGTTCCATGCTAAATGTAGAGGAATCAGCTGAGTATTCCTCAAATAAAATAAGTTGCCTCAGCTTATAAGGTAAATAAAATAAGCATTTCTCAAATAAGTAGCTGCCTCACCTCACTGCCTTACTGCTACATAGCCTTCCCGGCATGGTGCCTTCTTTTGATAATTACTTGTTCTACACCCAAATTGTATAACAGGAAGAGGTCTTGGACCCCTACTTCCCTCTCTCTCTTTTAATAATCTATATAGTCATAATTATAGCTTTAAGTATTCAATGAATAAAGTTTTTGACATTTTTACCCTTTTCCTTACCTAACATCATTTGTGCAGCATATTTTTATTTTATGTCTCACCCAGATTTAATTTCAAAATAAAACCAAACTAAATAAATTAGAAATGGGTATGTATAGCTAAGGTACACCCTTACTACTAGGTGAACAGGGGCATTTGGTGATAGTAAATGATCCCATCAGGCAGGGCTCATCACCTTCTCTCATATTTCATGTTCACCAGTGTTTATTTACTTAATAACTACTGGTATAATATCTTGCTATTATAAAACTAATTCTACTATCATCAAACACATATTTACTTCAAGTTTCAAGCAGAGAATGCATATATAACTAACACGAAGGACTCCTCTCCACTAGATTCACCAGCTATAATATTTTGGTCATGTTCCAATATCATAAATCGATCCCAGTGTTATGTAGTAGAGAAAAAATGACTTATATCCAGTTTACGTAAAGCTACGAGTGGTCGAAACCACACTTAAATCCAGGAATGAACTTACGAAGGTTTTTCCACTTAGGGTAGATAATTGAATACGGACGTAGCCGCCACGAAGGCGCTAAGACGGAAAAACGCTCTTAGCTAAGAGGAAAAACCTTCGTAAGTACCTTCCTGAATCCGGCCCCAGGAGTCGTTCCCTCGACCAACGGACACTTGGGTCGGCAACTATTAATTTTCTACTTGTTTATTGTGTACACGTTTAACATTTACACTAGTTGCTGTTAGGCCATTTATTTACAACAAAAATCCAGTACGTTTACTCTAGCCGTATTCCGTAATTTAGATTGGAATATATTTCATTAATGTCTGTAGAAGACACAACAATTCTACAGGGAGAGAAATATTGTTTAAATTACACAAGGAAGAATTCCGTATTATTATATGTATCTGTATTTCTGTACATAGAAGATTTCTACATTGTAATTGCCTTTCAGCTCCCGAGTGCACGTCATGCAAGGACCAAGGCTACCCGCCTTCACGTGCAACAATTTCCCCGACGCAACACGTCGTCAGTGGAGCGTGGCAATTGATTTTACAACTCTCCCTTTACAGCTAAGCTGTTATCTTCTTTTAAAGAAGTTATAATAACTTAGCTACCTTAATTATCTCCCAATGAGATCAATACTACTAACCCATTGATTTGGGTATATATTTTACCATATTACTGTAGTATCTTGAAGTACCTTTGCCGCTAATTACTATTATTATATAATCCATTTAATTTTCATTTACATTTAATTACTTCAGTGAAGAACCAGCATTGAAATCATGCTTGAGATAAATTAATCGTTTGGCATGTAACCCCCCATTTTGGGTGAGTAAATATGACTCATAATATACAGTCCCCTTTAATATTCAATGCATTATTAATTAAGAACATGAATAGGACACTAGTTCATGGAATTAATATCAAACAACTTGACTCACCCAGTTTTCCACTTTTTCACAAAAAGTGGCAGTCCTTCGTGGCTTAGTGGCTTTCGAAAATTGTATAAACTTAAATGAATTACATTAGTCAACTGTTCCAACAAATGCTGCCTCTGTAACACCCAACAACGCTGCCTCTGTAACACCCAACAACGCTGCCTCTGTAACACCCAACAACGCTGCCTCTGTAACAGCCAACAACGCTGCCTCTGTATCACCCATTAATGCTGCCTCTGTAACACCCAACAACGCTGCCTCTGTAACACCCAAGAACGCTGCCTCTGTAACACCCAAGAACGCTGCCTCTGTATCACCCATTAACGCTGCCTCTGTAACACCCAAGAACGCTGCCTCTGTAACACCCAAGAACGCTGCCTCTGTAACTCCCAACAACGCTGCCTCTGTAACACCCAACAACGCTGCTTCTGTAACACCCAACAACGCTGCCTTTGTAACACCCAACAACGCTGCCTCTGTAACACCCAACAACGCTGCCTCTGTAACACCCAACAACGCTGCCTCTGTAACACCCAACAACACTGCCTCTGTAACACCCAACAACACTGCCTCTGTAACACGTAACAACGCTGCCTCTGTAACACCCAACAACACTGCCTCTGTAACACCCAACAACACTGCCTCTGTAACACCCAACAACACTGCCTCTGTAACACGTAACAACACTGCCTCTGTAACACCCAACAACGCTGCCTCTGTAACACCCAACAACACTGCCTCTGTAACACCCAACAACGCTGCCTCTGTAACACCCAACAACGCTGCCTCTGTAACAACCTACAACGCTGCCTCTGTAACACCCATCAACGCTGCTTCTGTAACACCCAACAACGCTGCCTCTGTAAACACCCAACAACGCTGCCTCTGTAACATCCAACAACGCTGCCTCTGTAACACCCATCAACGCTGCTTCTGTAACACCCAACAACGCTGCCTCTGTAAACACCCAACAACGCTGCCTCTGTAACACCCAACAACGCTGCCTCTGTAACACCCTACAACGCTGCCTCTGTAACACCCAACAACGCTGCCTCTGTAACACCCAACAACGCTGCCTCTGTAGCAACCATCAACGCTGTCTTGTAACACACAACAACGGTACCTCTGTAACACCCAACAACGCTGCCTCTGTAACACCCAACAACGCTGCCTCTGTAACACCCAACAACGCTGCCTGTAACACCCAACAATGCTGCCTCTGTAACACCCAACAACGCTGCCTTTGTAACACTCAACAACGCTGCCTCTGTAACACCCAAAAACACTGCCTCTGTAACACCCAACAACGCTGCCTCTGTAACACCCAACAACGCTACCTCTGTAACACCCAACAACGCTGCCTTTGTAACACACAACAACGCTGCCTCTGTAACACCCAACAACGCTGCCTCTGTAACACCCAACAACGCTGCCTTTGTAACACCCAACAACGCTGCCTCTGTAACACCCAACAACGCTGCCTCTGTAACACCCTACAACGCTGCCTCTGTAAACACCCAACAACGCTGCCTCTGTAACACCCAACAAAGCTGCCACTGTAACACCCAACAACGCTGCCTCTGTAACACCAAACAACGGTGCCTCGGTAACACCCAACAACGCTGCCTCTGTAACACCCAACAACGCTACCTCTGTAACACCCAACAACGCTGCCTCTGTAAACACCCTACAACGCTGCCTCTGTAACACCCAACAACGCTGCCTCTGTAAACACCCAACAACGCTGCCTCTGTAACACCCAACAACGCTGCCTCTGTAACACCCAACAACGCTGCCTCTGTAACACCCAACAACGCTGCCTCTGTAACACCCTACAACGCTGCCTCTGTAAACACCCAACAACGCTGCCTCTGTAACACCCAACAAAGCTGCCACTGTAACACCCAACAACGCTGCCTCTGTAACACCAAACAACGGTGCCTCGGTAACACCCAACAACGCTGCCTCTGTAACACCCAACAACGCTACCTCTGTAACACCCAACAACGCTGCCTCTGTAAACACCCTACAACGCTGCCTCTGTAACACCCAACAACGCTGCCTCTGTAAACACCCAACAACGCTGCCTCTGTAACACCCAACAACGCTGCCTCTGTAACACCCAACAACGCTGCCTCTGTAACACCCTACAACGCTGCCTCTGTAAACACCCAACAACGCTGCCTCCGTAACACCCTATATAATTATTTTTACAATATTCCATTTGTTACAAAAGCAAGACTTACGGCTGGCTGCACTACAGAGTGCCTGCTCACGTTGGTAAGACAATGTCAGGTTACTATGAGGAGAACGCGCTCAGCCAGGATCATTATGGAGCATTTGGAAGGAATATGTTCATAAAGTCCAAGGGTTAGACGGAGAGTAGGAACAGTGGGTAACCACATGGACGGTATCCAGGAGGTCGTATACTCGATGTCGTATCCAGGAGGTCGTATCCAGGAGGTCGTATCCAGGAGGTCGTTTCCAGGAGGTTGTATCCAAGAGGTCGTATTCAGGAGGTCGTATACCCGAGGTCGTATCCAGGAGGTCGTATCCAGGAAGTCGTTTCCAGGAGGTCGTATCCAGGAGGTCGTATCCAGGAGGTCGTTAACAGGAGGTCGTATCCAGGAGGTTGTATCCAGGAGGTCGCATCGAGCAGGTCGTATACTCGAGGTCGTATCCAGGAGGTCGTATGCTCGAGATCGTATCCATGAGGTCGTATCCAGGAGGTCGTTTCCAGGAGGTCGTATCAAGAAGGTCGTATCCAGAAGGTTGTATCAAGAAGGTCTTATCCAGATGGTCGTATCAAGAAAGTCGTATCCAGATGGTCGTATGAAGAAGGACGTATCCAGAAGGTCGTATCCAGAAGGTCGTATCCAGAAGGTCGTTTCCAGGAGGTCGTTTCCAGGAGGTCGTTTCCAGGAGGTCGTTTCCAGGAGGTCGTTTCCAGGAGGTCGTATGAAGAAGAGAGTATCAAGATGGCCGTATCTAGAAGGTCGTATCCAGACGGGCGTATCAAGAAAGTCTTATCAAGAAGGTCGTATCAAGAAGGTCGTATGAAGAAGGTCGTATCCAAAAGTCAGAATAGTAATACCGAATCATTAAAAGATGAGCTTTATATTTACTTATTTATTTCGAAGCTGGACAAAGTTAAGCTGTAGTGTAATATTTCACAACTGATGCAAACAATTTTTCTCAACATAATACCAAAAAATTTGTTTATGAATTTTTTATGATTTTATAAATTAGATTTTATATTAATTAAAAATAAATCAAGTCAGATACAAATTCTGTTATATAAAGCAGTACAAAAAATGGAGATTTAGATATTAAATTAGTCACCAATACTTACCCAAGTAGAGAAATGCCAGGATGTGAGTATACTTTATGTGTTGACAAGGTATAGGTGTAGATGTAGGTGCTTCAAGGTGTAGCCTTGAAATGTTTGAGAGACACGGGTGCTTTGTACTCGTGAAGGGAGATAATGTGAAGAGGTGATGTCACGGGTGTTGAGGATAAGGTCAAAGGTGGAGTGGTGAGGGCAGGGGGAGGCTTTAACCCTTGTAGCTTGTTTACAAGCCCTACACTCTCACTGTGTTGCCGTCAGCTATGGTAAAGCCCTTACACCCACAACACTAACTACACACTAAATGACATCGCATCAATATATTTACGTACATCCCTGTAAGAACTCTGTTATCTTCGTCTGATTGGAATGAAGAAAAACAACTTTGAGGAGCTGTTCACTTGAGACAGTTAAGCAAGTCCCAGTTGTGTCTGGGTACAAGTGACAGGATGAACAACTCAGCGGGTTTTCTTCCTTTTGGGGAGTGTTGTACATGCTGCTATGGCGGTATGTCCACTCACAAGATGAGTGGCGCTGCCCAATAAACTCGCCCCTCGGGGCAAAATTTAAAATTTAACTTTGACCGAATGAGAAGCGAAGAGCAGGGGGGGGGGGGGTGGAGGGAGCAGAGGGATATCTTGGGATGTGTTCACGTAGCTGAGAAGGTGAAGGGACGGCTGCTGAAGTAAAGAAAAGATGGCTGTGGAATGATAGCTTAGAAGGAAGAGAAAAACTTGCTAGAGAGGAGGAGAAAAAATAGGTGTGAAGGAGAAGAAAGGATAGCTAGGGGGGAGAAGAGCTAGGGGGGAGAAGAAAGAATAGCTAGGGAGAGAATTAAGGATAGCTAGGTGGAGGAAGGAAGGAATTATCAAGGGAAAGCACCTAGCCATTATGGCTATATAGCACTTCGAAGGGGTCAGGATAAGGACCTGGGATGGGACGGGGGGGAAGGGAAAGGAATGGTGCCCAACCACTTGGACGGTTGGGAATTGAACGCCGATCTGCATGAAGCAAGACCGTCGCTCTACCGTCCAGCCCAAGTGGTTGGGCGAGCTAGGCGGAGGAGAAAAGATTGCTAGGGAGAAGAGAGTAACTGGAGAGGAAAAATAATAGCTGGAAAGGAGGAGAAAGGATTGCTCTGGAGGAGAGGAAAAAATAACTGGGTAAGAAGAGAATGGATAGTTTAGGAGATAACAGGATAGCTAAGCAGAGGAGAGGATAGCTAGGATTGCTCTGGAGGAGAGGAAAAAATAACTGGGTAAGAAGAGAATGGATAGTTTAGGAGATAACAGGATAGCTAAGCAGAGGAGAGGATAGCTAGGGAAGGGGAAAGGATAGCTTGGGATGAAGAGAAAGTAGAGCGTGGATTACTGAGGGGGAGGAGCAGCTGGTGCGGCAAATGGAGCCTCTCCTGGTCTGGCCATCCATCATTCCATACAATATTATGTTTACATGGTTCACGTATCCCGCCCCTGGAGTGGGAGGTGGTTGGGTCGTTTACACTCGGGAGGATGAGCTCAATGGGACATAAATCAGTTTTATGGACCTTTAAATATTCGCAATTACTGCTCCCCCGCTCACCAATGCTGAATCACTGAAGGCCTTCACATTTTTGTTAATGCAACAATTATTACAGGCCCAACTTTAATCATTTTTGCTCTTTATGCAAATGGATGTATAAAGAGCTGAATGAAATTATGAAATTAAAAGAGTAAATGCTGTCGTAAAGTGAAAGACATCTGGCGGTCATATACGACACTAACTCTCCTAAACCAGCCCGTCCTGGTAAGGTTCCCCAACGTCAACAAACTGTCGTGCTAAAGTCCCCTATACTAACCTACCCGAGGACAGAAAACGGGACCATACGACAATTTCGCCAGTCGCTACTATTTTCTAGTACGACAACTGTTGCCCTAAGGTAGTGTATTCATCAAAATGCGACGTTCTATTATTAGAACTGGTTGTCTAAACAGCTCGTGGGGTTGTAACCAGAGACGGCATGCTAGAATGACGAGCCTGGCGTCAGAGTCAAGTAAGGATAAGGAACATTTAACTGCAATGTGATATTACTTACATGTAAATTATAGTGTTAATTAGGTGGGTTACCCGGTTGTGCTTTCCTCCACTCCCTCCTCTCTTCCAATTTCCACCTCTCTCATCTCTCTCTTTCCTTATCCCCCTCTCTCGTATCCATAGTCTCCTATCAAGTAATAAGGATATCAAGTAATAAGGATGTCAAGTAATATGGATATCAAACAATAAGGATATCAAGCAACACGGATATCAAGTAATAAGGATATCAAGTGATAAGAATATCAAGAAATAAGGAAAGAAAGGGTGAGAAGAGTAGGAGGTGGTATAGCCCAACTGCTACAACTTCACTGGAGTTTTGAGGAAGTGAAAGTATCAGAGGAATCTGATCAACAACACTACGCACAAGGAATACCAACACTTGAGGACATGACGATAGCAATGGCGGTGATTTACAATCCCCCACTAAACAACACAAGGGCTCGGGAAGGATATGACAAATACAGTGACACTTGCCTGAAGGTAATAGAAATAGCAGCCCTTGTCTCAAGGGAAGCGAGAGCCAGAATGCTAATATTTAGGATTTCAATCACAAAGAAATTGACTGGGTTAAGGAAGGACTCTGATGGAGGTGATGAGACATGGAGAGCAAAACTGATTGATAAAGTGCAGATTAGCACTTCTTGAAACATTACAGAACCAACAAGAGTAAGGGGGAGATTGTCTCTCTCTCTCTCTCTCTCTCTCTCTCTCTCTCTCTCTCTCTCTCTCTCTCTCTCTCTCTCTCTCTCTCTCTCTCTCTCTCTCTCTCTCTCTCTCTCTCTCTCTCTCTCTCTCTCTCTCTCTCTCTCTCTCTCTCTCTCTCTCACTCACTCTCTCTCTCTTCCTCCGCCCACAGACATTTAGGTGGTGAACCCTCTGCGAGAATCCTAGCAGTGTGAAATTTTTAACAATTATAATATTTTAACTTTGGATTTTGGGAAATAGGCAGGGTTTGAAATTTTTTTTGAAGCTGGTGGAAGATTGTCTGTTCTCTGTTGCTTTGGGTAAATGATGATTTTTTTTATATAATTTCCCCAAGTTCAGTGTATAATTTTTCCATTACTATAAAAAATCAGTTTTCAAATTTGTATTTTTAAAATATGTAGCCAGGTGGCCATAACAATTTTTGGGGGTCAGCATGTGACCATACATTCTAGCTATCCTGACCAGGCAATGGTCGACCTGTATCTAAGCCCATCTGCTCTCCAAAGTTGGGTGAGGCTTATGGATATAGAGATCATCTATCTCTCTATCTATCTCTCTATCTATCTATCTCCTCTTCCCGCCCTTCTCTTCCTCTCTCAGAAAATACCTTATTAAGAACCACTGAACCGACCGTATGAGTTTAGGAAATTATATGATAATGACAAAAACAACACATTATTCAAGCACCATTTTTCGTGCTTGAAGACTCTATGAAAGTGGCCTATTGTACTTATAATTGTCAATGTCTTAAAGTATTTAACTAAGGCCTACCCCGACCAGCCCGTGTGTGCCCCCTGTCCCCAGACTATTACCCGGCCAATCTGGTGAGGTTCGACCCCCCTGGAGACCGGCCTTCAACTTTGGACACACAATAAAGATAAATTTTTTCTCTGTGAATAGGTATCTCACAAAACAGACGGAAGTGCCTCACTTTTCTGTCCATGGTCTCAACTAATGCAGTGTCAAGGAGACTTGGAAGACACCAGCCAATAACTGATATATTAGGTAGTGAAATAATCTCTGCCTGTATTGGAAGTCACGTCAAAATATATCGAACTAAGAGCAATTTAAGAACGAGTGAAAGGAGGCAATGGAGTTAGGAGGTTGTAGCATTAAATTTTTCGAACACCTAATACATATATGTAAACAGGCAGTGTGGGACTACACGTGTGCGTTTACATTGGCTAATATCTACCTATTTCACAGTGCAGCTGAGGGAGGCGGGGCGGCCACATTCAGGGAGACCCACAAAACTAATAAGTACAGGGACTTAGAACGTTGTTACAGGTTCGTGCCGATTGGTTCTGAGAACCTTGACGCCTGGGGTAAAAACTTTAGTTCCAAAAAGAGGTGG